>NC_031977.2:30054597-30393764 GCF_001858045.2 Oreochromis niloticus
CAGATCCTTCATCATTATTGTGCCTATACCAAAAACATCGCCAACTCTGGAACGTAAATGCCCAAATTTAAAGTCTGGCTCCACTGTTTGATCTGAGCACATACTGATGTCACTGACTGAAAATCCCTGAACAATCGTGGCTACTGAATTAACAAAATAGAGGTTAATAAATTCCATTACTTTTACCAAACTATGTATTAAGTTTCCATTTATTTGAATTTTGAAGGTTTTTTTTTTTTTTTTTAATTAAAGAAATCAGACTTTGCCTTGCTACTCCTCTCTCTCTGCTGTAGCTGTTGTACCCAGGCACATTTATTGCAGCACTGGGGCTATTTTCATTAATCCAGGTCTCATATAAACATAGGAAGTCCAAATAGGGGCTGGGGATGATAAATTCGCTCACTTTTATACTCTATGCTAGTTATATTCAGATTCCTCCTAAAACATAATTCAGCTTAGCTTTAGAGCCACACAGAACTTTGGAAAAAATTTCTACTAGCTGTATTAACAGTCCAGGGTTTACTGACGCCTGGAGCTAGGTTTGAATCTTGACTTCTGAAACCGGAAAAATTTGGACAATGGCGTTTTATCATCATCTTCAAATTCACTGGAGTTTGCAATTGGCATTTGAACACTGTTTGACACCGTGCCGACCTCCTTATTTCTGAGTGGCTGCTTTTCACTGGAAATTCTTCATCCTCAAAGGCCACCTCCAGTCCTGCCACAGAGTTAATCAAGTCAACACCACACAGGTGAGCCAGGTTATATGCCGGCCACTCCATTTGTGCTCCCTCTTCTCCAATAACTTATTCTTAAGCTGTCCAGGAGATGGATAGATATCCCCAGGCAATAGTAAGCAGATTGCGTATTACTTTTTCCTGTTGTTTATGGAAGAACAAAGGTTTGTGGCCAAGGCATGCTCTCCATATCCAACACTCTTAGCTCCTTTTAATTGATGGCCAACTGTACTAACTATCTAACAGCTGTAACCACATGAAACAGTATTATCGCAAACTTGAACGTCTATAGAAAGACATTTGCAAGTCGGATTGAGAAAAGTTTTAATAGACTAAAAAATACTGATGATTAAAAATAAACCAGTAGAGTCACAACCAGATCTGATCACCCTGTAGCAATCTTAACATCTGTACTGCACTGTGCTGAGATTTTTAACTGTCTTGAATGTTTTCCATGTGTGAATAATCTCTTGTAGAGGGGTGGACTTCAGATTGCTTGGTTTTATAATCCTTCTCAGACTGATAAGCAGCAATAATTGCTTCATTGATCACAAACCATTGCTGATACAGTTCCTCCTTAGCTTCACAGGCATCTGAATGCTCCTCGAAGACATACTCCAGCAGTGCCTTCACATGTTTGAATTCAGTGAAATTGGACTAGACTAAGTTAGACTACACTAGACAAGTTTGATTAACAGTGTTATTCAGTTGGTCTGTTTGACAGACTGATAAAACAGGTACTGACAAAGTCTGCCTTTGGAGATACAATTTCCAATTGAAAAAGCGATAAATTGCAATATATGTTATTGCAATACTTATTATTGCAGTCTTAAACATTTTGCAATATACTATTTTATTGTGCATGAAGAATAATGATAAAATCATATTGTGGAGTCTCTGGTGATTCCCACTTTAAGCTAGGTAGGTATGTATGTAGGCAGGTACAGGAAATAGACAGATGAGTACATGAATAGGTATAAATAATAAGTATTGTATGAAACGAGCAAGACTGCACTATGTAATATAAAATAAAAACTTTTCTCTCTAATGCTCGTTGCAACCTTTTGGGATGAAAACAGAATAAGCTGAATCGGTACCACCTGTTTGAATTGTTTGCTGTAGATATCCCTTGATAACCAGGCTACTTTAGTGCTATCTGTAATCTATTATAAAGAACTCTGGCTTAAAAAGATTTTTACCACAAAAACCTTTCACATGGTCCATTAGTGCTTTCAATAACTGAGCAGCCTGATTCATTCATAAGCCACCTCTTAATACCAGGTGAAAACAGCATCCAACACTGAATTACCTGTGAAGGCGGCTGGATGTGATAGATATGCATTGAGATGATATCACACTCTAAAGACGTGCTGGCTGCAATGATTCAGTAAGAAAAGAGCAATGCTGAAAAATGCTGACATAGTCAAGGGTCATGGTGGAAAAACCTATAATAAAAGCTCATTTTTGGTGTGTTATTTCAATTTCTGCAGAAACTGCACTACTACAAGTCCAAAGGTAATTTTCAGTCACACTTTTACCACAAAATTAAAGAGGAAAAAATATCAAAAAACCTTTACATATTCCTCAGAAGAGTCTATTTTTTTTTTTTTGTTATAGATGTTTTATGTTATGATAGGAATGCTAGCTAGAGCGGTCTAAAGCAGACAATAAGGAGCAGGCTGCAGATAGAAAGTTGCATTCCTAATAATTATTTCTAATTTTCAATACCATTTTCACACTTGGCTCTAATAATTCAGCAATTATTAACAGAAATCTGTCATACTGTGTCACAAATGTACCACACTGGGAGAATAAATTTGTTTCATGAAAACAGCACAACTGTATATATGCAGTATTTTGAGATTGTCAGCATACACCAAGACACACTCCCATCTTTCATAACTATTAAATAATATTTTACACAAATGTAAAATACATATAGTTTTCAAAGAGTCTTTATGCACGTATTCATGATTACTCTCTTTCCTGTGCAATACTGAAGACGGTCACTTCAAATAGGCTGAATGGAAGGAAATAAGCTGGGTTGGTTGCAGTATAATTTTCAACTCATATGTATACTACTAAAAATAATCATGTTTTCATATTTTACACCCCAAAATGAAATATTTTGTAACAACATGATGGGAAGAGAGTAATTGTCTCATCAATCTGACAAGTGCACACCAAATCCCAAAAATAAATGTCATTTAGGAGTATTTTTTTACATAAGCCACTGATTTTCTTTTCTAAAATCTTAGGTTGTCTATAAAATATATATTTAGATACAATGTTTCCTAATAGTATCATGATATTTCCCATTAATTAGGAAAGTCCTGTTATGAAGCCTCCAGCTGAGCATCGTTGTTGTTTCCATCTTGGTGTTGTAAAACCAAAGCAATATATTGCTTTGACTGTGGAACTGGGGATAACACACACTCAGTGCTTAGTCAATGAGAATACCCTGGATAATCCACCTTTTTGACTCTAAAAACAACCACATTTCACAAAAGTTTTATGAAATATGACTCCCAGAAACTTTTGTACAACTGCAAATGCTTGTGCCACCACAGCCTTTAAAAAGCATGCAGGTTTCAAATCACGTACAAAACACTTTTATACTATTTATAGTTACAATGCTCAACTTTACACCAGAATACACATAGTATTTATAGTTTGATGAAGATTTGGGTATCTACTATATAGCTAAATTCATCCAGTCTTGCTAATAACACTTGCTAGCATTAGCGGATAACATAGCCCTACACCATCTAAGTCAAATATGGTCACTTTGGCTTAAGCAAAACTAACAAGGTGGTAATCAAATTTCTATCAATAAGGCATCTGCATGGAGTTTCACAAAACTCTGTCCTTATCCATTGAAATCTAGTGAGGGTTTAAACTTATTGGCATAAGCCTGATACCCAAGTCATTGGCACTGAAGCAAATTTAAGTAAAAAGAAGAAGAAAGTTTTATTACGTTATTTTTATAATGATTTATATTTACTAAATTACTAGGTTTTATGTAAATACATTAACAGTTTTCTTCGATTTTTGTTACTCGAACCAAGCGTTTATCACACAAGTTTCTAAATGGCCTAATGTACTTTTAGTAACACTTTTTCAAAGCGACTGGTGTTTGAAGTTTTAATAACTGCAAGTAAAAAAGATAAGGAATCTTATTTTTTTCATCTGTTGAAAGGAACAGTCAGTTCTATTAATTCATTACAAGGCAGTAAATAATCAGCAGCTGTCGACAGTGCTAATGTCATGGCCCTGGTGCCATGAGCATTTCCTGGTTCCTGAAACACCCTTCCTCCACTCCTCCTCCACTGTCTCCAGGGGCTTGGTGTCTTCTCTCCACACTCCGATGCATTGCTCAATTACACTCAATCAACCTGATAACTCAATATAAAGGGAACTGACATCATCTGCTTTTGTCTCCTTTGTTGGCAACTGGCAGATGATTGGACTTGTCAGTGGTGGAGCCAGAGAGGTTTGTGTGTGGCTTTAACAGCGATGATTTTCTTTAACAAAAATCTTCTATGATCCTGGGACTCCTACAAGAGCAGGTAATGAGCATTTATGTCATGAGAACACAATGAAGGCAATCAAATAAAAGCATAAGCTTAAGACATGACAGAATATTCTGTTTCGAATATGCTTTGCCCTCTACGAGCTGGTGCAGTTGGCTTATGTCTATTAATGTTACAATTTTTCAGTTTCACATATGATTGTGCTAAAATTAAGTATATATTAGATACAGATTAACTACATTAGCATGAAATCCACGGGAACTGTCTCATGATAACAGCCTCCCTGTTTACTGTTCAGATGCTCTGATCATTTTAAAGGCAGATGCCCTGTTGCTGTTGCTTCAAATTCAACAAAATCTTTAATTATACAAAAATCTATGGTAAAGCTTGACTTTTATATTCATTGTTGTTTTTTTATGTAAAGAAATACATGGAATAAACATGACATGAGCCTCAGCAATGAACTACAGGTGGTTGGGTACACACCTTCATCTCTTTAACAAGGTAAACAGCTTTACTGACCCCTGCTGCTGGGTGGAATCGACAGGTGGCATGTGCAGCATGAGGTCGGCGTGTGGCTGCTATCACTTGTCTGGCTTCTTTCATAGGACAATATGAGGTTGCTTGACTGTACTGTTATATATCAAATATATCAGCTGCTCTTGTATTGCTCCATAAGGACTTGCTATACCATTAAGTGTACTAACTTCCACCGTGCCTGAGAACCATTATCCCCTATCTCTACTCCCCTGCTGCAGTTACAATGTCCTAATGAGCCAGCCCTTAATAACCTAAAGTTTGTCTCAGCATTACAGTTTTTGTCCGGGTCTAATGTCACAACTAAACACGCATTTGTTACACTTAGAAGTAGTCGTGCTATCTCGTGAGGAATGAAGGTGAAATAAATGCAGAGGAGTTTTAAAGACTCACACACAAACAGAACACTTGATCAGTAAACAGAAAATTAAACTAATTAAAACCTGAAATTGAGCATCTGCGGCGGTGCCAACATGTCGGTTTAACAGTCCGCGGAGGAAAAACAAAGTTGAAGCAATTTGACAGGAGTAAAAGAGCACATATCTGCATACATGGTCACACACGGGTGGCATCTAATCACCTGACGAAACTATCAAAACTTTAAAAAATCCAAAACCATCATAGAAATATAAACTAGGGTGCATACTTTCTAAGTGTTTGCTTGTGTGTGCTTGTGTGTGTGACAGATGAGCCTCCAGGAGCTGACAAACCCCAAGGCGCCAGACAACAGTGTCCTCCTCCATCTTCTCTTATTGGCCTCAGCCTAATTAAGCTGAGGCCTTCCGTCCCCCTCCTCCACTTGCTTGTCATATGACACGCGTCAGGCCATGGGGTTGAGCGTGTGTGTGAGAGAGAGAGTGGATGTGCATGTGTGTGTATATTTTTATGAAAGTTAAAAAGAAAAATCTAACTACACCGAGAGTCGCAGGGATACGCGTTTCTCTCCGTCCGTGGGTTAAACAGATGGGGCGGGTGTGTGCATGTGTGCAGAGATAAAGAGACTACTCAAGTCTAGGAGCCTACTTACAGCCAAATATAGTTTATTTGACGTTAGACTGAGATGCCTCTCTACCTGATTGACTGAACGCTAAACACTGCTATTCCCCATGGAGAAGAAATTTTTACTGCGGGTAGAGGAGAGAAAAGTGAAGCGAGCGACAATTGAAAAACACAGAACACAAACAACATGAAAAAAAAATCAGACACAAATTCTAATCATTCTCATTGTCAATGCTATTACCAAATCATCTCACCCACACCTACTCTCATCATTTTCAGAATTATCAAGGTCGTAGAGCTCAATGGACAGATTGCAGCACTTTGGCAGTTTGGATAAAAGCTTCAATCAAATGGTTGAATGCAATCAACGGCACACATAACTGGCACAGTACAATCAAGAGATAATCAATAGCTTACGTCTGGAATACCAAACAAATACAGCAGAACACACCATTAGAACAGACGGTTTCTATGAGAATGTGAAGCATGTTTAACAAGATAAGGGTCTGACATGAGGGTATACATACAACGGACTGGGCAGAGCAGCAGAAAAAGTCAACGGGACTGTAAAACTGTGTGGGCGTTTGCTGCATAATGTGCTGCAATATTGTACATGAGTGTTATAGGACTGACATGTTGCACACTCCATCTTATTATTCTTATTATTCCCCCAAAATTACACAGTTGAACAAAGTATTGTATTTGTTTGTGGAATAGCACAAGACATAAATGAAGGAAGGGGTGGTATTTTTTTTTTCTTTTCTATTCCCATGTGACAAAAAAAAAAAGAGGAACAGGAGAAAAGCAAGGTTGCACAGTTGCTATGACAACAGCAACACGCCGATCTGGCTTTTTTTTTCTCTTTGCAAAAAAACCATATACATATATATATGAGTGTGTGTGTTAACATCTTTGATAAACAAGAACACACAGATACATAATTGCAAATAGCATATATGCACATGCACAAAAGCTGTGATACACTGACAATAGCAATCACAGCGCTGGAAAAACAGCAATTATCTTGAATGAAACAAGTATCTCAACACTGCCTTATAGATGGTGGGAGTCTTTTAAGATTGCCGGTTTAAACATGCCAGTGAGGCAGAGGGAGGAGGGATGGGAGAACAGATGATGCCTGGAGGTCTTATGGCTCGGTAAAGACTTCCTCAGTTGGAGAACTCGAGCTTCTTGGAGCATGCAGACAAGTAACCCAACCAACAGGCGCAGCATGTTTTAGTAGTGAGGCAAATCTTAGCCAACAAAAGGCTTTCAGGTTCCACCCTCTGTCCCTATGCACCCATGTCAAGGCCCATTGCTTTTGGAAAACACTGACAGCAACAGCTATTTGTTTCAGTAAATACAAAAATTTGCTGAGCAAACTGAGCCCTTATGCCCCCCACGTGCCACTCCATCTTATATCAAATTGAATAAACCAATTAAATTAGGGGGATGCTTCTGTGGTGCACATATCAGTCTTTTCTCAATTTCTCAAAACCTGTTGTTTTTGTTACATTATCCTGCTGGCTAGTTGTCTATTAAACCATTTTGTTTAGATTAACTGAGCTGTCAGTGGGATCTTTTGTACACACAGTGTTAAGAAAGACTCCTCTGACTTGTGGCATTTCTTTCTAACACCTTAGAGCTAATATAAAGCACGGATAAGTCTGACACTAACTGACCAGTGTTTATGAACCCATCTTCAGAGTTTCAGGGTAAGACCTCGATGAGAAAGTTTTAAGCCAGATTGAAAGTAAATTAGGTCCTGCTACCAAACTTTTACAGTCTGGAAAGCAGTTTTTACTTAGTAGTCTGATGGTACAGGACAAGACAATTAAATGAAAAGTTAGTACATAGTTTTAAACAACAAACAAACAACAAACAGTAGGGGAGCATTGGCTGAGAGGCCAAAAACAGATACACATCCACACTTACAGCAAATTTTAGAATCACCAATTAACATTGCATGTCTGCAGACTGTCAAAGAGAACATACGCATGCAAAGGGGAATAAATTGCAGTCAGGGAAACAAATATGTATTAGGGCAAAGGGCACTGCACTACTCTACCTTCTTTCAATGCAGTATTTATTTTTTTTAATTAAAATTTATAGATTTTCTGGTTTTGATCAAGAACAAGAACAATTGCTAAAAAAAAACGTAGTTTGGTAAGTTTTACTAGCCACAAAGCAACAAAGTGATGACTCTCCAAGCCTGAGTCATCATGTCAACATCTGTCTTTTCAATCTCATGTACTAATGGCTGTGTATCTTTCCTAGAATACTGAACTGAGACCGACTAAACTGTTCTTCTTAGATAGCCAGTTTTCCTCACGCTGTTTTAATTTCAGTGGTTATTTAGAGCCCTTATCTATTTGCCAATTCTCAAAGGGACCTCCATTGTGGTACCACATTTGGTTGCTAGGAGATCTGTGACGCAACACGCAACTGCAAAGCATCTATGCAAGGTTAGGCAGAGTGGGTGACGTCACTGGCAAACATGTAGAATTAAAAAGAGTGAGTTGTGTACAAAGCACATGAACATTTAAGCCATTTATATCCACAAGCACACACTCTCAGACTCCCACACTCTCTATCCCTCCCTCTCTCGTTCCATCTTACTCACGCACAAATACACACATCAGTTTTGCAGCAGGCGTGTGTTTTGGTCCATTGCCAGCGCTTGTACTGGATCTCCAAGTGGACACAAGGCATCATCACAAGCCAGGGAGTCTATCTAAGCCAACTGTGTGAACTCAAAACAGCCTGAGGCACTAGAGGTGAGCTGCCCATACAAAAATGTCCCTCTGTGGCTATCATAACTTTTCAGATTGGACAAACAATGACTTATCATACCACCTGGAGCAAGAACAAGAGCTCAAGAAAATTAAGTCTCACTGGCATAGCCATTCTAATGTTTATTGCGTGTAGGTGTTTGCTTATATGTAGTGTACGTGTCAAAACGTCAGTAAATAATTTCACTTTTTAGAAGCAAGAATCTTTTTTTCTTGTTTCTCTGTTTTCTTGAACAGGCATCGGTGGATAATGAAGTTGCAGAACCCTGGGCACAAATGTTTGCCTGGCAAGAGCCACTTGTTTTTCAGTAATTAGACATAATTTAGAACAGGATAAAATAGTTCATCATCAAATCATTATAGAGAGCAATTTACCTCACCGGATAATGAAAAGAACCCATCACAATACAACTTCAAATGAAAAATAAAGCAGACTTTTATCTTTTTTTTCCATCAGGAAAACTTTCTGCGACAAGATTTAAAAAAAAAAATAGTCCTTTAAACCTGCAATCACACTTACGCTGTGTTCTCCGGGTCCAAAGAAGCAACATTACACTTTCACAGCTCTTTGTTATGTTGGCAGTTCAGCTATCCTGGCGATAATGTGAGGTTACAGGAGTTTATGCGCTAATAGAGCTTTTTCACAGCAGACATTTTGGCATACCATAGCATGAAAAGCACAGCTGTGATTAATACTATAAATGATGAGTGCCTTCCATTTAGGTGAGCCAATTCCAGAGTCCTAATAATGACCATGTTGGCATTGCTTTCTGACTCAGTTACTAAAACCCGACTGCATTAAAAAAACATTATTTCACCTGCCATATTCATGCTCTGATGAGTCAAAATAGCTCCTCTTAGAGTACTGTGCAATATCAAGCCATCCCTCATTTCTTTATGTTTTACATAAATGTAAATACAGTCCATAAGGCAAAAACAGTTTGCACAATTATAAAAAGCTTGAAAGTAATTATTTAATTCTTCAACAAAGCCTGAACTCTCTTAGGCAAGCCTGTTTGTAATTTCTTTAAGTCGTCTTCAGGACTAGTTCTCCAGGCTTCTGCAAAGCTCTTCTTTGCATGTTGGCTGCCTTTTGTTCTGTTCTCTGTCAACATGATCCCACATTGCTTCAGTGTTGATGTCTAGGCTCTGAGGAGGCCAATCCATGACTGATAGTGCTCCATTGTGTGTTTGTCTGACTAGGTATGCTATTACTGTGTTGGCAATCTGTTTGGGATCCTTGTCATGTTAAAAAAATAAAGCCGCTGCCAATCAGATGCTTTCCAGATGTTATTGCATTGCAGGAGAATATATGATGGTACTTTTCTGTGTTTATAATCCCATAAACTTTGATGAGATCTCAACACCACTGGCTGAAATTCAGCGACAAACCATTACAGAGCCTCAACCATGTTTTACAGATGGTGGTAGACTCACACTATTATACTCCCTTACTTACTGATAGCAATTTTTTATTATGTGACTTTTAGATACTATATATTTGCTCTAGATCGTTTTTTTAGGCTTCTTACTTCTTCTTTATCCTCCACCTAGCCAGTTTCCAAAATTGTTTTAAGGACATACCACATGCTATACCGAGATGCCACGTTTTCTGCTAATTCTTTGGGAATCAACTTTTTTATGCAAAAATACTGTTTTATTCCTGTCACACTGTGTTATCGTTGACATTTTTCCTTGATTCAACTGAAGAAATTGGAGCAAATTATGTGCTTATTATGTGCTTTTGTGACAGGCTGCTAGGAAACAAAAACAAAATCCTAAAATTAACCCCAAACACATTTCTCTAAAAATGCTCACGTACAAGGACCACACTAAAAATAAATGAAAAAGCTGCCAATGTCTGAAGAAAAAGTCCTTCAGAAGAACTATTGCTCAAGGCCTCTTAAAAAAATGAGAAGGAAAGTCCAGCTCCTAGGAAGCAAAATATAAAGAAATGAGGTCTGACTGAAGATTTTTGCACAGTTCTGTATGTGATACACCAACGTGTACATGTAAGATAAATCAATTTTATCGCATTTAGGACACAGTCATTTAATTTCCCAGCCAAGTGTGGATTTACCATGTGCAGTGCATTTGAAGTGCATAGCATGATGGTATTATTTTTACTGGGGCTTTTTAACTCAAATAGCTCCATTAAAAACTCAGCTTACAAATTTCCTCCCTTAGATGTGATCCATCGATTGGAATCATCCAGTAGGAATGGTAGAAATGTCAAATGCAAGCGACAGATGATTAATAGATATAATATGATAGAATAATAGTCTTATTATTTTAAATTGAATAAAGACCAACACACACAATAATCAGTAGCTGCAGATTAAATGCGAAGCTATCTGCAGCTTGTCTCCAGAACCTAACAAAGTGCCAAGGAGTCCCTGAGCCGAAATACACCACTGTAATGGAATTATATTTGTAATCATAACCAGTTTCTCAAGGTAGAAAGCCAAACAAACTGCTGACGT
Organism: Oreochromis niloticus; assembly: GCF_001858045.2. Lineage (NCBI taxonomy): Eukaryota > Metazoa > Chordata > Actinopteri > Cichliformes > Cichlidae > Oreochromis > Oreochromis niloticus. The sequence continues at coordinate 30,065,679 of NC_031977.2, forward strand.
CTCAGCTTCAACTGGGCACTGACTCATCCCTGGCAGACAGCGTTTGGTCCTGGTTACCTCAGCCAGTCTCGTAGCTCCTCCGCATGTTTTGATTCAAACGACTTGCAAGATAAGTAATAACACTGCTGGCTGGAGGGCCCTGACGTATGAGATGGCTGTGATACCATAAACCCAAACATAGACACGGGATGGATGTTTAGCCTGGCTGACCTGGCAGTCGCATTCTTGCCCAAATGCTCACACAAGCGTTCACACACACACACAAACAGATTCCTGAACTACTATTCCTCTGGGCAACTTTGTAAATATTTTTTTTCTCTGCTCTGTTATTTATAATGAAACACAATGAGCAAATAGTGGTCTGATGATTCATGCTGTCTTTTTTCGTTAAGCACAATTTTGCCATGCCGGTCATTGTGTCAGCTATTGTGTAAAATTTTGTTTGTTATTTTGCCAAACAAGTACATTTTTCCACCTGGTTATCAATATGATAAAATATATAAAGTAGATTTTGTAAAAGCTTACAGTTAATTTAACAAAGATAGACGTAATCCCTTTTTTTTCTTTTGCAGTCAGTGCTCGAGTTGTAAATAAATAAATAAAGTTCCACATAAAAACAGAACTTGGATGTTGCCCTTCAGCATTTAGTGTAATTGACACCGGCACAAACAGTCTTTCTAACAGTCAGCTGTACTGGGGAAAACTGCAAAGCATGCCTCAAGGAAATAGCTCACATTAAAGTGAGAAATCACAGGTGATATTTCAGAGCAAGCAAGCTCAATGACTCCTCCCAAAGAGCCTTAAGGGTGTATGAAGCTGTACGACTCCTTCAAACTTGTCCACAGTAGAGCGCTTATTTTGGATTGCGGGTATAAAGGCAGGTTTCCAAACCAAGCTGTGATACCCACCGTGTCTAATAATGCTTTCTAGTACAACAGGATAAAAAAAGGCAATGTGTACTTCCTCCAACTCCAAAACTCTTTATCTACGTAAGAAGTATATTTGTGCTATAGCCTAGAGCAGACCGTGTTAACTTGGACGATGCAGTTTGGTGGTTTTTCAGTTCGCACTCCCACGACACATACAGGAGGGGACATATAGAAGTATTCTCAATGAGAATAAAACAGTAAATCCATTCTCTGATCGATTTATGTCTTGTTTTTACAAACCGTGCTCACCTCACAGAAGCCACCACTTCTTATTTGGTCAAGCTTAAAGCTCACGTTGCAAGTTCTGATTTGCACAGTGTGAAAAAAGACACTTTTCTTGGGGCTATTCACAGTTTTATTTACAACATGCTCACTTTAATGTTCTCCAGCTGCATAAAAGGATGTGCTGTGAGAGCAGATGTATTGCTCAGGTAGCATGATGAGTTGACTAGAATCATCATATCAGGACAAACCTACTCTTCAACATGATGAGATAATTACTTATTTACTTAGAAAGAAACAACGCATCCCCCCTTAACAGGAGCTCATAAACTGTAGCTAATACCTGTGTAATAACTGTGGTTAATAAATCATTATCTAATCCTTTAAATGTCACTTCTATACATAGGCCTTCTATTAAAGCTAGACATGGTGTCCAAGTTTGAAAATTAAACCGATGCACAAGTGCCTTTAACCTGCTTTTTTTTTTTTTTTTTTTGTAATTATAATGTGGTAACCCTTCTGGTTGAAAAAGAACATAGGTCCATTTGAAAATAGCCCACTGCTCACTCAATCTATGACCTCAGTAAACACTTTTCTTTTTTCTGAAGTTTATAGTCTCCTTGCCTATTTTCAACATTTACTTCTTACATCCAGTTTCAAAACACCTAGACCATGACTTTTAAAAACATCCCTTCACAAACCAAAAGATACCACAGAGACCATATCCATCTTTTATATATTATCTGTGGGTATAAGCCAGCATCTCTGGCTGCAAATATCTGTAAATGGAGGTAGCAGTTTTTCAATCTCTTATTAAGCTAATGGAAAAAGAAATCTGAATTAGAAATAATAATTCATATATCACTGTTTTTCATCACAGTTTTTCTGTATTTGATTGTAAAACATACTTTTTAATATTTTAGTAATAATTTTCTATCAGAAATCAAGTATCATCACAGATGAACCTCCCTAACCCAGAGATTTTTACAAGCTTTGTCCTTTTTGTGTTATTAAGTAACTTATAGTTTTGGTCCAAACTTTGCACATCTGTACCTGTTTTGTCATACTAAACGTATTAGCATTTGAGAATATGCCATTAATTTCACATATATCAATTTCACCTTTCACCTCCCTTTTTTCTTTTCCTAAATGTGTGATTATTCCATGTCATGCCTCTACCAACAAGTATGCACGGCTGTGTCCCTTATACCAGTTAGTGAAGTTTTGCATGGATTCCGAACACTGAGTGTTATCCATTCATCACCCGTTTCATTGACAAGACTTCCATTACTTTGTTTCCCTGCATTTCCCCCATCTCCTCCTCAATCTAATGGCTTCCGCAGAATGTCTTAATGTATCAGCCAATAAGGCTGCCAGTGTGCAGCAACACACAACCTCCGGTCATTATTGTCACGACCTGATTGTCCATTTGTTGCATTTACCAGCAGAGCTGTACTTAAGCATTTTTAACAAAAATAATTACTTTCAGCAGTTAAGTAAGAGCAGTTAAAGTGAGTGGTTTCTGCAGGTGGCAAGGCATAGTGACAAAAACTGATGAACCAACTGAGAGTTGACCCAACTAAAAGCAGAGCAACATCCCAGGAATGAAACATTGCCAGAGAACTAATCAGAGTAGTAGTAGAGTATATTATGAAAAGGATACGTTTAAAGTATTAAGAAAAATGTCATTTCATAAAAAAATGAGTGTGCGATATTTAAAAAAGATGTTCACTTACTTGCAGAGGGTGTTTCGGCATGAACAGGTGGTGTAGAAGGGATGAAAGAGGGGAAGAAGAAGGATCGCAGAGATCGTTCAGTGTGGAGGGGTGAGCGCTGTGTGGGCAGGTTCTCACAGCTGCCCACACTGCTGTGGATCTTAAGGTTCAAGGGCTTGGTCTTCTTCTTGGCTCTGGTGGACAACAGACAAGAGAAAAATATAAAATCGAGACATCAGAGGTGAGTACAGCAAAACTAAACAAGAAACCAACATGTTAAAATGATATTTACTATAATTAAACAGTCTGGACATATTTTTTCTGCAAAAACAACCAAAACTCAAAGCTGGACAGGAAGGCTGCACAGTTTTTGGGGTATAGCTATTCCTGTGGTCACAACCAAGGTACAAAAACTGCAGTCACCATCATATAGAAGAGAAAACAGAATTCTACACCAGAATAGTTCACATATGGAGAACATAATACAGTTTAGTGGCAAGAAATGTTGCATGTTAAGTAAGTGAAATGAAAATGTACCTATCAGTCACCATCATTATTATTCTCACACATATAAATATATATATAGATAATGTATACCGTACAGCTGAATGTAACAAGAATACAGGTGGACAAGTACAAATAAGGCATATATATTACTATTACGTTGCATATTGTGTATTATGCATTAGAGTAATATCAATAATGTACTTATAACACTGAACAACAAACACTTAGAACTTCACTGTATGTTCATTATACTCCAAAAGTTGGAGAATATTTTTTCTCCCCATCATAAATCTGCTAACTTAGCAGTACCAAATATCTGTATTTTCTGCATAATCACATAAACAAACAAAGAGGTGTGATGGCATCTTGAGCTACAGCAAGTATGGTGTACCGAAATACCAAAGCAGCATCATTAAGGGATCAAGTATTGATGATAAAGTCAGGAAAGCTGGGAGTCATGTTCATAGCATGACAACACAGCCATCGTTGTCATGCTAGAAAGAAAACACACTGCTGTCGGGGTTAGAAAAGCAAGTAGGATCGAGGAACAGAAGATTAAACAAGACACTAATAAGAAAAAGAAAAACAGCCTTTTTTACTGCGATTTTATTCCAAAATTTGGCTCTGACTCAACCATTTGTGGATGTTGGAAAACACTGTGGTACTGCTTTTTAAAATTGCACACCTCCATATGGACACTTACCATGTAAGTACTTAAGTGTGTTCAAACTGATGTCAAGTATCTTCATGCAATGCAATAAAGGTTACCATCTTGGCTATAGCAGAAGGGGTGGGATGAACTGATAAATATATGTTACAGACAGAAACCTGTAAGGTGCTTGAAAGACATCCTCTTTTAAATGACTAGTGTGTATTGAGTCAAAGTGAAAATCACCAAAATTTTCCCATGATCGCTTCTGTTTGCCAGCCTGCTTCCACTGTGGAGGCTCGTCATTCAGAGCTGAGGTCTGAATAATTAAGCTTGTAAGCAATTTGTCTTTGTCAGCTGTCATTATGATTTTTTTTCTAACAAAACTTTTGTGTATTTCAATAAGGTATTCCTTGTAAGTACACAATTCCCTGAAATATGAAAGACAGACAGCTGTGAACTGAGTAAACTAAGAGACAAGCTACACAGTTTGGGCTAATTACAAGAAAAGTGTGTAATTTAACTAACAATATCTCAAGTGACTTGCAGAACAGAGTGTTCTAGCTACTGGTATATCTGGGTTCTAAAGAGGAGCCACTGGAAATTCTGGAGCCAATGCTCATATTAAAGCATGGTCCACGGTTAACCTGCTCTAGAACTTCAAACGATCACATTAGCCTCTTATCTAATGTACTCAGTCAGGCTGATAAAATGAACCATTATTCCTACAGGATCCTAAATACACTAACTTATGTTATTATTGCAGCTCAGGAGAACACGAGGTGACTTTGTGGGGATAATTGGAAATAAAAGTCGTCCTTCATTAGAAAAATAATCCACAGACTGTTAATTACTTCCCTGTAAATTATAAATGCAAACATTCACTGTGATAGACGTTATCGGCCATATTTTCTCATTTTAATTTGTCTACTTTTTTTGATGTGAGGCTAAATTTACTCTGGCTATGGAAAAGATTTTGCCCGTTTTGCAAGAATATACTGTACTGTGCAAATGTCTTTACATTTTTGTTCCAATGAGCCAGGAATTCTTGTACTTTCTCCAAATGGTAATGAGCAATAGTTGTCCAGGCTTTGTGAAGGTCTTTCATAGTTTTTCTTTGGGCACTTGCTACTTTTTCCACCCAAACTCTTAGACAAGTCCGTTTACCTGACCATTTTTAGAGAAACGTGTTTGGAGTTTATTTGCTTGTTTGTTAATGCTGACCTATGAATTGTTCATGTGTCATAACAGAACAGACAACTTAACAAAAAAACAATTTTATATTGTATATTTGTCACAGGAATAGCAGAAATTTGACGGAAGAACTCCAAAACGGGCAGATAAACTCAAAATACACATTTTAATGATGGTAGAAACGTGTTTCTAAAAGTACAAAGTGCATGAAGCAAAACAACAAAGAAACTCCAACTCCAAATGCCAGGCAGTCACAAGGGAAGCATTCAGACAAAGACCAAAAGACTAGAGTAAGTCTATAAACACACACTTGCACAGACTGAGGGCTAATCAGAGGAATGAGACACAGCAGGGGAAATGAAGCACAGGTGAAACTAATTAAGCCAATGACAGGAAATAAAATTAAATGCAAGACCCAGAAGATACATGATTACCAAAATAATACAGGAAATTCATAACTAGAAGACTGGACACAGGAGAACTTGACACAGTAGGATAAATCTGAACATCTAAACTCTAATGCAACCAGAAAGTGGAAGTAATAACTAAGACTCAAAATACTAACGAAAGGCATGAAAAAGAAAATATCATCCATAACCAAACTAACTAACATGACAATCTGCCTGTCACAGAAACTCATAAACTGTTCCAATTTCTTTAACTAAATCTAAAAATACCCACATTTGACAGTGATTCCCAAACAATCATTAACCAGAACCTTGAAATACCAAAGCTTTTTGTGTTTTTGAAGAATTTAGGAAGCTGGACAAGTGGAGGACAAAAGAAGCTGCAGGTCTAAAAGACCGTCTACAACAGATAAACGGCATCTGAAAGTCGTGTCACTAAGAAATGGGGGGGAAAAAGCCAAAAAACCTGACAAAAGAACCGAGAGATAAATCAGGCGCTTTAAGCTGATCCAGCGTCTGATCTTTCTGAGTTAGCTTTGATACTTCCCAACCATCAACATGTCTGTTAGAACTCATTCTTAAAAGACTGCTCACAGAAGTCCTACCAATAATAATACTTTGATCTTAAATATGATCAAACTATCTCTACCAACGGGTTACGTATCATATGCCTTTGAGCTGGTGGTAATTAAACCATTACTTAGAAACCATCACTTGACTCAACTGTCTTAGCCAATTATTGACTAATTGTCACCCTTCTTTGATTTGTGAAAGAGTATTTGTAAAACAGCTAACAAGTCATCTTCATACGAATGTTTTATTTGAAGAGTTTCCATCATCAAATCATAGAAAGAATTAGTCACATTTCTTCATAGGTCATCTCATATTATAAAAGAATGAGAACTTTTCACTTTCATATGAACAACCTCATCGGCGTATAGTAAAGCAAGCCATATGTTAATGCCAGGTAACTGCTACCATAAGAAGGCAGAGTAACACCCCCACCCCTCCCCAGGTACCCCACTGTGTCCCCTCCAAAAGGAGTGCACAATGTCCCCTCTTTGCTAATTTTGGAGTAATAATTACTGCTCCAGTTTCAATTATTCTCTTTCCTGTTTTTTCCCCCAGTCTGTCATTTAAATATTGTCTGGTAGACATTCTTATATTTGTAGGTGGATCAAAAAAAAAATTAGCAGAAAATTAGAAAAAGACAAAAGTGATTCTGAAAAATGCCAACACTGGCATGTAGGTGTGTTTGGGAAACCACTGCTATTATAATTAAAGCCAGCGAAGGCAGAGACATCTTTGGTGCTACAATTCTTTTAAGTACTGGATCTGACTAGTGAGATTTTTCATATTTTTAATAAGCACCATTAAAAGAATGCCATGTTAGCTATTAGCAATTCCTGACTGCAAAGTACCCACTGCTGTACAAACAACAATCCCTGGATTACTTTAACAATGTGACAAGTGCCAGGCAGGTTCAACAAAGACTTTTTTTCCCTAAGATTTTTAAGCCGATTTATGGGCCGTTTTTTCACAATGAAGTTTGGAGATAATGATATCCAAAGGAAGAGTAAATAACACCAAATGGCATGAATATGAGATTTATGTTTGTGTGTCAGGGCTTAAGGACTGCATCAGCAGTGGGTTAAAGACTGCACCAGTCCTTCTCTATGTAGATGTAATTTACTTTAATTTGCTGCCAATACTCTTAAGCCCCTTGATGCTGTGTATCACAGTTCTCTTCAATTTATCACTGAGGACAGTTTCAGCACCCTTCATTGTAGTCTCCATGCAACGACAACTCTGTCTTTTTTTATTTACTAGGCTATTTTAAATAAACTGTCATGTTATTCATCATCCGCCTTGTATAGGTTACAGAATATACAAAAATGCATTATCTTTAATGGCCAATTTATTTAAAAAAAAACAAGGGAAACTGCAGTCTGCTGTTATGCATCTCATAGGATGAAGTGTTAGTTTAAACACGTATATTACTCCAGGGCAATTTGAGCTTCTGTTGGTTGATGTTTTATATAATAAATGTTCCTGCTTTTTGTAACTGTTTTTACTCTAGTATCCATCCATCCATTCATCCAAAGAACAAGGGAAATATGTGATTCTTTATATCCTCAAGTAATGTTAATCCTGTTTTAGAACTGCAGAACTTGAGCTGAACTAAATGAAACAATCATGTAAAAATAAACAACTAATCTCCATCCATATAAATCCCTGCAGAAACATAAATAAACGCAGTGCAACCGGACATATCCTCAGGAATTTTACTTCTGCAACATTGGATTCATTATTCTAAAAATCTAATGTAAGACTGAAATTTAGGATTTGAAGTGAGACAGAGACTGAAGTTGCAGACTCATGAGCAAACGTAACCAACAAAAACAAAACAAAAAAGTTGCACTTGCAAATAGAAGACAATGAATTTTAAGTGTCCAAACAAACAGACCACAAGGAAACAGGTGAGAAAAGGAGACATGAGGAGAGTTTATCTGTGAAAAACTGACTTGTAAAAGTAGTAAAATGAATGCTGAGTTCTGACTTATCATGGAAAGTGTTAAATCCCACAGGAATATTTCCTCCCATGTCAGTCTCCCACTCCCTACACTGAGTCATGCAATTAGACCTGTAAACCAGCCCGCCACTTCACTCCCATCTCCTGCAATAAGGAAGCAGCCTGCAGGTTATCACTTCTTCGTCACAGAGCTTTTGTCAGCTATTCCGATTAGCCCACTTTATGCAATTTGAATCTAAATTAAACCATTCATCTCCCTGCATGCATGCCTTTATCCTCTCCCCGAAGATGTAGATGTTCAGTGAGGGAAAAGTGAAAATGAATGTGAAGAGTAGGGAGAGGATTCCCAATTTTCATTTTGAAAACGTTTGTCAGTGAAGGCAGGCGGGCGAGAAGGAGGGGGAGGACTTTAACTCTACGGTGGTTAATGCATCTATTCAGACGCCTCACACATGAAAAGTTCAAGAAAGGAGAAACTTAAAGAAAGAATACACAAAACAGAGAAGAAGAAGGAGGTGGGTTACTTGTCAACTGTCAAGAGAAATCAGCCACAGTGTGAATAGTTGAGATGTCTTTTGATCTTCTCGACAATTGTACATAGTGACGCATAACTCACAGATGGAAATCACTGCGTGTTTGTGTCACATTTCAGGTAGCATTTCTGAGTCTCTTAATCCTCCTAGATGCTCCGTACTGACAAAACAGGAACACCAAAGCTTTTTTTTCCAAGTACCATTCAGTCAATTCCGCCTGAAATATTGTAGTGATTAAATTATCGTTTGTGTCATGTTTATTACCTGCTAATTTCTTATTCACACACACTGTTTTTCCAGTTACATCCTGTTATCATCCAGTTTTCCCTGGGATCATTAAAAGGTCATTTGCATGTGTTTTGAAGTGAGTGAAAGCGCAATCGTAAGCTTCCCTAACATATTAATAAAGAGATTGCAAATTATGATTCTGAAATTGTACGCAATGTTTTTTTTGCTTACAATTCACAAGGAATGGACTTTGTCATCATATCTGTAAAGGAAGTCAAAGTAATCAAGCAAAATTTGGAGTACACAGAGTAAAAAAGAAAGTAAATTCATCAGTACAACATGTCCAACATTTACTTTGGCCATGCTTTAACTTTTTGTTTTGATGAAGCTTCACCTTAAATTTCCCTGATTGCTTACACGTTTTAGAGATGTGATTTGCTCTTCATAATATGAAAGCTATGAAAAAAATAATCTGACATTCATGCACACGCATTCATCCTCCCACACCCTCCACAGTCCCTTTCCCCACACTTGCAGAGACGCTAATTACAGTGACACCTTCAAGCAAAATTTCCATTTGATCAAGGACAGAGGTGAGAGCAGGAGAGCAGTGATCCATCAAATGGCACGTTTCCTTTATATTCTGACATATCAAGAGGGCTTTAAAAATGCAGAATATTGCAGAGCTATCTGCCTAACTAGCTAGCAGTTGTTCACTATACAAATTATATATCTAAGTGATGCTGTGATCCTGCAATTCATTTGAGCTCTATCTAATTAACACTTGTGTCCATCTAGAGGGGTAATTTACTTGCAGGGTTCCATCTGCATACCTACACTTTATTCATCAGAAATATGCAAGGGAGCTCTGCCGAGACTCATACGACACCCTGTTGCTTTTTATGCAAATGGAGCTGTGGAATAATATCTCTGGCAACCACTGCTCTTTGCTGCTTTAATAAAGTTGGTGGAAAATGAAATAAAGGTGGCTAGAATAATGATTGCAACAGAGAATTACTGTGAGCCCTTGGAGCAGTCATCCTAAGAAGGCTGTCTTGTTTTCAGATGTCTGCAGCGTCAAGCTTGTGTGGAATAAAAGCAGGCAGTCTGGCACGATATTTTTTTAAAGAAATGTTGCAAAGCCAATGTCAAACTTAGCAGAACAAAGATTTATACTTATTATACAACAAAGTGCAAAAAAGGAAACATTCTATTATAATAATGCATTTTGAAAACAGTAAAGTCTTACATTTGTGTGATTAAACATCACGTACACAAAGGATTTAAATGATCTCAACACCAAAAGACACTGAAATCAACTTTAAGGACATAAAATGATGCACAAATGTCAGCTACACTTTAAAGTGTGCATGTTACTTATATTGTATATTAGGGATTTATTTGATTTTAGAGTATAAGTATAGGGAAACAAAACAGCCTTCGTGATATTCAACACAGACTTTGTTTTGCTTTTTCGAAAGGGAGGAGGTGGCATTTCACATCAACAAGAGTTCACAAAGTTTAAGCTGCGCGAATGTAACAAACAGCTAAAAATAACTCAGATAATGAAAAAAAAATCAAGCGGTGAAATGATCAGATGGGTGGTAAATAATATCCCCAGGTTAGCTAAACTTATGTGGAAGAGAAAACAAAAGTGAACTGCATTACTACATTATTATCCAAACTCTTGCACTGTTATTGAACATACCCTGTGTGCATACCCAAAAAGTTCCAGGAGAACCGTCTTCAATTTTAATAACCCGAAATCAATGCTAGTGAGAACAAGTGGACATGTTGTTAATATACAATTAGAGAAGAACAACACTAAATGATAATTGTGTTCCAAATTCACAATATTGGTTGGTTAATAAAGCAGAAGCTGGACATAAGATTCTAATGTGTTTATGTAATAAAGTGTTTACAGTAGTTTAAAGAAAACTCTCCTTAAGAACAATCTCAGCATCAAATGTGAGGTGGCAAAACCTTCTCTCAAAGATGATCAACAACTGTGCTACTACTATTGAAGGAACCACTAGACACACATGTGGTCTCATTTCAGACATCATTATTAAACTTAACAAATGTTAAGACATGTCTTTCAAGGACAAAAAGAAGCTACGAGTGTGTTTGTGTGTGTGCACGGATGCGTGTAGTTGTGCATGACCACAAATTATGTTCTAGTTACCTGATGATATCTGTTGAAATGGTTGGATGATGATAGCGCACAAGAGTTTGAAATCCCTCTCTTGTTATCTCATCTTTAACTGCCAGCATCTCCTGCTAAGAAATAGGAGGGGGTGTCATTTCACTGTCAAAGGCCAGGGAAAGCACAGTGCTCTCAGGAGAGAAAAGTCATGCGTGTGGTCTGGATTGGAACGTGAACATGAAGCCGAAGAGACAGCAAGACACCCAAGGCGAAAAAGGCGGAAAGAAACAAGGGGTCGTAAAAAGAGCAAGCCCGTGTGAAGGGCAGAAAATGAGCAGGAGGAAGAGAGAATTCAGGAGCCAGTGGCCAGATGACAAGAGAGAAAAGCTGACAGGAAGGTGGACCGTGAGATTGTCTTCTCAGCAGCTCATCAGGAATGCATTTTGGTACACAATGACAGAGCACATATTTTCTGGTTAAAATGTGCTATTTCTGCATGTGGTAGTATCACGAAAGCATGATATTAAACATTGCTTATTTTTTCCTTATACAAGCTTATCTGCTGCCATACCAGTAAAACAAAAGTTTGTTTGCATTAATAATCTAACATCTCTGTAAGCATAACAGGTGCTCATAGTATGATGCCTCTTTCTTCTTTCTGCAGGTTCTTTTAGAGGTCACCACAGTGAATCATTTGTCTCCATCTCACCCTATCCATGCATCTTCCTCAGTCACACCAGCCCTCCTTCACTACATCCATAAATCTTCTCTGTGGTCCACCTCATTTCCTCCAGCGTGGTAGCTTCATATACAGCATCCATTGATGAATATATGAACTATCCCTCCTCTACACATGTCCAGACTATATCAGCCTTGCCTCTTGAAGTTTGCCTCCAGACTGTCGTCCATATAGTTGTTTCGAAGTGGCTTGCTGTTCCTTTTTCTAAGCTAGGGCACGATTTTTTCCATAAATCTGGCATCTTTGATGTTTCCCATTTCCATTTAATTTCTGGAATCTTCAAGTGGTTTCTATCTCTTTCTTTTAACATTCCTAGTACTCTATAACATCCATTTTTTCTTGCGATTCAAAGCCAAGTCTTAGCAGTGTCATTCTGTCTCTATAACAACAGAAAAAAGCCTCTCGATCTTACTGTAACACTCATTTTTGCTCTTTGTAGGATGCACTAAAATACAGTTCCAACTAATGGAACAGAAGACCAAGTAAAAAAATACAGGAAGGAAAAGAGGAGACAAAGAACATAGGTGATCACAGTGGACAAAGTTTTTCAATAAGATGAAACTGAGAGACTTTCAGTTTTCTAGTTGTGAAGTTATTTTTTTTTTTCTCAAAACAGCTACGTGGCAATACTACATGATGTACAAATTATTTAAATCTTCAATTTAGCAATACTTTTTCAACCACCGCTTGTCTGACACCTGGAAATAATTTGCTGCTTCAAGAGACATTTTGTGGTTCTACAAAAGAGCCTATATTGAACTGATAGATCAGCTCAGAATTACAAAAACCAAATAGCAATTCTCATGTGCTGAAAGTTTCAAGATTCAATTCTGATTAAATATTCCTGGCGCTCAACTTTTGGATGTTTTCCACTAATGGACTGGATTCAAAAACTGTCCTCCTGTCTTTTGTACATCCAAATTCTCTCTAAGTGTGTCTCATTTGCCACCAAATTATTTGGGATAAATAGGAATTAAATACAACTTTATTCTCTGGGGCTGTAGGATGTAAACAGGTGTACAAGCTGTCCTCAAAAAGTATTCACAGTTTTATATTGCTGGAATATTTCCTGTCTGATTTACAAGCACATCTTTGATTTGCACACAACAGAAATTACAACACTTTCTATGCATTTTCACAACTCAAAGAAACTGCACTCTCAGGTAATTAGAATTGTTCATGTAATAAAAATTCCTCTACACAGGGTTCTCTATATGTGGTTCCACATGCCACTGTTGTAGTATGTCATATTTCCCTGAGGTAATATATTTGAAAAGGACTGCATACATGTCTATTAGCCATTATGCAGATGACAATCAGCTATAATTATCTATGCAGCCAGATGAAACAAATTAGTTGTTTGAACTTAAAGCCTTAAAACCCTTAAGTTGGATTTGGCTATGAAAACCTCAGAAACAAATTGACCATTTACTTGACATATAGGAATCTTGGAGTAATTTTAGTGTACACTAATATCATTAAAATCACACATTCTCCTCATGCAGGTGAAAGCCTGCCTTCTTTCACCTAGAGTCTAGTTTTAAAAACCCTAAGGTGACGGTAATAAGGACTAGGAAGAGTTCTTATTTTTGTCTTCATTGTCTCCCTATTAAATCCCTAATCCTTCACATGTAAAGCCTTAAACAATCATGCCTATCATATGTTAAAGACCTCATAGTGCCTTTTATCATATGTTAGAAGTACAATAGGAGGCAGAGCCTTCAGCATAGACACCTTTAAACTTTAGCTTAAAATATGCATTTCTTTTTATAGCTAGGTCTGGCTCTGAAATATAATTTTGATGCTATGGACTTGTGATGCACTGATCACCTCTCTTTCAATCTTCTCTCTTTCCCCCTCACTTATATCTGTTCTCACTTTGTCCTTTCTTAAAAGGGAGGGCTTTTTCCTATTGTCCATGTAGTACTTGCTCAAAGGAAGCAAATTTTGGGTTTCTTTTTAAAATATAGTAAAGACCTTTTCTGCGAATTGGCACGTAAAAACGTTGATCTGAACAAATTTTTAGAATCCAAATGCACAGAATGGCTGATTGAAAAATAACATCAGTAAATTATTTTATGATTAATAACATTTTTCATTAATGCAATGCAATTAGATCACTTTGTTAAGTTAGCAGTTTATGAAACCTTTTAAAGTGTACTCATTTGCATGTCAGTGGTGGCAGAGCAGCCAGGCAGTATCTCTCATTGCACTGTGCTTCCTGAGATGTAATGGAAGAAATATAGACATAATTTCCTCGCAGAACTTCAGAGTTTAATTCTGTTAATGATTACTGTAACAGTTTCACCTCATTTTTCATCTTGGTGTTCACTTCTTGGGAGAACTGTCTTGACATATTTTTCATTGCTCACGCATTCAGATAACTTACAGTCAACTGCTTAATTTGGTCTAACTTGGGTCTGAACTTTAAATAACTTTAATAAAGTTTAAATGTTTTGTTTTTTTAATATAGTGAAAACTACAGCATCATACCTACAAAAAGGCAACAACTTTTCCGTGAGAAGTCAGCACAGTGTTCCATTCTCCTTCTCTTATCCTTTACCTGCTCGCCAACAGGGCTGTGTGTGTGTGTGTAAGTATGCTGTGTATATTTTTTTCAGCTTTAAATTTAATCTGAATTTATTTTCTTAATTCAGACGAAATGAAACCATAGCTCAAACTCTAAACTTTGTAATACAGGTATGAAAGAAACAGTGCAAGATGCACAACAGCTGGACAACAGCTGTGCAGGTTAAGTGGTATTTCTGAAAAAGAGCAGAGCTGTAAATGGCAGCAACCCTAAAAAGTAAGAGGGGGTCAAGGGCAATGTGGGACCTGCAGCAGATATTATCTGTTTCGTCTTTAACATCAGAGAGCAAAACTGATATGAAAGCCTTCACTTGATGGTTAGAATGATAAATGATGGTAATAACTTCCTTTATGGTTGTTGGGCACTAAAGCAGTCATACTCTGCTATTTAATAAATCAGAAAGCAGCTGTCAATTCACCCTGCACGAGTTGCTTTGTCTCTGTCAGAATGATGTTTGACATAATTTCCGCACAACAAACTTAGTATTAGATCTTCCCATATAACAGATTGAAATGAGACTTTAATGATCATGTCAGGAAACTTCATGTAATGAAAGGAAAAGCGAAACAAGATTCCCACAAAATTAACTAAATGCCTTGAGCACAGCGCAACTGCAATAAATCTTTCCTTTGTACAATGAGGTAATTTCTCACATATGATTTTTTCCTCTTCTTAGAAAAGAATTACTTTTAAGGATAACTTCTAATCGCCTACTTCAATCCTGTTATCCGCCCCAACAAGCTCCCACACGTTCACAAATCGCCACAGAAAAACTATCAGCCTAAATAAATCCATTTTCCACAAGCAACGGTGGCATTTAGGCTCACCTCCACTCCTAAACACTCATATAAATTCATAATCATGACTCCAATTTCTGGCCGCTGGGAGAGGCTGGGGTGAGCACTCATTATGGCCAATAGACGTGCGAATGGATGGAAGGGATGGGTGGGAGCGTCTAGCATTTAACAGCTTGGTGGTGACATCCCCTCTCACCTGAATTATCATTAATGGCCAAGGGGCCAAAACCTGATTAACATGGATGAGGTTTTGTCCACAGAGAAAAGCGTCTTCACCCTTATTCCACACACATACATATTTTATTTCACAGCAGTGACATATATAGCCTTGTGGAGTACACTTGACACCACAGTGAACGTCACTCGCCGGAGAAAATGCATGGCCAATAATCCTCCGGGGTCAGAGGTTATTGGTTATTGCTGTGCTCTGGATTTCTTATTGGATCACCTGGAGAGCAGCTGCATTGATTAGATCCAAGCTTAAGTTTCAGGGACACTCAAAAATGTATTCTTAAAGTAAAAGCAATAAACTTGTCTTCATTGTAACAGATCGACCCATGAAACAAAGCAGTAACAGGGGGTAATTTCACCTCAATTACCAAACCAGTAAGGTTTCTGCCTTAACTGTGAGGTGTTGTACTTTTTGTACCACTGGAGTTGCTGCTGCAGTAAGAGTGTTGTGGTTTAACATGTGAACAGACAAATCCAAAATTCCTAACAGACCATATAATTACATCATAGCTACATACCATACACTTTTACTCCTGATTGGTTGTCTAATCCCATATTGGACAGTTCAAGCACAGTTCTAGTCAGTAGTATAACCCCCATTTCAGATCAGTGCACAAGATGTATTAAACTACAGGTAACCATAAAAAGTGGCACTTCTGCCTCAATCTGTATTACCAGATTAGCCTGGTTCCAGACCTCTGAACCATCACCCACATTTACGGTTCGTGTAGCAGCTCTGATGTTGTGCCCAATGACGGCTCTTTCATTCGGAGAATCAGCTGACCAGTCACAGCTTAGCAGGCAAAGATTGCCAATGGAAGTGTCACTTTGTTGGGTAGCAAGCAAGAGATTAACAAAGCAATATAAATTGGCTTTGTTAATCCAACTTTCAGGTATACCAACTCTGGAAACTTAGTTGATTTAGTTTTTTAATGACTGAACTCGTGGATTGTTCCCATATAATTGACAATGGTTTATATGAACTCTCAGCATGAAAGCAGATCTGAGATTCTACATTTGTTGTCACTGTATTTCAGAGAATTCAGCTGAGCAAAACTTAAATTTGGGGATGGATGCTATAAAAAAGACGAAAGAAATCACTATATTAGCATCAAAGTTGCACTGGCATGCACTGGCACGTTCCAGCTGTTTTAATGGTAAACGACAAAGGCAGGGTGCAATTTATGGGGAGAAAAAAGCATCAGAGAGGGGAATATTTTTAAAACTTTCCCCCATCAAAACAATTCAGGAACCATAGTGGTCCTACAGATTATGATGCCTGCAAGTGTGATGAATAATGTTGCTGCTGTCATTTAAAGAATTTAGAGAATAACTGTGAATTTCTGATATAAAAGTCATAGCACTATTACTGGAAAAAAGGTGAAGCAAACAAAAAGCAAGTAAAATAGCTAAGCTTGGTTAGAAGGGACTGACAGAACAGGCTGATGGAGGCTACAAGCACCATGTGGGAGCACACAACAAAGAACAGAGAGAGATATACACAAGAGGAGATACGGCAGAATGGACACACCTGGGGAACACAGCACAACACACAAAACACACATTCTGAGGAACAGAATTTGACTGACGAGACAGGGGAAACAAAACTGAACATCACACACATGAAACAGACCATCAAAATAAAACGGGAAGAAACGCATTCGCTGAGGCCCACACTAAGACATGCAAACCTGACTTAGACAAAAAGGCAAACAAACATGGAGACATGACAGATATAAAGGGAACACAAGAGGATATATGACTACATGGCTCTAGGAAATACTAAACTCAAGCAACTACAGAACATAAACACTTCTTAAATCCAAAAGAACGAAACATTACCAAAAACAAAATTCAAAGTACAGGATCAAAGAGCTTGGAGCATGACAATTTCTGTAAAAGTATTTTAAATGTAATAATTTCATTTGTAAGAATATTTGACCTCTTTGAAATGTAGTTAATTAATTTGTGCAGTATTCTCAGTCCAGCTGTCATTTCGTCTTGATGGGGGTACAAGGAAACACATCAATTTAAAAGTTTTAATGCCATTTCAACCCCTGGTTTTCCACAGCACCTTTCCACAATGTAAGCCACTTAACTTCAATATTATAAAATAATCTCAAAATGCAATAGCAGATGATGTTGGCCTGACTTCATAAATAATAAATGAATTAATAAAGAGTGTAGGTTTTCTGTAAATGAAGTTCCATTCCATGAATATCATTCTGACTTTAAATCCATTAAATTGCAACCACACCAGAGGAGATCATAATGTTTTGGCTCAGGTAATACAATTGAGGTTCACTCAATTGTATAACCTGAGCCTGACCTGAATATCAGTTTGAAAGGAAGATTATATTTGAGCCCTCTGCAGGGGTTATTTGTTCACAGAGCTGGTGGTGCCGCAAATAAGAGCTTAAATGTCCAACTCAGCTGTTCTGGACATTAAAAAGTCCTACCAGTTTACCAGAATAGAGTCTGTGAAATGCCCAGTAGAAGCCAGGGTAGAAGATAACAGTTACCTGAGTGAGTGAGTGAGTGAGTGAGTGAGTGGGCAGTACATGTCCTTTCTCCTGCATGCCTTACCTAGGTTACCTAGTCTTTCTAATAGTGAGAACATCTCACTATTACCCAAGGTAGTGTGCAACAAGTGAGAAAGGACAACTTTGGACACATCCCCTCCTAATTCTCCCAAAATCTTCAGGAGTTCATGAATGAAAAAAGCTTTTAATGTTCAACACTTGATCATCACAACTAAACTGCAGTTTCCTTTGAACTACAGACAGAACGAAACCCAATAAAACATTATTTTGTGACAGGATTGGTACATGTTATGGATGGCTGAAAAATAACACATTGACAGCGTTTCAAAAGGGAACCATAATGAAAGGGGTGAAGAGAGAAAGAAAAGGAAACAGAGAACGAAAGGGGAAAGGAAAGGGGAGCGAAATATATGGTGTGTACACCAGTTCAGTGAAAGCAAACAGCTAAATTAGTCATGGAAAGGATGCAAATTTGCTTCCCCTGAGTGTTGCATGGTAGAATTACCCTGAGAGAAGCAGAGGGTGAATCATGCCAACCCCCCGGCACCATGTGATTTATTAGCAAACATCCAATTCAATAAGAAAGTGCTTAACATTCAAAAAAGCTGTGAAAGTCTCATAAGGTGGCATTAACTATAGGATATTACCATTTCTACTGGCAGTGGGAAGGCAAGACAAGAGACACTGGAAAAAACAAACACACCCACTTTCCAGAATGATCTTAGTATGACGCGCCAAGTGGGACTGTGACAGACGAACAACTCACTTGGCCTTTTCCACGCACGCATGTTACTACTCATTAACATAGACAACGAGGTTCATTAATTGACACTCCAGCCCAAAGAGCCTCTCTGCTTTGAAAGGGCATGGAGAGGGAGGGAGCGAGAGATGGGGGGAACGCTGTAAAATAAATGTGAGGAGAGGAAGAGAGATAGACAGGGTGCTACATAAGCAAAATGAAATTGCTGTTGCACTCCTGCATAGAAATTAAAGTTTAAGTGGTCCTGGATATCCGGCACACTTATGTTTTCTAAGTAAAACTATTAACAAGTCTCAAAGAACTCTCAAAAAAGTATTCCACCAGCACGTACATTTACGCGGTGAGATATAAACAACTTGTGGTTTCTAATGCCTTTCGGGAGGTATTTTGTAAGAAACTGTATTTTCCTCTCAACTGGTAATTTCATTGTTTACCAAAGGATTTGCAGACATGGATAATTAGAACCCTAGACAAAAAAACACAACATAATTTGGCAAAAAACAGATTTCAGAAACTACTTTTTAAAGTGTTTTGCAATCTCTCAAAACAATATCTTTTCAAGAAACACTTTCAGAGCAAGAACCCAATAACTCTTACAGAATCTCAGAAACTTCATGTGTATTTTATATGTATTTTCACAAACAGTAAAGGAGAAAAAAAAAAGAATAAACAAGAAAAAATGATTTGCTCTTGGACCCAAAAGAATTCCTGCTCTGGGCTTATTTCCTGATTGAAACAACTATTAAAGTGGTCAAACATTGGCATCAAGGCCATTGAAAACTTCATAGGGTAGAAGCAAAATACTTTAGTCGAGTGTCTAACAGTAATATTGCCACTGTATTGATACAGCGGTGCTCTTTAACCCTCTCCGTGAAAAATTCTGTTTTGAAAAATGGGTTTCCAAGCTGCATGTGTTGACATCAAGTACACGTTATTTGACAGACAGGGAGCATATTATGGTTTCTACAACCTCAAAGCTAAAGAAAAGTTGGGGCATGAAGAACAATGTCAATAAAAACAGAATGTAATGATTTACAAATCTCATAAACTCATATTTTATACATAACAGAACACAGAAAATATATTAAATGTTTAAACTGAGATATTTTACTATTTCTTTCAAAATATTAGCTCATTTTGAATTTGAAGAGAGCAATACGTCTCAAACACACTGGGGCTCTCAGGCTGCACTGCATTAAAAATGGGCACGATTCTGTTATGGAAATCACTGGATAGGCTCAGGAGCTCTTACAAAAATCACCACTGCTGAAAGTTATACACAGGTTTTACAGCAGCATATGCTTTAAGGCCGTTGAAACCTTCATACCGTACAAGCAAAATACTTTAGTCAACTTACTCAATAGTTGAAAAAGACTTTAAAAAAAGCTCAAGCAAAACTGTAATGATATTCACATCACATTTTAGCAGAAATTTAGGTCAGGCTCTACTAACAGCTCATGGTCATACACTCGACAACAAACTTTGTTAGGTACATCAACCTCCTGAAGTTCAAATCAAGCATCAGAATGGGTAAGAGGTTTATTTAAGTTACTTTGAATGTGGCATGCTTGACGTGCTGCTCTGAGTAGTTTCAGAAGCCGCTGATGTTGTGGGATTTGTCGACACAACTGTCATACTGGTCACTGAACCTAAAGAACAAAATCAGACTTCAAGGTATAGTTACAATGTATCGTAAAATCGCACGTGTGAACCTGAATGATCTTCGTCACCTGTACAAGGTTGACACCTTGAAGAAGACCCTTTTTTTCTGGCTGATCCTAGCTACCCCTTATCAAAAAAGACTTTTCCTTCCACCTTGTTGCAGATACTTGTATGCCAATGCACAGGACAAATAGACTCAAAAACTAATTTGTCCCAACTTCCAATGGTATTTGAATAACTCATTATGTTCTCAATATTAAGGTTGTTTTTTGTCTATATTTACTACTTTTTTATTGCATTTTGCTTGATGTGTGTGATCTGGCTGTATAAATAATTCCTCCTTGACAGATATCCTTGAACCATCTCTAGGGTTTACAGAGAATGGTCTGAAAAAGAGAAAGCATCCAGGGAGCAGCAGTACTCTGTGCAAAAATGTGTCTGTTGATGCCAGACACTAGGAAGAAATGGCCAAACTGCTTCTAGCTGATAGGTAGGCGACAGCAAATCAAATAGCCACTTAATGTAAAACCAAGGTTTGCAGAAGAGGATCTCTGAATGCACAACACATGGAAGCAGATGGGCTACAGCAGTAGAATATCACATCAGTTCAGCTGACAGCAGGAAACCGGGCTACAATTCACAAAAATGAAAACTGGACAATACACAACTGGGAAAAAGTTCATGAGTCTCAATTTCTGCTGCAAAATTCATATGGTAGTATCAGTATTTGTGTGTGCATCTATCCTGCCTTGCTCAAGTTGCTGATGGTGGAGTATTGTTGTGGGAGATGTTTTCTTGGCACACTTTGGGACCCTTAATGCCAACAGAACACTGGTTAAATGCCAGAGCCTTCAGGAATATTGTTAGAGACCAGTTCCATCCTTTTATGACCACAGTGGACCCAACCAATGTCCCATATCACAAAGCTTAAATCATCTCTGAGTACTTTCTTGAATAGTGACAATTTAGAGTTTACTGTACTCAAATGGCCTCTACAGTCACTAGATGTCAATCCAGAAATGCAGCTTTCCCCAACCTTTTTTGCACCACGGACCGGTTTATGTCTGACAATATTTTCACGGACCAGCCTTTAAGGTGTCGTGGATTAATGCAACAAAGTAAAACTACCAAAAAAAAAGAAGATTTATTCATAACACACGGGAAAAGACCCAGGGAAACCGAGTTAATGATAAAAACGATAACAAAATAACGATAAAAACCGATAAAAACCCTGAAAACCATAAATTTCACACCGGAGCCTCAACTTTCGTGACCCGGTACCAAACGATTCACGGACCGGTACCAGTCCATGGCCCAGGGGTTGGGGACTGCTGCAGCAACGCACCTTTGGAAACAGGAGACTGGCATCATGGATGTACAGCCAAAAACATATCAATCAACTCTGTGATGTTAACATGCCAGCATGGATGAAAATCTCTGAGCACTGTTTACTGTGACTTGTTGAATCTCTGTCACAAAGAACTGAGCAGTTCTGAAGGCAAAAAAGGGTCTTTCCCCACATTCCCCATTTTATCCAGTATCTCTTTGTAATAAATGCAAAGATACTATAAAATATAATCTATATTATCTTTAAATCATTATTATTCAATAGCTGTAACAATGTAGGTATCTCAATTTAACAGTGACAACAGGAAAATCCAGGTAAAAGACATTAAATAATGATTAGAACACTTGAGATGTGTGTGTTAGCGTCACCTACAATGTTTGTGGAAGTCTGTGTTTTCAGTCAGGTTAGTGGAAACTGATTGCAAAAACCAGCTCTCGCATTTCAAAGTCAGATTTGTATATGAAGGGGCAAACGATGGAGTCATTAAGAAATGATTACCTAGCTGACGAGATGTTAAGTATGCTAACATGAAAAATGTAATTATCTATGTCTGTCTCTCTAGGATATATGAACACGACGAGGCCGATTGAAAAAGAAAACCCAGAAACCTCTGGTGAGCCACTCTTTTTGATATGTAATTTAAAATTGATTTTGATGCTGCACATATTCAATCATGTCACGTAAGGTTAACAGTGGTTTGATGGCAATTTACCAGCAACACTAGGAGACGTTTCAGTCATCACAGCAAAACAAACAGTAATATTGCCACTGTATTGATACAGCGGTGCTCTTTAACCCTCTCCGTGGAAAATTCTGTTTTGAAAAATGGGTTTCCAAGCTGCATGTGTTGACATCAAGTACACATTATTTGACAGACAGGGAGCATATTATGGTTTCTACAACCTCAAAGCTAAAATAAAGTTGGGGCATGAAAACAATGTCAATAAAAACAGAATGTAATGATTTACAAATCTCATAAACTCATATTTTATACATAAGGGAACACAGAAAACATATTAAATGTTTAAACTGAGACATTTTACTATTTCATTCAAAATATTAGCTCATTTTGAATTTGAAGAGAGCAATACGTCTCAAACACATTAGGGCCCTCAGGCTGCACTGCATTAAAAATGGGTACGATTCTGTCATGGACATCACTGGACAGGCTCAAGAGCTCTTCCAAAAATCACCACTGCTGAAAGTTATACACAAGTTTTACAGCAACATATGCTTTAATCCAGATAGTAGGGGGAAGGCCTTGCATAACATATACTGTATGTCTTGCATGTTTCAGCAAGACAATGCTAAACCACATACTACATCTATTACAACAGCATGCCTTAATGGTCTGCTTGCAGTCCAAACCCTTTACCAAATTAAAACTGCACCTCACAAAACAAAAAATACAGCAAAGAAGACCCAGGACTGAGCAGTGAAAATTCTCTATCAGTAAAGAATGGGATAATATTCCTTTCGCAAGAGTTCACTGGTCCCTTCATATCCCAGATGTTCACATAATCTGAAACAACAGGGAATGCTACACAGTTGTAAATATGGCCCTGCCCCAGCTTTTTGGAGATGTGTTACTACCGTCGATTTCAAAATGTCTTGCCGGACTGTCTCACTGACATAAAATTGTGGATACTCTTACATTTTTTAAATGTGAATCAATGAAAACAGAAGGGGTACTTTATTCAGACCTCCTGAACTTCACTCCTTGTTCAAAGATCTTGGCCCTCTGGAAAATTCCCAAACATCCTTGTGAGGGTGTGAGGGTGCTTTTTCACAGCAGTTTCACATTTGATAAAATAATAAATGCTGTTTAATATAAATTGTGAAGAATAAGAAGTTTCTATCCTCTGCTTACTTCACTTCATCCACGCTTGCTTATTGGAATAGCCTCTTGTCCACAGTTTGTTCAAAATGTGTCAGCTCGACTCCTGACAGCCACAGGCAAACAATACAATATTTTGCCCCTTTTACACTGGCTCCAAGTTTGTTTTTAAATAAATAAATTTTAACATTTTTTTTTGTAAGTGACTAAATGGGTTAGCATCTCCTTATCATTCTGATCTTTTAACTAAGTGTGCTCCTTTAGATTAGGACCTTACTGAAACTTGACATCTTCAAAACTATTTTTTTAACATAGAACATGGATTTATGAAATATGCAAGTCGCTGCATTGTTCTGTTTTTATTTACATTTTATACAAGTCCCAAAGTTTTTAAACTGGTAATGTATTTAGCTGGGAGGTTAATTCATTTTGTATTTTGATCATTATTTATGTCATGTCTAAAGCAAGAAACTTCCAAGGAAACATCTGCTCGTGACGATAAAAAGCAGCATAACAAATGAAAATGAATATTAACACCGTATTCTTCTACTCTACATGCATATTTATTGTACACTATTGTACATAGTGTACACTGAATGACTCAGACAAATTTCAAACTAATTACTTCCCTAATTCCCCTAAACTTGGCACCATCCCTAGACTCAGCATATTTTTTTATGCTAAGAATAAACTCATTAATTATAGGAGAGGGAATACGTTTTGCTACTTTGTAGTCATCACAAATTAATATAGAAGAGAAAAAAAGCTGTAAACAGGAGAGATTACTGTAAAACTAATATATCTGCTTGAACTCTTCTTGCTTCAGGCGATTGTTTTCAGCTTGAACAACTGTTTTGGTTTGCTCACTATCTGTTTTTAAAAAGTGAAACAAATGCCAAAAATGTTTTAGGGCTAAATACAGACCTATGATGTCAATGTAGATCTGAACTTTTTCACAGTAATAGAAAGGTCACTTCTTTTTAAGCATCATGCTAATCATGCATTAACTGTCATGATTATTCTACGTGTTAAATTCATGCCTGGAGATCTATTTGTACAATAAAATGATAAAACAGAGCCGCAGCCCTAGATACAAAAGAAGAAAAGGAATCTGCTCAACATCTATCTCCACAGATGTGAAGAAACATTACAAGATTTTCATTATGTCTTCATTTTCCATCAAAGCAGTGTTTCTCAAATGGGAGTAACATACAGTCTATTTGCACTGTTAGTACCACTCAGTACCCCTTTTTTATGATAAATACTGAAAAAAAATCAATCATACATAGTCCTAAAATATTCAAACTTTAATTTGTTCAATGTTTTTTAAAGTCCTCGGTTTCAATTCAACTCTTAGGTCTCATAATCTGTCATTTACTAAAAAACCTCAAAGAGGAAAAACATGAGCAAGTCACTTTTCAGTATTTAATCACCACAGTAATTGATTTTTCATTCAAACGTAGCAGCAATACAGGTGAAAATACAAAGAAGTAATCCACATTTTTGTGTCCTTTTCTCTATTTACCCTGTGCCTGGAAAAGAGTTTGATCGCTCAGTTACCTCCCTGCCGTAGACTGTGACAAAATTAGTTAGAAGCATGGGCTTTTGCTTCACTGCAGATCTGATACAAAATCTTTGGGCACCTGACTGAAGGTCAGACAGACCGAAACGTAATTTAATTAATACTCTAGCAGCAAACGAGACAGTGTGTGGGAGTTCCATTTGATTGCTTTTATGAAGTGCAACTTATCAGAAAGACTCATTTAAATGCAACTACAATGTCATCTTAGTGTCACTGCATAATGCCAAAAGATTGGTTTCAACTGAATTTAGTGATGTATTTTAAACATTTTCAATGCAGCATTTAGTTGCGGGGGTTTTTGTGCTTGTTTTTTTTTTTAAATAAATAATATAAAGGCTTTTTTTTTCTCAAAAATGCTTTAGTAGTTGGAGGAAGTTCTTTGTATTCACAGAACAATTATTAAATGTCTGTGAGCAGTGCCTCCCTGTTCTTTTATTTGCACAATGAAATGATTACCTTAATTAAGACGTGTTTTTATTTAGCTTGATATCATTTACCCGTTAACACATCTGCCTGTTTTTGATACACGCTTTTTCATTTTGTGGCTTCCTTTTGCAAAACAAACGTCTCTTCTTGGAGACAACAGCTGCAGCCGTATTTAAAGACACAACATTGTTGTTTGTCCATGAACGGCACACATTTTTTGATCTAATGGCCTATTAGCTGAAAAACTGTCTGCGGAATGCAAAAGTGTTAAATCTGCTAGAATGCAAAACACTTATTTTCCCTCCTTAATTCTTCTTGGTAGGTAATGTTTATATCACTGTTGTGCCATACTTCTTAGCAAAACGATTCCCTGTAATGTTAATGAGTTGGTTTTCTAATAATTCTGCTTTGAATTGACACCTCATTAGCATCCTTAGAGCTTTCTTTTTTTTTAAGCTGCCAAAAATGACCTTATTACCAGTTGAAAACGGCTACAAGTAAAGGCAGTGAGCAGCTAGCAAGCTATCTGCATCAAGAGACACAGGACAAAATCACTTCTACACAAGACTGAATATATTTGGACTAGCACTTGACAGGTGGTGAGAAAGAAGACTCCAATTTCCCCAAAAGGAGAAAGTTTCCCTCTCTTATGCATTATGACTTGCAAAATTGGCAGCGGTTTCATTCCAGGGTGAGAGTTTCTTGAATTCATAGATACACATCGGTAAGGAGGCAATTTGCTCATTATTTCTATGGAGGGATAGAAACGATCCTGTGGTTCACTGCAAGCTGAAAGGAAAACACATTATCTCACAGACAAACACATTAAACCAAGAAGGACAAAGCTTTCAAGCAGAAGAGGAGCGTCCACACCAGCAGACCACAGTATTTGCTGAGCTTTTCGATGAAAAAAAGCAGTCAGAATCAATTTTCAAACCATGATTGCAAAAATGTCAGTATCTGAAACCTATCGTGTGAAAAAATTAAAAACATGGAAATGGAGGCTAATATACATTAGAAAGGATATCAAGATGCTTCGAAAGCCAACTTTAGAGAACGTGTACAATGCAAAAACATTTCTAAACGATTTTAGATGATATATAAGCCAAAAAGGAATAACGCTGAACATATTTTGAAATCCAAAGCACTCAGATATTAGTTTTTCTCAAATGCTAAAACACATTTCACAAACGTTTCCACCATGTTCCCCAATGTCTAAACACAACACCCTTTTCTAAAGCTACATAAACACAACCACACCTTCCCACTGCATAAAACAAACTTTCACACCAAAAGAGCAGCTCGAAGCTTTCAAAAATGTAAACACTATACACATCATTACACACTACAGCAAAATTGAAAACACAATGCTCAATTTGTGAGAAGGTTCTTTGTTTCATAACTGCCAATGCATATTTTTCGAAACTATACAGTAACGGATCGTCGTAGATCTCTGCAGAGGCATTTAGATTTGTGAGTTTCATATGAAGAGTATAAATCTATAGAAAATCCTGCATGTACGTACACTACTGTAACACAACTCAATGCAAAAACAGAATCTATTGCACACAACAGTACTCTTGAAAACATGATCAGGGTGTGAAGTTTTTTTATTTACTTTATTTACACCACACACACACCAAATCACTGTGCGGCATCATGTCGCTGAGCTGCATCGGGCCACATCACCTCATCCACATCACAGGCTATATTGTATCTCGCCAGGCACCGCTGGAAAAACGCCCTGGAATGGCGAATCCATCCTTGGAAGGCCTCCGCTGGGATGTCAACACAGGCCAGCTCCATTGCCCTTAGGAGGTTCTCTCTTGTGTATGGTTGTCTGTCATAAACCTTCCATCTCCACGATGAAAAGAACTCCTCTATAGGGTTCAGGAAAGGGGAGTAGGGTGGCAGACAGACGTTTAAAAAGTGGTCACTGTTGGTGGTGAACCACTCTCTGATCTGGTTTGTTCTGTGGAAGCAGACATTGTCCCAAATGATCACATAAATGTGATGTGCGGGCCCAGGATGGTGTTGTTGGCGGTCCAGGAGGATGTCTTTTAGCTCCTCTAGGAAGGTGAGGAGACGTTGGGTGTTGTAAGACCCAAGGACAGCATGCCGGTGGACAAGCCCCCCGTTGGCCAGGGACCTCAGTGATGGCTCTTTGGCCAATGATGTTACGGCCTCTTTGCCTTCGTTTCTGCAGGTTGAAGCCAGCCTCATCCAGGAAGAGGTACTCATGAGGTCTGGCCATCGCGTCCAACTGTAATATCCTCTGTGAAAATGTGAAAGTGCACAGGTGTTCAGAACAACAGTCAGTCAGGTAGCACAGTATTGTCCAGAAGTAATGTAGGCCACTGAGCAACACAGTATGTCCACTAACTGTACTGTGAACATGGATGTATACTTACTTGCACATACTCGTAACGTAGGTCTTTGTGTCGCGCAGAGTTGCTTTGTCTCTGATCTCCCGGAGTCTGATGAGGTTGTTCCCACGAACCATATCCACAATGAGGGTTTCTTGTGCCGCTGTAAATATGGCAACCCTCCCACCTCTATGTGGCATTCTTTCAACTCTAAAGAAAGAAACGTGTTGTCAATTGACATGTGTTACAATACAGTCACAACTGATTTGAAACCAATAGACTACTTTCACAGGTTTGTAAAACTGTATTGTGACAAAGAAAACAATAGAGTACAATACCTGTAGTGTTGTCTGAATGCCCTGATAATGGTGGCCACGGTGAACCTACTCAGGTTTGGACAGACTCTTAGTCCTGCTTCAGCCATTGTCATGCCATGGACAATGACATGGTCAATGACTGTTGCTCGCATCTCGTCCGTAATGATGGTGCGAGGTTGTCATGCTCTCCCTCCTGGACCTTCTCTTCTCCCATGTTAGCCTCCTCCTCTTCCTCGTTGACCTGCTCCTCTTCCACCATCCAATTTTGAGTTGTTGTGTGTAATGAATGACGCCAGGTGTGTTCATTGTGTTCAAATATTGCTGACTGTGGCAAGCATGTTGCATCACATGAGCTTTCATTTGAGAATATGAGCAGAGTTCTTTTGCAACTTGTGTTTTAGCAAGGAAAGATGTGGTTAGATTTATGACAACGGAGGATTGTGTTCTGTGAACTGTGTCTTCATGTGACATGTGTTTATGATATTGGTAAATGATGGCTAGATTTAGTAAATGTGTTTAGACAACTGGTCATTTGGTTTAGAGGTTTAGCGTTTTTGTTTTAGCATTTGAGAAAAACTGTAATATAACTTTGCTTTCACACTGTGATGACGACAACACAAGATGAACATGAGAGGAAAAATGCTGAAAGCCGAATATGATTACTTTCCATTCATATCCATGTTTTATCTCCTTTTTAAAATTTTTTTAATCTCTGTCTTTATCTCTGAGTTAACGGTTATAGTTGATTGCATCCAAGATAAAAAGATAGCAAGAGGAACTCTTCACATTTTCACACATCCCCCTTATCTATCATATCATATCTGTCAAAACCAAACTCCAGTTTTCCTTCAACAAAGTATGGGTGGGGGCAGTCTTGCACATTCAGCTGCACAGTCTTTGTGCAGTGATAATGAGAAATTAGCCCATATCTCATTAAGATGAAGGGAGAATAATGTCTCTTTGGGTCAGAGGGTAATCCCTGCCTATTGCGTCCTGGCCACATTGCCAGGCAATTAAGCACAAGAAAATGAGAACCCAAGGAGCACTATGCGCTTATTAAAATCCTAGTAACAGGGGGCAATGTGGGAAGTATGGAAAGAACATAGCAAAAAGATTTTTTTAAAAGCTTTTAAAGCTTTTTATTTAGCTTTTAAAAAACTTGTGTGATATTTTAAGTATTTTTATCAAGGTTTTTCTCTCTGGTGGAATATTTGTAAGATTCTCATCCTCCCAAATCTTTAAGTGAAAAACCACATGATGAATTGTGATGCAGCATTTAAGAAATAATCAAACTGTACGATTCAGTCTTCAGTCTCCTTTGCATCAAGGAAGAGAAAAACAAACTGATACCTACTACTTCCTTGCACATACAGACATAAAAGAAACAAGTGCCAGAGACGAAAAACCAACCTGATGCTTGCCAGCACCATCCTGCATCCAATTATGATGTATTAGGAGAGGTACTAAGCTATCAGAGAAGCCAGCAAATCTGCCCTGTCTCAATGAGTTGCAACATTTCCAGGCATACATTTTCCATTGATTAGAGTAGCTCAATTCACAGTCTGCAGTTTATCACTGCTTTGGGACCGGTAATCAATTCTCTAATGCCGTTTGAGCCTATTCACTGGAGCTATGATCCAGTCGTCACCAAGCAGATACACACATACACACAGCCATGCCCACTGATATTGTGGATGTAGCCCTGTCTACATCCAGGCCCACACCACATATAACCCAGATGGCCATCATAAAAGCAGAGGACAGCTCTAAAATATTAACTTACCAAGTGTAGCAGCGATGGGGCACTGTCATCTAATGGTATTATCAAAATGAGTGCAGCTCTCCTGAGGCAGACTCTGGTTCCTGATTACCAAGCAGTGGTGGACCCTGTTTGTGACCAAATCTGATCAGCATAGCACCAGACATAGGGAAGGCCAGTCAGGAACTCAGCCCGAAGGCTCCTTATCTCTACCGACAGGCCGCTGGTCCTTTATAGGCAATGATGTCCTCCCAGGAATTAATCTGATTGGGGTCTGGTGGAAGATTAAGTTCTAGTAAAACTGCTAAAGGAAAGGTACGGTCCTAACCTCCCTTCTAAGCCATTCCTTTCTTGGATCAGATGGAATTACATTTTGAGACTTTGTACAGAGCAGAGGGAGGACAGGACTGCATCTCTGAATGTGTGCTTCAGGCAGGGCTTCAACTGAAATTAACTGACCACTGCTACCTTAGACTATTATCACTGAGATAATTTTACACTGAAAAAATTTGGTGAAATAGGAGCCATGAAGCTTCAAACCTAAATTAAAACAAAGCCTTACCTAATTCTGCATTTGATTCATCGTCATCTGCCTTGCAAACAAAATGTAATATTAACATTCCTCTCCTGGTACTGATTAAATCCCTAAAACCCTATCACAAGTTTTTCACATTTGTGAAAATAATACTTTTAAATGGCTTAGATGTAACACTGCCCCTCTGCCTTTATCAGTTTAAGCAGATGTGTGAATATGCAACATTATCAATTCTTTTATCTCCTATGGCATCATACAGTTTCAAAATTGCTGTTTGCATTTTGACTGTCTGTAAAACAGCAGAATATAGTTTTGAAACCCATATCATTTGTATCTGTAAACTATATCTAACAATCAAGAAATCACTGAAATAGGACCAAGTGGAGTAGACTAAAAGATACTCAAAAGGCAGACATTATGGCGAGGTCAAAGGAAATTCAGGAACAAATGAGAGATACAATAATTTCCAGCAATTCTGCAAAGATGAGTGGGCCAAAATTCCTCAACAGCGCTGTAAAAGACTCATTGTCAGTTCTTGCAAACAAAGGGCCATGGATTATTTTCCCCTTTCTAAATAATGTCTTAATTTTGTGTTTACTTGTGTTATCTTTGTATAATATTTACATTTGTTTGATGATCTGAAACATTTAAGTGTGACAAACATACAAAAAAAATACTGAAAACACTTCAGGTGCCATATAATGACACATGTAGGATCTTGATCAGGCTTTCAAGATAGACAGCTGCAATCCATATGTATAGTATATGGGTTTGGATGCGCCAACTGTGATTTCACCACAGCCTCATAAGCATTTAAACTGGCGCACAGGGCACACTGGACTCTTCCCCCAAATGATAGGTGTTGCCACTCGGAAACACAAACTCAGTGGTGGAATAGCAGTAGAAGAAGTCAACACAAAGCAAAGCAATCACAAAGTGGCTCTTTGCATCTTCTTTGCAATCAGTATCTCAGAGTCCTTATACTGATATATATTCGAAATGGCCATAAAACACAACACAATCGTAGATTTATATTGCTTCATGAAGGTAACAAAAATCAAGAAGTGCATGAGAAACCAAAACAACACCAAAATGCAGTGTGCACCAGCTGCAAGTGTATACTAGGTCTAAAGTCCCTTCTTTTCATGCTGTGCTGAAAATTGTTGTGTAAAAGTTTCAATTACCATATTTTCCGCACTATAAGGCGCACTTAAAATCCATTAATTTCTCAAAAAATTCTACAGTGTGCCTCATAATCTGGTGCGCCTTATGTATGAATTCTGTGCTTACCTACCTCAAACCGATTTTATGTGGTACACGGCGCTCAAAATTCTGTCAAAAAATGTTTTAGTACGACTTTGGTAAGCTACGAAGCTGCACCGCTTGATGGATTGTCAGAGCATTACGGCTCCATAGTCAGGAGCCTCGCAGAATAATCTGGGTCCAAAACTCCGTCCGCTTCAGGTCCCAAAGTCAAACGAACACTGCAGCATCACTGAGAGTTAAAAACTGTCTAAATTCTTTCATCTTTAATAAAATGATCAGCGTTGCTGCTTTACCAGATGTAACAATTAAGTTTAACATCCAGGCATCCATGAAAACAGAATGTATTAAATTTAATGGAGTTAGAAGTTAGCAGGAAGTTAGCTCGCTAGTTTCCACCTAAACATGATATAGCATGTTCTGACTGAGAGATCTGTGAAAAAATGAAAACATACAGCTCTGCTATAATTTCCAACATAAATAAGGACAGAAAACTAAACAGCAGTGACATTTGTAGGGTTACTGAAGTTGGGCTAGCTGGTATATAATGATGTGCTATATGATCACTAGCGACATAGCTATGTTAATATAACATAAACAGTGAAGCTGGAGGATGAATGCTAACTTTTTTCCACTCAAAAAAGTTAACGTGAGGGTTCCCGATGGTCAGGGACAAATGCAATCGCATGGCAGGATGCTGTAAACGGACCAAACTTCAGTCAAGAGAACAACTGAGATAATCCATCCACAATACAAGGTTAGTCATTAATATACTGCAACAACATGGGAATAGAGCAGCTGCGAGAGAATTCAACATTAATGAATCAATGGTACAGAAGTGGAGGAAGCAAGAAGAATGAATTGAGTAAAATTTGACTTATCTGACTGTTTGTTTCGCTTAATGCGCCTTATAATCCAGTGCGCCTTATGGTTCGAAAAATACGGTAATTCATTCCATAAATGTGGTAATAATAGCTCATAAAGGAATTGCCTATTTGTGTTTTAATTACAGATGGTTACATTTTGTTATTGTCTTGATGTTGTTTCTGCTACTTTCTTATTTTTTATTGGGGTAAACTATAGTGTCTGAAGTAAAGTTACAGGCAAAAATTATATATTTAATAATACTTTCATTCAGTGGGTTAACTTGACATAAATCAGCCCTTGATTGTTTATTGCTTAGTCACAGAATTCTTTAAATGATATTTAATCCTTGGTTCTGATGCCCAAAACTTCCATACAGAGGCTCATTTGCAAACATTCCAAAAAACACTTTGGAATACATTAATAAAATTTAATTTGTTTTCTCTCATGGTTTGGGAATGATGAACTTAAATACCAACTTCTGAAGTCTCGAAGAAAATAACCTCTGTATTCACTCAAAAACACACACAGCGCTCCAAAATGGCTGCCACTATTTGCCATTAAAAATCCAGAGAAGCACAAAACTTACTTTGGTGTCTGTGTGTCATCCAAGCGGTTCCCCAGCTGGAACTCATGGGATTTGCTGCGGTGCAGAGCGGTGAAGCCTGGCAAAAGATGGATAAGTTTGCGGCTTGGCGGAGGTGGTGTTCCTGGGGCCTTCACCTTATTCCTTCGCCGCATGGGAGGAGTGCCAGGTGGGGTCATGGTGTTGACCACCAAATGAGTCCGAGGAGGGGTGTGACCAAAATGCCTCTGGCGGGGTGATGGGGGCAGGGAGCGATGACCAGAGTCCAAGGGAGGGAAGAGCCCTGAAGAGGGGCTGTCGACAGTGAGTCGATCGGCATACAGTGGGGGGGCCAGGGCCTGTGGGCTGTGGCACATGTGCTGGTTGTACTTGGACTGGACTTTGGGGCTTTGAGAGAGCTGGAACCGAATCCACTGACTGGCCTCTGGCTGGCACACCGGAGTGTTTTCTTTGCCAGATTCTGATGTGGGCCACTGAATGGACCAGTCCTGTTTGGTCTGGCTCCCTGTTGAAAGTCCACAAAGACAGAGACAAACGTCTGGTTGTGACATGTTGCTAAAATATGTTTTTCACAATTTTACAAAAATAACAAAATAACATATTTTAGTTGCACGTAGTGGTTTCAACTCATGCAAATAGTTTTGGTTTAGTTTGTCCAGGTTTGGAGATATCCATCTACAATTCAATATCCACCTACAGTACTGTACGGAAGTCTTGAGCCATCCCTCAATTCTTTATATTTTGCTGGGAAAAGGGGGAATAGGTGCAGTGATTCATTGAATCATCCAACAACAAACATCGAAATATAAGATATAAGGCAAAAACAGAGTTTGTACAAATAAAACAAGCTTCATGTTCATTCTTCAACCCAGCCTGAACTCTCTTAAGCAGTTAGTCTTCAGGAATAGTTCTCCAGGCTTCTTGAAGGACATTCAAAGCTCTTCTGTGGATGTTGACTGCTTTTTGTTCCACTCTCACACTTCTTCAGTAATGTTGAGCTCTGGGCTCTGGAGAGGCCAATCCATGTCTTATAGTGTTCGATTGTGTGTATTTCTATCCAGGTATGCTTTTACTGCTTTGGCAGTATGTTTGGGATCACTGTTATCATGAAAAATAAAGCTGATATATAACAGCCCTAAGGCCATGTTCAGAAGGTACTGCATGTTGGCTCAAAATCTGAATGTACTTTCTGCATTCATAATTCCAAAAAAGATTACCAACACCACTGGCTGAAACGCAGCCTCAAAGCATGACAGTCTCAAACATGTTTATAGACGTTTATAGACACTCACTCTTGTACCTCTGACAATTTGAATTAACACGTTCAAATTTTGACTCATCACTGTATAAGACCTGAACTGATGACTCTGTCAGTTCTTGTGCTTTACTGGATTTTTCCCTATTTCCTTACATGACTTTATGTACTTTTGTGTACTTAAGTACAAGAACTTCACTGAAAATGAGTGAAAAAAACCAGCCAATTTAAATATCTTCAAAAAGAACCCTGAATAACTATTGCTTAAGACCATTCTTCAAAATCACTATGTTTTTGCCAAGGAGTTTTTAAAGGTTTGAGAGGTGGCTCATGACTTTTGCATAGTACTGTGTGCCATGTATTTTACATGGAATAATAAATGGAATTCTGTTCATGTTTCTCACAGCTTTGTAAAAGACTACCCATGAAAAGCTAAACTGCAACACTGCAAAACAAAAAATATATTATTATTTTTTAAATGTACCCAAAACTAAAACTTTCTGTATATCAAGATACAACTTAGATTAAAGGAAGAAATTATTTTTTTTGTAATTTGAGCATTTTGCAATAAAATGGTGCAGTTAAACTAAGCAGGTTCTTCCCATTCATTTAATACTAAAATATCCATAAGCATTTTTTTTTTTTGTCTTAATTGAAGCATTTGATGAAGTCCTAGTGGAAAGAATATATTTACAACAAGTTAACTGTATTAATCTGAGCAATGAAAAATAAATTTTTTCCATTATCTGATGTGAGCACACGAGCAGCAGTGGTGTTCAAATATGCTGGCGTGGAGCAGATTAAGCATCGCTTGATGGAGGAAGCGAATGAGAAATGGAAAAGTGCTCAAAAACAGAACAGGGCAAAGCTGCATGAGTCAAAACACAAGCTGACTTTTACTAAAACTAAACTTTCAGCTGAATGACAGAGAAGGATCAACAGAGAGAGAAAAAACTTGAGAGTGAGCAGCCAAAATGAGTGTTTTTGAGTTCAGATGACAATACTTTACCTCCATTATTGTGCAATTTATCCTCCTCAAGTTGTTCTTCAGAAAGAAACAAAAAAGGAATGTGTTTATTGATCTGGAAGAGAAACGACTGAAATAGTGTGCAGTATTCTATCCGTCTATCTACACAACCAAATGCACAACCAAAAGGCTATTCAGAAAAACAAAACATAATGTAAGTACAATTGATCCTGGGTACATCGCAGCAGATGCAGCATCTCATGCATGACTGAGTGTGCACAAACTTGACCTCACAGTTTTAAAAAAAATTGCTTTTGACCGTCAAGCCACAATTAATGCAAATTTTCTGTCAACAACCCCATACTTTCTTCTTTTTTGTGTGCCATTATTTTTTTTCTTCCATCTGACATTGTCTCTAAGGAACTATAAGCAATGCAAATGCACAAACTTTCACACTGGCAACATCAAATGAACCACGAAAATATCAGCAATAAAAAGTCCCAGAAGAATTGCAAAAGTTAGAGAGGGGTGGGGGCGAAGGGGGAAGTGAGCAGCTTTTCTATAATGCTATGAAGAAGATGCTGGAAGAAATGATGAGTTATGGGAAGAGACAACTGAAGACACAAGAGACATAATATATGGCAAGTTTCAAGGGTGTCATTTTTTTTCTTTAAATATTTTCATTTCTTCTGCATCTGAGAACTTTTAATAGTTGCTAACACATCACCAAGAAGTTGCAGTTCTTTGTGTCCTCTGTGTAACACATAATGTTTTTTTGTTTAATGAGCTCCATGTTGTTCAGTTCAATTTCAATTCAATTGTATTTATATAGCGCAAGGCACTTCACATTGTGAGGTAAAGACCCTACAGAGTACCCTACAAGTAAACCAGCAGTAATCCAGAGTAAGAATCTGGTTAGATAAGATTTTTAGGGCCGAGTACAATAACCTCAGTTTTATCTGAATTTAGAAGCAGAAAATTAGAGGTCATCCAGGTCTTCATGCCTTTAAGACATCCCTGCAGTTTAATAAATTGGTGTTTGTTATCTGGCTTCATAGATAGATAAAGTTGGGTGTCATCTGCATGGCAGTGAAAATGTATGCTATGGCTCTTAATGACGGTACCAAAGGAAAGCATGTATGATGTAAACAGAATAGGTCCCAGTACAGAACCCTATGGAGCTCTATAGTTAACCTTTGTGTGTGAAGAGTCTGTTAGATAGATATGATTCAAACCACAGCATCACTGTACCTTTAATACCTATGCCGTTAATGCCGTTTCCCTATTGTAATGAGCTGTGAACCCTGATTTCCCCCCCAAAAAATCCCCTGCTAATGATTAGTTAGATGCTTTAATCATTACGAGTAGTTTTTTAATGGTTAAAACCTTATTTGCGAAAAAATTCATGAGGTCATTACTAGTTAACGTTAAAGGAATGGTTGGCTCAACTGTGCTCTGACCTTTTGTCAGCCTGGCTAAAGAGAAACCTGGAGTTGTTCTTTTTTCTTTAATCAGTGATGAATAGTGAGCTGTTCTAGCTTTACACAGGGCTTTTTTTTATAGAGCAACAAACTATTTTACCAGGCTTAATGAAGATCTTCTAAAATAGTGAGACACCATTTCCTCTCCAGATTATGAGTTATCTGCTTTAAGGTGCGTGTTTGAGAATTATATGTTTGAGGGAAATTATATCCTTAAACTTAGTTACACACTTTAAGAAACATCTACTGTGGTGAAATTTATTTCCCACTGCTGAGTAATCCATTATTGTAAATTTACATGTTATTAGGAAATGATCAGACAAAAGAGGATTTTCTGGGAATACTGTTAAATTTTCAGTTTCTATGCCATATCTCAGAACAAGATCTAGAGTGGGATTGAAGTGGTGGGTGGCTTCTTTTAAATTTTGAAAGATGACTATCTACATGGATGTTAAAATCACAGACAATAATGTTTTTATCTGAGCTGACCACTAAATCAGATAAAAACTCTGAGTAAGCACCAGGTCAACAATACATAACAACAAATAAAACTGTTTTTTAAGTTTTCCAGTTATGATGGACAAGGCTCAAAGTCAGGCTATCAAATGAATTAAAACACTGTCTGGGTCTTTCGTTGATAGAGTGGACGATTGCTGAAAACACTTAAAGCCCTCACACATTCTTGCAGCACTTTTAACAGTAAACTGCTGCACACATTCATGCCACTGCTTTGTCTGCAGGAGCTGTGTTGCTTTCAATCTATATTATTTGTGTTATCTTTTCATATTTCTCATACAATATAGTTTTATCTATTTCTGCAAAATCAGCTGATTTGCTGAAAATATAGATCCATATTTGTATGGACTGTCAGATGCTACCAGTGCCACTTCTTTCATTTTACCACGCACTGAGGTACCTTTTTAGAAATATAACTACATGTCATGGAGAGGCAGATGGAAATAACAGTTATTGGTTGTATCTTGCTTGTTCACAATACAAGGTTCAACGTTCTTTATTTGCCATTTGTGCATAAAACCAGCAGTCAAGGCACATTGGAATTCTTGTGCCGAGTGCTCTCAGTCTGTATACTAACACAATAGCCAGTGTACACATATATAGTTTTCTCTTTCACAGTTTCATAGTTCTGACAATCCTTGCATAGACTGAATCAGTTCTAAAGATCTCTCTTTTCCTTTTTATTCTTTCAGTGAAAGGAACAGTTGGTCAATATTTTTTAGCTGTTGCGTGCTTTACTACTACTGCTATGTAGACACTCAGCATAGTGCTTTAAATCAAAAGGACTAAAATTCTGCAAAGAAAAAATGACCTGGATTGTTACTGTTCTGGTTCATTCATAATTATTTTAACCAGTTAAACTGGAGATAACAGAAGGTAAAGGCTAAACAACCAGTAATATGAAAATATATATAATAAATAATAATTTTATATTATATAAAAACAACCAGTGTCCTTGATTAGTTCCTGCTCTCTGGCTGACAATTATAATCAGGGAACCTGGTATTGTCTTGGTTGTCATAGAAACCAATTGGTTGTCAGCACTGCCTGGCACGTGGTTATGCATCTCCTGCACAGAATATGTTTCCGAGAACAATGGCAAATCCAAAACTATGATCAGAATATTTATCATGCTGTAGCTGCCTTTCTGCCCTCAGTGAGGCTGCCTGAAGATCACACTTATATATATGTCTAAAGCCACAATTCATACCTGCAAAATCCTTTAGAAAGACAGGCTGTAAAGGAGTGCTCATCCACAGATGTTCCTCAATCATCCCTTCTTTATTAGCAGAAATAAAACCATGACAAGCCACTCAGAAGTGTAAAAATTCTGCTTGACCCAACATGAATAATCAAAGACCACCGATAGGTTTTATAGCTTACGGATGAGAGACATTAGATCGCAGACTGGGGCTGGTTGAAGGGTGTTTAATACCTTTGGACTGTCCAATTACCAAATAGGTAGCTTTTGGATACGCCAGCATCGATGATTTAAATTACAATATTCCTTTTGGCAGTTATACTCTTGTATAAGCCTGCCTCACTTAAAAAATACTTTTGACAGTGCTTATCAAGCTGATACCCAAGTGAAATTTCTCTGCATGAGAAGCAATGAACTTGAATCACACTAATAAAACTGTTGCTTCAAGTCCTGAGTCAGTCCATGAAGCACACTAGTATCTTAGCAACAGCTTTAGCAAAGTAGTAACAGGAGCTGACTGATGAATTTCTTGTTTCAGATCATCTCACCTAAGCAAAAGCCTGAGGCAAATCAAAAACAGCTCGCTGCTAAATTAGATGAAGAACACATACTGAGCGTAACCCCTTTGAGATCTGTGATTTAAGTTAATTTGTGTGTCTTGTGCTCGTTAGACAGTACATTTTTGAAGTTGCATTTCATGGAGAGTTTTGATATTAAAAATGCTCTTTATATAATAGGTAATTAATAATTTAAATAACCCTAACTTCACGGGGCAAAAGGCATTTCAACAAGACAATAACCTGCTGACATCAATGCTTTGCTATTCAATCTTTTTTCTGCTGAGGCTTTCTTCCAGTGCCCTTGCATTTGCATTATTCTATGGCTTTTTTATTATTTTGTTACTACACAAAATTATATTAACTGTGTGAAACTGTAAAATGTTCAAAATATACTTTGAGCCACTTTTGATTCTCAGTTTATGAAAATGAAGTGGTGATGATGCTCTGACCAATAAATCAGTGTCCTATTCTTATGCCATCATATAATATGAGAGACAGTCCTGCTTGATTTCTGCTTTAATTAGCTCTGAATGTCATAATGAGATAAGATATTCTCTTTCATTTCAGGCAAAAAAGAGGGTAAGCTTTAAATGTGATTTGATTGGAAACGCTAAAGCTAATTAATAATTCTCTTCTTGGTTCTTTTGTTTTTGCATGGTGCACATTCTCACATTGTAATAATACTAAGGAGAGTATAGACTTATAAGTGTAGGTTGTCAGCGGCACTAGATGACATGAAGATAAGATTATACAGTGTGAGCAAAAAGTTTTTACCATGGAATAAAATGGGGTTTTTATTATTATTTTAAGAGTTATAGCAATTTCTAGTACATATGGCCCCATTTTCATGTGCTCAAAATTAACTGGACAAGCTTACTAGACAAATTTAAATACAAGAATTGTTTTTGATACACGGATGAAAATCCCTAGCAATCCATGGGCGCTACTAAATGCTATGTTTCGTTTCTTGAGATGCTGCTCTCTTCCCCTCATTCTGGTAGAAGTCAATCTTGGTCCTTCGAATTATTTTTTCAAAACTGTGCAGCTCTTTTTCTATGCTTTCTGACAAAATCTGACCTTTTTCTTGCATGGCTTTCCTGTTCTTTGCACCTTGCTGCAAACTAGTTGTATTTGCATTCATGAAGACATCTCTTGATTGTAGATCGTGACAGTGACAAGCCAGCCTCTTCAAGCGTGTGCTTTACTTGGTTAGACGTTGTGAATAATTCTGTCATTATGCACTTTAGCTGTCTTCAATGGTCTTTCAGGCCTTTCAGTGTTGTAGAGTTGGCCAGTTCAATTATTATTTTTTAAGACTGCCTTATACTGTTGATTTGCCCACTGCTATCTGACAGGTTTATTTTGCTTTATCAGCCTCGGACTCTTTATATCTTATATTTAAAATTCCAGTGAAAAGCTACAGATTAAAGCCTTTGAATCAAGTTCAGATTTTGTTAATTGAACACTGCCGATCGACCAGTGCTCATCAGACCCAGTACCTGTCATGATACTGGATCTGTAACCCAGTGGTTCAGTATTTGGACAGTTTGAATCTGGTTGAAGTTATATTCTGAGTTTAGTTATACTCTCTGAGTGACTTCCGTTTAGTTTTCTTGTGCTTACAAGCTCTGATTAGATCGTTTAGCTCCTTTTGCATTTCCCCTTTTGATGTCTCTCTGTCTCCTTCCTGCGTTCTTTGTATTTGGTCTGTCATGTCTATCATGTATGATAAGTTCTGTCTGAATGTTTATTCATCCGTGTTCCAGTCGTGTCTCTTGCTCCCTCTGTTCCTTGTATTCAGTCAGTTTATGTCTCAGTGTGTGTCTCATGGTTCCTGTTTTATTTTGATAGTCCCTTGTCTCATGTTCAATGTATTCAGTTTTGCTTCCTCCCTGTCTCATTATGTCTGATTATTTCCAGCTGTGTTTCCCTCCCATTTCCCATTCCCTCATTAACCTCTGTATATTTATATTGCCTCAGAACTGCTATTTATAGATAAAAGACAAATTCCCAAAAGGTGTATGTAAATGCATAAAAAGACAAAAGGCTCTTCCATAA
Organism: Oreochromis niloticus; assembly: GCF_001858045.2. Taxonomy (NCBI): domain Eukaryota; kingdom Metazoa; phylum Chordata; class Actinopteri; order Cichliformes; family Cichlidae; genus Oreochromis; species Oreochromis niloticus. The sequence goes on from NC_031977.2 coordinate 30,106,985, forward strand.
GATTCCATAACCTTTTTGTGTTTCTCCCCTTTTATTAGCAAATGTTGGCCATGTTTATGCATAACTTCAGATGTAATTCTGGAGCCACATCATCATCAATCTTCCATTCTCTGCTCTCACCTGAATAACCCTGCATCTCCACATCAACTGTCGAGAAACTGCAGTGATTAATGCAAATAGCACGCCCCAACACCATTAATGGTGCGAGCTTAACACGTGGCGAGGCTTTGAGAAATGCAGATAACAGCCTCATAATTGGACTAATTACCTCTAAATGTGTTGCTTCTTTAGGCTAAATGGCAGTGAAATGCCACTGGGACAGTAGCTGGTCTATCTCTCCACCACTGTAAACAGGATTTGGTGAAAAGGGCAATGGCTGTGTTCAATATATGCAGTCTCCCTTTTTAATCTCGACTCTTTTGAATTGGGGGTTTGTGAATGTTCTTGCAGTGTAATCAGTGGGACTCAAAGTTAGAGTCTGCTAATTAGTTAACAGCCAATAGGGACCACCTATGGGTGTCCAGGAAGACAGGTGTTGGGGGGTTGCATCTTCTGGTCGCTTTCCTTCCCCGATGCGTCTGCTTTTTTTCTTCGCAACATGAAGACGCTTATTCTTCACCTCCTGTTGTCATCACCTATGTCTCGCCCTAATTTACTCTCCTGATTTTGCCCCCCCCCCCCCCCCCCCACATACATACCCTCTTCACTTTCCTGTCCTCCTCCGATTCCTTATCTCACATCTTCTGTGCCTCCCTATCCACTGCTTTTACTCATCTCTTTTTCTTGCTGATGGCATTTGAAGCCAATTAGGTGTTTTTATGCATGTAAAGCTGTCTGAAGACAGGGCATGAGGACATTCCTTTCAGATGTCAAAGATTACAGAGGAAAAAGCACAGAGGAGACCTGTCGTGCTGAGCAAAGATCAGCAGTATAGCTGATCAACACAAGGACACAAATTCAAAAAAAATCCTTCACGTGTAAGAGAGTTTCTGTGTGTGTGGACTTGTCTGGAGGGGCGGGCTGGATAATGTGTGTATATTGCAGCACAAAGGACTGACCGGCTGCCTTCAAATTGTATGACTCATCCTCATTGCAGCTCGTGGACTGCAATCCCAAGAGCCAGTAGTGAAAAATTCTATTAACTTGCATTAGTTTCCTTCCTCCAACACTACATTGCAGAGGAACATACATTCACTTGGTATGTTTTCTGCTTGTCTGGTTATGTGATATATAAGCTGGCAAGACTGTAAAGTATATTAATGTCCATGCCTGCCAATTTTAACATAATTCCTGATGACTCACAAACTGGAGCAACATATCTTATTTAAAAAAACCCACATTCATAAATGTTTAAATCCTCGTTTCTGCTTTCATTCATGGCAGTTGAATAAATATATATATCTATATATTTATATGGATTTTTGCAACAGCCTACAGATTTTTAGAAGAAATATATAACTCTATTAAAAACACGTAAGAGCATCCTCCACTTCTTGCCTCGTGTGCTAAATGTTCTCATGGGGCTCATTAACCCTTAAAAAGCTTTTGCATGTGCTCTACTTATACAGATGTTCTGACAAACAGGTACTTGCACAATACCGTTAAAATACAGACACACATACAGATGCGCAAATGTGGCAGTGTTCCGAAGCTATGACACATCTCCCTCTCTCAGCTCTTATTCTCAGCAAGAATATGAAGAACGCTTGTGTAAAACCACGTATTTCTCTCAGCCCAAAGTGCCTCTCACCACTTTGTGTGGTAGTGGTGGTGGAGTTGCTGTTGCGCATTCACACATCTTTAGCTTGCCCCCCTGTTAGAGAGTCCATTAGTGGCTCTGTGTGGCCAGAGCTTGTCTTTGGAGAGCCAGGGAGAGGCAGTGGGGGAAGTGGAGGGAGGTGGAAGCAATGGACAAAAAAGAGAGGCAAAGAAAAGAATGAGGAAAAAAATATGGAACACAAAGGAAAAGAGATTGACGATATAAACAAAGATAATCTAAATCGGCATAATAAACTTTGGTCATGTGACATCTGGTGGGGATTTGCTTGGGTTTTCAGGTTTTCAAAATGCTACGTCCAGATGAACAGAATCAACTTTTTGGGATGCTTTTTTATCATTTAGTGGAACTCCCAGTTTTAGGTTTTTTTCGGTAAAACAAATAAAAAAGTTTGAGACAGGTGAGCCTGTGAAAGAGTTCCAAAACAGAAAAAGAAAGGCCAGAACAGATACTGATAAATCAGTGGGGAACACCATAATTATCCCAGCGACACCAGGGTGTTTTAGTCAAACTTCGTACAAACCATTTAAGACATTAAGGGGACTACTGGTACAAAACAACATCCTCAGTAGAGAGGAGCAGCAGCTGTACTGAATACTTCATGTGGGACCAGACAAAGAAAACAGCTGACCTTCAATTAAAGATGTTTCCTGTTATGGCTTTGGTTTGATTTTTATCAAAAGCAGGTTTTCATTCAAAGATTTCTCAAAGAAAGATATCAAGTTGTAAATGTGTAAAAAACACTGCTGAACTATGTTTGTGTGTTTTGTCCCTTTGCTTGTTTTTTTGTTTTTCATTTGTTTTAATAATCAATATAATTGTTTATTTTTTAGGACAGAAGATATTTACAGCCAGAGAAACATCTCCCAGCTGGCAATAGTCATCTTGTAATGGATGACACTAAACAAAGGTCAGGAATGGCTTTTCACACAGTGGACTAACACTTGGATCTATGCCATCTCTTTCAAACGTATGTGTACTTTGTAGCCTTTATATGTACTTTTACACAGCTATTGTTAGGTTTCACTGTTCCCCAGTTATAACATTTTATGTGGAAGTCTTCATTAAATTGTGTTATCATCAATGTTTCAGATGTATCCTGGCTATGAATGCAGCCCAGCTTCCTCAACTTTTGCATTTATTCAAAATAAGATTGAAGGAACAGTCATAGACAGTTATGACAAAGGTGAGCTGGTCTCCAGTGATGTTTAAAGCCTTGTCAGTGTGAACCGTGAAGGACTGAGGCATCGCTGAGTGGAACCCCCTGATGCATTCTGCCATCAGGTGGTTCCACTGCTCTGAAACTGGAGTTGACAGTCTTCAAGTAAAATATGTAATGGTCTACAGCACAAACTCTAGTTTTGGTGCCTAAACCTAAATGAAGAAAGAGTTAAAATCAAAGTCGGCATAAACATACCTAAAAGAATTGACATAGCTAATAAAAACTCATTTAAACACCTAAAAATGAAGCAAAGTCTAGTAATGGGACTTTAAATGTAACACTCGGGAATCATGTGACACTGCAACCAGCTGATAGAAAACAACAGGCCAGAAAACACAAGCAAGTTACAATTTATCAGCCTTTATGGAAAATTCATGTGTTTTGCACTGTGGTACAACATAGCCATTACTGCTTGCTATGAGACGGGGTTGGCCTGTTTGCCTTTCTGGATATTATCTTCCCCGGTACCCAGTCGAACTGATGAGGGAAAAAAGAAGTTTGTGAAGCACACAGGAAGGTGGGCAAGAGCAGCAGACTGACTGAAAAACAAGCACCGGGACCAAAGGAGAGCATGAATATTTCGAGAGGACAGCCGAGCACCAGCAGCCTCACAAAGAGCCTGATTTTCAGACTGTGCTGTAAAAGACCTGTTCGTCTGAATGTCAACAGCAACTGAATGTTACACCTCCTCTAATAAAACGCTCTTTTAATGAAGTACAGTTTTGCTTAGGGCACACTGAAGTAAAACTACTCATCAAGTTAATTTGCTTAATTATTCAGCAGAGTCTTCTGTCTGAAAGGACATCTGTTACAAAACAGTGTGCGTGTGTGCGCGTGTGTGTGCGCGTATGTTCTTACTGGTACGTGGGTGTATGTGTGGGTGTGTGTGGCTCTGTGTGCCGTGCGTGTGAGTGGGAGTCGAAGAGAAACAGATATGCTATGTTAACGGGTGTACTAAAGGTTGTTACTAAAACGACCACCCTAATTTTAGTGATACTCTACTGCCCCCTTCTGGTTCAGCTGAATCATTGCAAAAGTCGTAGTTATGACTGAAAACAAAATGTGGTCTGTTTATGCCATCTGGGGGCCAACCATGTAACAAACCAAACACACTTGTTGCATCACAGCACATACCCATGCATGTAATTCTGTTACCAACAGCCACATTTAATAAAAAATAATTGGAAAAAAAATATGGAACCTCAGTTTATTTTACTGAGACAAATACAATTTTTTACAACATGTCTCTCCAAAATTGGAGATAAAAAATATTCTTTTAAAAATCTCTTTATAATTTTAACCATAATTGCATATATTTAGCCATATGCTCACTCAGGAATAATTTATCATTGTTAAAGGTATGTGAGACCCCAGTAATAATGTAATGCACAAAATGACATTTAATACAAGGGTTTCACTTTGAGATTTCCTTTTTCTATTGCTCAGCTGGAGGCTAGTGGCTTCACAATATGCTCTGCTAAGAAATATGTACTTCCATTTCTAATAACAAATTGGAACAAGTGGATGAACCATTACATGGGAACCAGTTCTTAAAAACAGCTATTTTAAACAAATGCATCAGTGCAGTAATCTCGCATATTTACCGACAGTGTATGATATGTTAGTACGACAAAGCAATGATACACATCTGACTTCCTGTTTCATTTTTGACAGTCTGGCCCGCTGAGAACAGAAAATAAAGCTAAACTTTTACATGCAACATAGTTTTTTTTCTGGTTTACATAAGCCTTTTACCAAATTAATGTTACACATGACTGACTGACGAGAACTAACGTACCACACATTTACACACTGCTCTCTGTATTAATAATTTACAGGAATATCATATTGTTTATACATTTCAGAAAAAGTGTTATTCTAAATATTTTGAGTCAGAATGTCTTATCATATTATCTATCACATCTGTCATGTCTTTCTGAAAACAGCTGTAGCACAGAAGCAGGGATGGCGTAGTATTGTATATGTAGTGTTTTAATTTATTGTGCTATGAATAAATTAAGAAGAGGCTGAGAGGAAAGGCTGAGCTGCTGGTAGTGAACAAAAGAAAACAGCACCACCTATAGAAACAACAGCAGTTTAACTGAAAATATACCGAGGCTTGAATGTCACTTCATAAGTGAGTTTACTTATCAATATGTTTCCCTTTCAAAAAAACAGCTTTTTATCATCACTCTATGAAACACCTTACTGCCCAGGATATTAAGTTAAATACAATACATTTGACCCAATAACACCTGAGAATATGGAATGAAACTGAACTGTGAAAATCTATTTTGGAAAAAAATCAAAATGACAAAAAATATATAAAAACAAATCTTTAAAAAAAACCAAAAAACTGTAACTGTTTTTTTTTTAAATTTAGTGAATAAATGATTACAAAATACTATATTGTCTTATCTTTAGCTCACGTAATTTGTAATCATTTAATTAATTCATTAAAACCTCTTAATATTTAACCCCATAAATCCTAAAAGTCAGTAAAAGCATCAGAATTTCATGGTCAGCGTGAACATTTGCATTCTTTGGATAAATGTCCTCATCATTACCCGTCCAAAGTGAGATTTGAAAAAAATAAGTCCTAATCTACACTGCAAATAAAAGCGTAAATTGCAGCCATGAGACATTTAGTCAGCAAAGGCTGATTTTAATAACATTGCTCTTAATATTGTGCACAAAAGCTCTGGTTTGCCACTTCAGGCATTGCCCCTATCCTTGATAACCTAACAACAATGGGACCTCCAGGGTGGAAAAGATTGACCTAATAACACCTGTATAAGTTTATAGATCAATATCAAAAATGGTAGAAGTCAGCAATTCAGTATTTTAAGTGATATTTAAGTGATATGTCATAATTTTTGTAGTGAGAACACATTAAAAGCAGTTTTTATTGATCTGTTATGTGTCTGAGAAAAGTCATGACTTTACTGACAAATCAACAGTCTATTGTGAATGTGGACAAGTGTTATTATGCATGTCACCCCCTCTCTATCTGTCTAACGCCCTCTATAATGCACGAGTTCCCAACAATCCAATCAACAAGCTATTAAACATAACTAAAGGTGAATATTTGCTCCCTAAGATGTATCATCCAATTCAAGCAAATCACAAATCAATCACTGTAAACAGAAATACACGCTTGGAGAGTATATACAAAGAATATATTTAATCTGGGTGTTGTGAGCTATAAAAAATTGACTGTACCTAAATTTTAACCCATTTCTAGTTTGCCTTCTTTTTTATGTATACAATATATATCATAAATACCATATATACAGTATGCACCCATACAGTCTCAACGTACTGTAAGTGAGCTTTGTTAGTATGCACAGAAAATAATTCATAGTTTATTTCATCGGTTAGACACAAATACCCTAATTTCTAGTGAACACAAACAGTGATAACGTTATATAAAGATTAGTATTTTCCATGTGTGTGAGCGTATGAGCTCATCTGTGAGTGTTTTGAGTGGACTCTCACCGAGCTGGTGGGCCTTTCTGAGGCAGGAGAGGGAAGCGTTGAGACGGGCACACTCCTCTTCACTGGCACCAAACTTTTGCAGCAGCTCACACACCTGCTCCTCGCTCATCTCCAGCAAGCCCTCCAGGGTCACCTCACCTGGACTCATTTCCTATCAAATATACACATGCAACATGCATGCAGCTTAAAGACCACCACAAATACACATCTAGCTCAAAAACCTAGACTGATCATATTTAGATATACATTTAATGGAATAAGTTACAGTGATAGATACTTTTCTTTATTATACAGTGTAACAACATTAAGGATGATCAGAATTTCATATAATGAGGCCATGAAACTTACAAGTAATCCGTGTAAACCAAATGCTCATGAAACAACTGATCTATATCAGCTCAATATCAGTTGTTTCCACTCCTGACTCTCCATGATGTCAATCAGAGGGCATATGTTTATATGGACATCTCAGACACAGCACATACTGCTAAAACCTCCTGCTTAAAGCAACAAAGAAAGGGGCTAAAATAGTTCCTTTCTGTCAGTGGATGAACTGAGGTGATACACAAAGGCCCAGTATGAGATGCATACAGACTCCACTAGTACACGAAAACTTCAAAACTCAGTGCTATGGCACTTCTATGGCATTTACAGCATTTTAGTAAGCTTTTAACCAGAGGGTGATATGAGCTGTCAGATTTTGCTCTCAGTCACAAGTATGGAAAACTTAACTGCTAAAAGCTACAATCGGATAGTGACAGTGAAATGTTTAAATGCGAAGTATCAAAACTTTATTCAAATCTGTACTAAACATACAAAAAAAGAGAAAGCAGAAAAAAGGCAATGTGTGAAAAAGTTCTTGGAACAGTTTGTCAAATACACAAATCAGAAAAATATATTTTGAAATTTTGACTTTGAAACAAGGATCATGAGATGTATTTTCAGTGTAAAAAATGGTTACTACGTGGTATCATGGCTTACCTGTGTGACCTCTTTCCTCAAGTTGACAATGCGGAACCAGTGGCCGAGGCGAGGAAAGTCCTCCAGCTCGGCACTGCGTTCCTCTAAGGCCACTTTGCACTTACAGGACAGCTGGCGGCTGAAGTACTTTACCAACTTCCCCTGGGTGGAAGAAAGACAAAAACAGTGAGACGATGCTTCTCCTGACCAAACTCCTTTCACATTTTTAACTTATCTACATACTTTTTCAGCACAGAGAATTACTTTTGTAAGTTTCATCTCTCGGTTTTTCTTTCCTTTGTTTTCTATAAAATTCCTTTAAAACTGAAGCACAAATAAAACAATGTAGATTGTTTTAACGTTACTCCGAAACCACTGGAAGAGTGGAACCTACCTCAGCTGTAATGGGGTAAAAGGCAAGGTATATCCTGAACAGGTCAACAGTTTTTGTGTCAGTTTATATGCAAAATCCTGCCAGGTGTAGTGCTTTATAAAACTAAAGCAAACTTTACATTTTAAAAACACAAATCATATGTTTTTAATGCTATTAAAGAATCCTAATATGTTTAAATGTGCAGGAAAAAAGATTTCAATGATATTTTTAGCCTGTTGTTGAAAAATCCCAGAAATCAAAGCAGTCACATAAGGTCACACCAGTACCATGGTCATGGTAATATCCTGTCAGTCAGTTTATGATGAACGAGGAAGAGCCTCTGGTGTCACAGAAATTCCAGGACAGCCTGGTTAATCAGCTCAGGCAAAGCAAATGAAACACTGTGTTTCATCATTTAACCCCTTTTCAACTCGCTGCTGAGTGATTATTGGTTGAAAGCTGTGATTATATCAGAAACCTCCTCTAGACTGTAAAATGGTGCTGATACAAAAAGACACACATACAAGTGGGCAGATGCATGCAAGCTTTTCCTTTGTTAGAAGTCATTCTTCCTGCCACAGACACGTGGCTTGTTAGTGAAGGAGGATCTCATTTGCAAAAATAGAATAAATCAGCAATTGGAGATTGCAAGACAATATACACATACTGCAAAAAATAATAAAGTTCGGTTATTATTGTATAATTTAAATTGACTGTTTATCAAAATAGAAGTTTGCATTTTCGCCCCGTGTTTGTGTGGGTCCTCTCCGGGTACTCCGGCTTCCTTCCACAGACCAAAGATATGTAATTGGTGGGGTTAAGTTAACTGGAGAATCTAAATTGCCCATAGGTGTGAATGTGAGTGTGAGTGGTTGTCTGCCTCTCTGTGTCAGGCTGGCGACCTGTCCAGGGTGTGCCCCACCTCTTGCCTTATGGTATCTGGGACGGGCTCCAGCCCCCCGCAACCCCAGCAAGGATAAGTGGAAGAGAATGGATGGAAGAATATTTATCAAATTTATTTACACTGTGAATCCAAGAGAATTCTGTAGCTCACTCTCACATCATGAATTTATATTAATACCTACAAATTTCTAAATATAAAATAGCTATGAATAAATAAATAAATACTATACTGGTTGATTTTTAATTTTTACATTTTTAACTGTGTAGTTTTTAGCCATTTTTACAGGTGGGGCCCTGTTCAACCTATCAAATGCACCTGATGACAAACAGGTAGCTCTATTCACACCTTGCTCCTGATTTCATATTATTCCATTGATCAAAACCAGCGGTCAACACCAAACAGCCAACAAAGAAGTTGTGGCAATGTAAAGAACAGAAATGCCAGTGTTATATTTGCCATGTCTGCCAGTATACCACAATCCACTTGGGTCCGAGTGACCATAATTTGTCATCAAACGGTGAACCAAAAGGCTCTGTGCAAACATTCATACACATAAAACACTATAACACCCTAATCACGCATAACCACAAAGTAAATAATGCTAAGAAGCAAATTTAGACTGAACTACTCCACTTTTCTAAAAATGGTTTACAAATGCTCACTGGAGAAGCAGTTTTATATTTTAGGAGAGCCTATGTATTTGCAAGTAAGCATAACATTTATTCAATGCATTGGTGACAGTATTCACTTTAAAACATCCTTATTTACATACTTACTATTAACTAAACTGCACTGCTAATTTGAGTGCTTTTCCAAATTAAAGCAGTTTACAGTCATGTATAGAGAGTGCACTATCCCTACAGTGAACCCTACACTGAAAATATTATTAAAGACGCTGTATATATCACAAGTTCACTCATGGGTCAGATGCAAGCATGTTATTTAGCAACAGCAAGAAATTTGCATCCATAGTAAGTTCCGTCTGTCATTTTGGAAGTTTTGTGATTTATCACAGTTAGATCACAATACTTTTATTTTAGCTGTGCACGCAAATCTCTCAGATATACAGGCAACTATTCAAAAAGCTAAAAAGCTGGCTCTATAGTTTTGTGGTTTACTCATTTTTTTTCTTTCTTTCTGTTTTTTTTTACCAGCATAAAAAAATAAATACATTTTTTCAAATGTAACAGCATAAAAGAGCAGCCGAAGTAAGCGTCACATAATTCTTGTAAAAAAATCTGAATACATATTTGATAAACTATTTATATTTGTAAATACATAAATTTTCTTCATATATGAGATATATATGTTCAAATGCTCTAATGTTATTTCTGGTTTTTACATTAAAAAAATGAACAAAATGACATTCATTTAGATCCTTACTTAAAACTAATGTATAACATACTGGGATCATCTTATCACTAAGATGTAGCTGTGCTAGTGACTCCATAATACTACACAGCAGCAAGTTACAGTGAAGTCATGATGTTGGGTATATGTCCACCCTTTGCTACTTCCATGTTTCTGTTTAAAACAAAACCTAAACAAACATCTTATTTTTAGATGTGTAATATTTAAAATAGTCAAAACACCTTGGCAGATTAATGAAAAATCTGAAAATGGTTACTGTCTGAATGTTTACATTTGGACTAATCAACAAATTACAATAAAAGTAATACATCTAAAAAATCTAAATATATTTCCAGTGTGATATACACTCACCAGCCACCTTATTAAGTACACCCATTCAGGTGATCATTAACACAAATATTTATTCAGCCAATCACATGACAGCAATGCATGTAGCCAAGCAAACATGGTCATGATGACTTGAAATTCAAACAGACCATCAGAATGGGGAAGAAAGCCGATTTAAATGATCTTGAATGTGGCATGGATGTTGATGCCAGATGGGCTGGTATGAGTATTTCAGAAAATGCTGTTCGACTGAGATTTTCCCACACAATCATCTCTAGGGCTTACAGAGATAGGTCTGAAGAAGAAGAAATATCATGTGAGTGTCAGTTTTCTAGGTGAAAATGCTTGATGTCAGAGGTCAGGGGAGAATGGTCAGACTGCTTCACGTTGACAGCAAAGCAGTAGAAACTCTAATAATCACCCAAATTAGGCAGAAGAGCATCTGTGAATGCACAGGAACATTGAAGCAGATGAGCTACAACAACAGAAGACCACACTGGGTACCACTCCTATCAGCTAACAACAGGAAAAAGAAATTAGCTAGATGTTAGACTATCATGTCAATTTGGACCAAAACCTCTGAGGAATATTTCCAGCACCTTGTTGTATCTGTGCCTGAAGAGTTAGTGCAGTTCTGAGGGCAAAAGAGTGTCCAACCTGGTGGTGTAACAAATGAAGTGGCTAGTGACTGTTTGACCCCCACATGATTTTCCCATTACCCTTGCCACACCAAGAGGCTAAAAGTTGCAGAAGAAGTAGATCAATACATTCATTATATTCAACATTTTTATGATTAAAAAAATATGACAGTGTCACATATAGAAACATAAGACTCGTGGATATAAATCACCCTACTTGGTCACTTGAAGGTTAAAGGAAAGTGCAAAATTGCGAGAAAAGGATAATCATTTAGATGCAAACATCTCTGGAATGAGATATTTTCCCTCCTTCCAGACTCTGCTGTGAGACACTTTGTTCTGACTCTATCGGGCTGCATAAAGCCTCACACAACTGAAAGCGGGACATACAAGCATCTTTGTTACTACGCAGTTTCGAGCTGAAACAGTGGGTGACGTGATGCTTGAAGACTTAAGGATGATGCATGTAGATGGCCCCATTCCAAAAGTACACCTACAAAATGACTGCTAGAAATTAGACAGTTCTGTCCTACATCAGTGCATACCAAAGTAGAAACCAGTGGAGGAGGGACCAGCAAGTCACCTCTGAATGCAGAAAACCCTACAGCGGCTGCCCACGGCTGCTAACACTCTGCCTGATAAGGAAACTGAACAGTCCACACTTACAGAGAAACACACATGTACCCTGGCTAAATCGGTTAATAGTTTACTATATGTCATAATATATCAATAAGTTGGTAAGCTTATTTTTGAACAGCATACAGCAGCATACAGCAGCGTTAAGTAACCAATGAACCAGCACAATTTTAAAAAGGACAAACAGGCCTAGGTGTGCCAGAGAATCACATAGGACAGACATAAGAGTCAATAAAACTGAGATCAAAGTGCATATCATTGAAAACGTTAACCCATTATGTGTTGGAATCTTGAATGCGAGGTTGTTGAGCTGTCATTCATTTCCACTTTGGCCTAGGCCCTAGGCTGAGAAATTTCTGTGAATAATAGATGTATTATTTATTTGTTATTGTTCCCTTTGGGATGCTGTATAGGCTATACTCTGTTGTGATCAATATTTTGGTTGTAAACAAATAACATCCTATCAGCTTTACCCAAACTTTGCTTTTTAGGATTAAAGAATCTCTTTAAACAGATATGTTTATATGACTAACACTGAACACTGATATATGCTGTTATTATTCTAAAATTAAGGTTTGACTTGACCTATCTTCTTCTTTTGACTGCTCCCTTTAGGGCAACCACACCCGATCATCTGCCTCTATCGTTCCCTGTCTCTAGCATCCTCCTCTGTCACGCCAACCTGTGCGTGTTCGACTTCACATAATCCACGAATCTTTTCTGTGGTCTTCCTCTTTTCCTCCTGCCTGGGAGCGTCATCTTCAACATCCTTTGTCCAACATATCAGCTGTCTCTCCTCTGCACATGTCAAAATCATCTCAGCCTTGCCTCTAACTTTGTCTTCAAAACATTCAAGCTGGGCTGTCTCTGATATATTTATCCCTAATTATGTCCATTCTGAGATTAGAAACAAGTATATCAGATGGACTGGAAGTATAATGTAATGTGACTTCTTTTAGGTAATGTACACAACCTCTAGGCAATGTCAGGACAATCAAGTCAGAGCATTGCATGAAATTACATTTCTCACATGTGTAGCAGGATGATTTAAGCCTGCTCTCGATGATTATTTCTGTCCGTTTTGAATCTGCTGACCTATTGCCAGCAGTGCCGCTGTATATAAGGAGGCTCTGTCACCTGCTTCTTTATGGTCCACCGATGGTCACATTTTCTGGCCGCCCGCTGCCTGATCGGCTGCATGTGTACAGGTCTACTGATGCAGTATGTACTTTCTGCCTGTTCCACAGAAGCTGTGGACTTAAAGGTCTCGTGCTTGTGGTGTCTCCTGTTTGTGGTGTGAAGTTTACCACTCCTCCCCAGGCAAGCATAATACAACACAAGAGACCAAAACTATTCTCTGACTTGAGCCGTTTGCGCGATAGAAATTCCTGGCATGTTGTGTCATCTGTTGCTGTTGGGTCAGGAAGTGCTCCTCTCCAGTCCAGGTGCAGTAGTTCAGCAGGTGTGGTATGTATAAGCTGCCCTTTCCTCTGCATTAGGCTTTGAATTTAAATTGCCGCTCTATTAAATGCAATTTGTCATTTTTCAGAAATTAAAGCTGGTGCCGCTCTGCGGGATGCCCTGCTATTTTGTTTCTCTGTTTTGTGCTTCTCTTTTATTCTTGTTTGTGCTGCTTTAGTTTTTTTTTCTGTTTTGTTCATTGGTATTGTTTGGGTCAGCTGTATTCAGTGTTGCTTTGCACACCGCTTTGCAATTCCTTAATTGGGGCCTTAATAATTTCAATGTGTGTGAGTGTGTGTACATGACTTGACTATTCTCCCCTGCTGGTGATCCTCATTCCTGAACACTCCTAACCCCGATTACCTGTATGGTTGAATGTGTAGAATTTTAAAAATGTCTTCTTTTTTTTTTAAAGAAAAAATACATGGAAATTTTTGAATTGTGGAACCACGTCTCCTGCCTCATCTTTAGTGGAATGAATCCGTGTACCTCACTGGTGTTTTGACTCATTTCCTTGGGTGAAATTCCCAAGGTGGCGTTGGTGACAACTTTTGGCTGCCCTAACTATAGTGGGAATAGTGAGTTTAAGGGGCAAAGCACTAATTAAACTATATCATAACCTCATGCTGTCACACAAATCCTGTCAAATGCATTATCACCACTAGAAAATACTCAGTTTGATTTTGGTGAGGGGTACTGGTGGTTAAAGTTCCAGACCTGCATGAATGGGCTCATCAGACATCAAAGACTTTGCAAGAAACTGGCAAATTATAAGCCAGTTAATATCCAATATATATGTTGTGGTCATTAGTGAATCCACATACAGCTAGGTAACAAAACAGTAAGAGAAAATATAACTATTCAACTCTACAGTGAAAGATTTATTGTTCAAAACAAAGAGTTTTGTTTAGTTTTTGCATTCAAGCAGGACCCTCAATACACCTTGTTACATCTCTTTAATGTTTCTGGTTTATTATTTAAAATCTTACAAAGACGCATCACCATCATAAAGCCGCAGTCTGAGCACATTTGGCAAACTAAAGTAATAACAAGAATGGACAGCATACTGTACCGCAGGTGCAGAAGCATAAGCTGCTTGGTCTAGCGAACTAACAATATCACGCCACAAACTGAAAAGTTTCTTAGATTTTAACACTTTTCTTTTTTTCCTTCTGTCTGCTTTCTGCACATATTGTTAAACAAGTTTAACCCTTCTGTTAGTGCTGCTTATATTTTGCCTGGACATTGGTGCATCTCTAAGGCTCAGATTGGAAAGGTCATAAGGTTTACAATAGCTACCATCAGCTTTACTGAATTAGTTTCTAAAGTGAAGCACGCTGCTCGCATTAGCATAAACTAACATTCTTTAAGCTTCATAAAGCTGGGTTTTTTTACTAGCTGACATATGATAGCACCAGATAGCTGCTCAGCAGAGGCCTCTAAACTATAACGATCAGCTGTGGTATAGCACAGAATTTTTCGAAAGCAATATAATTTTGGCTGAAATGACTAAACCAATATAGCTGCTAAAATGAAGTGCTCTTTAATCAGATGATCCTATATCATGCTATTCCCATTAGAGACATGAGCTGCACTGATCTCTTCACAACTGCTATACCGTTAATCCAGATGAACTAGAACACTTGATGAAGTTACAGCAGAGTGTAACTTCCACACCAGCTTTATCTAATCTCCTTAACTAGAGTCCAGTACTTTCCAGCATTATAAATGTCCAGCACTATAATCTAAGCATATTCAACTGCATAAGAAAGAGTGGTGCAATTTCAGACTTTGATTTCTAATTGTCTTTTTTTTTTTAAATGCACAATTGTTCAACTTGTAATGCTGAATTTAGCCCACTGGCAAACTGTAGTACATTTTCAACCATTCTATGTCTAAGGAAAAAATATATACATAAAAAAATAAATTATATAAATATAGCCATTCGTGTTGTATTAACATACACAGTGAAAAAACAGGAACACAAATGAAGAATATTAAAACAGACTATAGTGCTTTTGGGGTGGTGGTGCACACCAAAAAGTGAGTGTTACATCCCTAAAAAGAGGCTAGGGGATGAGTTGAGTAACAATAAATGTCCAGGTAAACGAAACCCCCCCCAAAAAATAAATAAATAAAATAATTTTCAAACATAACGGGTTTTTATTTTTTTTAAAAAGAAAAGAAAGAAACCTATTGAAAGATGACACTAGCTACTTGCCAGTAGCTCAAGCATACCACTAAACTGACAGTCAAATACTGTCAAAGCACACAATACTCTGCCATCCAAGAAACACAGCTATTCACTAGCAGATCAGGCCTGTCTGCACCACAACACTGAAACTGGCCTAGACTGAGACTGAGCAGTGCTACACCTGCTTTTATACCGTGGTGAGACTAATTCCTGAGTAGAGACAGCTGTGCACTGGCACCTCAAGAGAAATGGGTGGCAGTTGAACGTGTGGGGCAAACAGGACACACCCACACAACATGCGGGCTGTAACAGTGAGCTTAAACTGTGGAAGAATTTGAAGTATATGTGGTAGATGTAGGTGGAAAGAAAGATTTCTCCAAATGGAAAAAATGTATACAAGCATCTTTTTGCAACTGTGGGTTATACAAGTTTGAATTATCACCTTAAAAGATAATAACATCTCTGACAGACTGTCCTCCTTTTCCCTTTGTTTGGCAGCATTAAGTTGGAATACAGTTTGACACGGTAAAAAGGGTCTTCTGTGGTCATTTGGAACAGGTATAAATACTCATTCTATTACCCCTGGTCAACACTTGGTGTGACAAAGTTTGCTTCAAGCATAATAACGTCTTTATCCTTCTAAGCTACAGTGCTTGAACTGTTCTTCACATTATTTAATCATCTGACTCTATAAAAACACCAAAGTTCCACTTCTGAAGGAAAAAAAATAAACAGCTGATGCTACATTTCATGTTCAGACAAACAAGTTAAAATGTTTTTTTCATCTGGTACATTTGAACATTAATGGATAACACTTGTGACCTAATTTCTACTAGTTGAAATGCAAAATGTAATTGTGTGACATGCTAATAGGCGTGCATCTCTATAGATCCTTCATTTTAAAAAGTAGAAAATAGAGGATTGCTAACAAATTACTTGGCTGATATTATTAGTCAATATTGTCATATGTTGGGTTATGTATTAGTATTGGTATATATAATGACCATGTCCCAGGATATAAAAAAAGAATATTTTTGAGAATATGAAGCAAGAACATATGATCAGTGTAGTTGAGAAATGGCGTCATCACATAGTTTGCACTACAGTAAGTGAGTCTCAACAGGTGATGGTATACAGGGGAAAAGCTTAATGTTTCTAACGATGTGATGGAAAATCAAAACATTGTTGAAGATTCTCGCCTATGTACAGACCAAACTTAGTTTCATATGACTGAAATAGATTTATTCTCAGAATATCTCAGGAAGCTCACACAGTTCTCAGGAGTAGCTTCATTAACTTTCTGAAATAACAGAATGTTTAAAGTGTGTTCCCCTTTATTCGCAATAATTTCTTACGGATGATAATGTCTTTCTTTCTAATTCATTCAATTTCTGTTAAAAAAACAACAATATTTAACCAAAATATCTACACAGACTTACAACTCGTGGCTGTCAAATTGCTGAACTTGTACTATACTACTTACTTTAACTGATTCATTTAAAGCTTCCAGACATCACCACTATTGAGTTCTATGACTTACAAATGGAAAAAGAGAAAACAAGCCTAAACTTAGACCAGGTTGAAACTGGCATCAGAGCTCTTACTTAAAAATCAGTTATGTATTACAGGTCACAGTATATTGTTAAACTGTTGAAAACATAGCCAAATAACAACCCAAATTTTTGTCCTAATAAAGAGGACATACACATGATCTCTATTTTATAGGCATATCTTGCCCTTTGTACAACACATTTGACGTAAAATGCCCATTCGCACGAATCTTTGCCTATCAAAAGCCACAGATCACGTTGACATTTTTCTTCTATCTCCCACATACAACAAGGCTGTTGTACAAGAACTTATGAAAAAATACTTTTGGTTACTTTTTATTATCCACTTATCCTGATTAAAGTCAGTGACATAATTGTTTTTTAACTATATCAAAATTGGTGAATTTAGTAACAGTAATGACTATCATGTGATTGCAGAAAAGCATTAGTTTGTAATGTGTTACCTCCATCAGTAATTGATGAACCATCTACAAGACTAACTTTTTATTGCTGGACAACAGGAAAACTTGACAAAATTTAAAGATCCTTAATCATACTGTATATTAACCAAAGATGTATGTGTGATATTCTGGCTGTAGCAAACAAGGGAGTGACAACAACCACTGATAGTTGAGTGTAATGAGCTAAAGAAGTAGAAATTCTTTCTCTGAAGTTGATGTATATAGACAGAGCTTTAATGTACTGAAAAGGCTATCAATGTTACTTTAGTTAATAATATTTTCCCTATAACTCTGCTGAGCAATTTAAATATGACTCAGGTTTAAAAACTTTATAAAGTCAGCAACCATGATGTCCTATCTTCTAATGTTCATCCTAGTTTTGATTGATAAAAAACTGATAGTGACTTCCTTTTATTCAAAGCTTTTATTGAAAAATATTAGGTGTTCAGTAAAATTGTGAAGAAATGTTTCCACAGACCAATGTTTGCTTCAAAGTTCAAACAGAATAATAAGTCATGAATGTTCTGAACCTGCATTGTAACCACCTTCTTGTCTTTTTTTTTAGCCTAAATGTACCTTGGATTACAACGCTATGCAGAAATGGCTTATACTACCCCTGTTGCTTGTTGCATTCCTGTTGAGTAGAACAAGTGATACAAACCACACTAACAAAGCAACAGCATAAAAACAGTGTGTAGCACCAGTAACATTTAAAATTTTGCAAGATCTCTTTAAGGTGGGAATATAAGTTTGTGCAAGCTGCACTTTGAAAACTCTTGTTTTAAAGGATAATGTCTCTCTCAAATTCAGTGTCAATATGAAAAATCTCTGTCTTTGTAATGTAACAACCTGTCTAACAGCCTGTGGAAGACTGAAGTTAAGCATAATTTTAAAATGACAGAGAAAGTGGTGTTTCTTGCACTCCAAATACAATCCTTTAACTCAGCTTCTGAGAGAAGATTATTTTTCCTTCAACTAACGTGTCCTTTTCATACAGGTATTAGCCATGCAGCACAGTTGCTACAAACATGCTAATAATGGATGCCAAAATTTTCTGAAAAGAACTGAACACATAGCTTGGGTATATCCTAACTTTTGGTTTAGGCAAATTAAAAAGGATATCCTTACCCTTCTTAAGTTTGGAGAAATAGGTCAAACCATGACACAATCAATAAAATCTTTCTGATAAATCCATTCACAAAAATTTGTCAGGCTAATTTTACTGGTGAAATAAAAATAATACCCCATAATGCTTATAACTAGTAATCCAGTACCGAAAGCGCTTTGCAAAGCATGCAGGGAACATAGTGAACACTTATCTTCACAGTGTAGCCTGCTCATTGCTGGCAGAGCATTTGCACTTTATATATTTAGTTATTTCTTCACTTGGATTACATTCCTGTCCCCTGTCCAGCACTTGCAAACTCCATTTAACAGCTCAGACATGAATACTTTGCAATATGTTTATGTGTTATGCACAGTCTCATATTCCTGTGGGGATGAGATTAAGTGTGTGCCACTCACAAGTGATTTCTTGGTATTTTGTTAACGTAGTATCTTAATTATTCTCCCACTAGGACTTAAAGTCTGTTGATGGCGCACACAAAGACTTAGTGGTGAGTTTATGGAGACCTTATCACTTAATGGTATTTGTTTCAATCTCATGAGACATCACAATAACATTCTTATAGGCCCTAAATGCCGTGCTGTGTCTGCAGTGCTCAATAGGCTATAGTGAGTTTGCAGTGAGCTTATCGCACTTTATGGCATCTTTATGTCCTGTAACAGCCTGTCAGTGGTAAGGGGTTTATTCGACTGGTCTAAGTAGTCTCAAAAAGGGCAGCCTGATATCTCAACACACAACATGACCATTACGTAACGCAATTTACGGAATACCCCACGGGCCAATTAACGGATAACGATATTTTGTAACAATTTCAGTAATCTGCCAGCCTTGCATAACGCAGGGCCTGGCTGCGAGAACAGATGCGCAGGCTGGCATATTGCTAATGGATTGTAAACACGGGCTGCCTATAGGCCTCGGCTGCCTCAGATATTATTCTGGTGGAGAAGAGCCACCTTCTCTCCCCGCCACCTGCAGAATGCGCAAGTCTATAACAGCTCACTGCAGCCCCTTGGCCTCTTGATTTATTGCACTGCACAAAACAGATAGCAGTGGGCTTTAGCTGAAATCGTTGCATATTTATGCAGTGGCAGCAGAAAAGCAGTCTGCCGTAGAAAAGACACATAAAAATTATGCATAGTGGCCTTGAAATAAATAACAAACGGCGGCAGCCCGCCACCCCCCCATATTGATTTGGATGTAGATGCACAGCAGAAATCCGATGATTCCGCTCAAAGGGTGCTTACCTCCAGCGTTCGTATCTCTTTTTGTGTCAAGTCGTTGGATGTGGCACATTTGGTCCGTAAACCCTCCAAACTAGAAATGCTTATGTCTATCATATTTTGCACCAACTCGCACTGCTGCAAGGCTTTCTGCAAACTAAGATGCTGCTCCTCGCTTTTTGTCATCTCCTCGTTCATAGTTTTGTGAACAGTGGACGTTTTTTTCCGCTGCACTTAACAAAAAAGGAATGAATTAATTCAAAAACAAGGGGAAAAAAATATTGATGATTATTCAAGAAAGGAGCGTGGTGAAACCCACGGAACGGAGCAACCTGCAAAACGCCATGAAACGAGATGTTGAAGGTTTAGAGACGGGCTTTGAGCCGTGAGAGAGTCGACTCCATTGCAACAACAGTCCTCGTAGTTCCTGCTGTTTCATCAAGGTGTCTCTGGTTGTGGGCTAAATCAAACACAGTATGAAGATACCAAGCGGGACTACGCGGTCTGCATCCATTGGGTTCCACTTCTTTCAAATGTATGTTTGAAAAAAAAAAGAAAAAGAAGAAGAAGAAGCTGTTCAGCGCACCATAAGTAGACGCGTCGGGGAAAAGCCTGCTGGTTTTAAAGGTGCTGATGTGCGGACTGGATGCAGGTACTCCCTGTCTCCCTAGGCAGCAGCTGCATCCCGGTTCTCTCCCACCACACCGACATGTTTCCTGTCAATCAAACCCACAGCAACAGCATCGCATCGCCCAGGCACCACCGTGAGGGGCCGTTCTCGCGAGATTACAGAGCAGGGCAGAGAGCTTAATATGCTTGAAACGCCAGGCTAGGGTTAGGGACAAAACTATCCCTCTTTACATGTTTGAAACAAAGATGTCCTTTTACTGAATATGTATGATTCTATTAGTTTATTACAGGCTCATGCTGTGTGCACTCACATCCAAGACACTTATATAGCCTGCAGTCAACAGCTACAAACACTTCAAAATATTTCTAGAAAATGATTTAAATATGCTTTAAAGTTAAATGGAAGAACAAATATTCTTTTCCATTGATTCGTGTGTGACATTTAATTTTTGGCCTAGTTAGACAACTCTGTACTATGCCTGATGATGTTTGCATGTGAGTGGAATCTTCTGTTTTTTATTGTGTGCCTTATCTCATTTCTTCTTCCTCTGTGCTCAGTTTTAATTTGCAGAAGAGATCTTGATCACAGTGAAGCTCCTCAGTTAGAATATAGGTTATAATGCAGACATTACAAATAGAAACTGGATTGTTCAAAAACAGCAATTGCAAAAAAAAAAAAATATATAAACCAAACATTAAGGATTGAATGCTGTCAAAATGCAGGCTGTGATATTAAATCATTATCCTTGACTGATGCAGTATAATGCAGCCTGGGAATCAGGATGCTTTGGAGGTTTCCAGCAACAAATCTGAGAAGTCAAGACGATTAAAGAGATAGGAGATGGTACACAAAATCTTGTGTACTTGTGTGCTCACAGCTTTTTTTCACTAACCCATGATGATCAAGAAAATGTTTCAGAGAAACCTGTTGTGTAAAGTATAAGGTTAGGTAATATTTCAAATTCAGGCTCTAGATAAATATATGGGCACACTGCACTTTTTGAGATATGGACAGATATGTGTATTTTACTGTCAGCACCATTACCAGAAGAAAATATTCCACATGTAACAGAAAATAAATGCAAAAAAATGTAGAAAACATTTCTGACACTCTTTGTCATGTTTTAAGATGGTTAAATATTAAAAGACTCTATTTTGCAAGAACAATTGTGAAGCTTACAAAGATAAACTATAATGAGATTAAGATGTCAGTGTCGTATAAAAGTGAACAAACTACATCTAAGAAGGAAAGGAGTAGACTTTATTTTATTTTTTTTAAAATTTAACAAGACGTTTAGTGCAAGTGACTTTTATTTTAAAAATCAAGATAGCCAGAATACTTTTTTTCTTTTGTTTAAATTGGTGATTCAGACTTCAGTACCATATGCCATCTTTAAAGACTTCTAGTTCTTGCTGTTGGATAAAAAAACAAAAAATCTACTGCTGAGTTTGATTTTCATTTTCACTGATTAAGGAAAGGAATTGTTCAAAATGGGAGAGACAATATTTAAAAATGAAAGAGGAGACATATACCTTCGTTTTTATGATGTTTGATATTGTGTATCTTTTATTGTTACAATTTCTAAATCCCGTTATTACTTTTTACAGAAGAGAACGAGTCACCGATACTCCGCCCATGAAAACGACAATGTGATTTCATTGGTTGTACGTGGTGACGTGTGACGTACGTTTTGTTTGCGGAGCGCGCCAAACAGGGCCATCAACAGTAGTAATCGCAGTGGCTTAAACTCTGGAACCCTTTAGCTCAGCTTGGCGTAAAATTCACGCTTGGTAGGATACATGGCTTCTACAAGTAAAGCGCCGCTACAGACCAGAAATTTACCATGGTGAGCTGAAAGTCGCTGTTTATCACAGAATGGTTCAAAAAGTTATTGCTAGCTAGCTAACATGCCTACTGTCAAGCTAGCTGCTCACTGCACTGAGTAGACTGATGCATTCTGTGAACTGATAGCTTTATGTACATTTAGAAATGACGTTAGTTATTACGCATATTTGTAAAATGGAAGGAAATGAACTTATCTTCAGTTCGGCTTACATAAATCTTATCAGTCCATCAAGCATTAACATGGTGCCACTTCAGCAACAGGTTAACCGAAAACCTGCAGCTTCTGACTGCGGTGAAAGTGCTGTAAGGTTGACGTTTTGTTTATAATAAAGGGTGATATTACGAAAAAAAATAAGGATGCCGAACTAAAAAGTGGGCATCTGTAATGGGATATGTCAACGTTTGTCAGCGCTTATCATATGTATCCGTAGACGTTTCAATAATTTGCTTTAAAATTCATTCGAGGTTGCTTATTTGCCATGCTGTAAACTCAGTAGTTATCGCAAGTATGAATGCGTGTGTGTGTTTTCCTGTTTCAGGGTTGAAAAATACAGACCACAGACACTTGATGATCTGATTTCACACAAAGATATTCTGAGCACTAGTAAGTATGTGGACTGCCAGAATAACAGTACTATAAAACTGTATAACATGACACTTATGGATAAGCAAACTACTTTTAAACCTTAATAAACTGATAAACTCAATGCTATCTGTCAGTGTTTTTGACTCCTGAGCTTGTTTACTGTGGTTATACCGTCACTGTCATTAATGAGTCATGGTACTGAGTCAACTTGCTTAAAACTTTTGTGTTTCAAATTTATAGAACTATTCAAGGGGGGTGCATATGTGGATTGTTAAAGAAACGTCGGTCACTTGTATTTAAACTGATTTTCATTTGTTCTTTTTATTTCCAGTCCAAAGGTTTATCAGTGAGGACAAGCTTCCGCACCTTTTGTTCTACGGCCCACCTGGAACGGGAAAAACCTCAACCATACTCGCTTGTGCCAGGCAGCTGTACAAAGAGAAGGAGTTCAACTCTATGGTGTTGGAGGTATGTTACAACTCCTCATTAGAAGATTTGGATTTGCTGAATTGTAAAGGTTTTTTAACTTGTAACTCTGCCATTTTACATTAAAATATAATTAATTTTGCTTTATAGCTCAATGCATCTGATGACAGAGGTATTGATGTAGTACGAGGTCCCATTCTGAGTTTTGCCAGCACCAGGACCATCTTCAAGTAAGACTAAAACACTTATAGAGATTTTGATCAGAAATAAGTGTTCTCAGTACTTTTACATGCAGTTAAGAAGTGCAGTGGAAATGTAAGCTGCTGCCTTTTTTTATTTATCTTGTCCTTCAGGAAGGGCTTCAAGTTGGTGATACTAGACGAGGCCGATGCCATGACCCAGGATGCCCAGAATGCATTGCGTCGAGGTAAGCCATCTGTTCGTTCAGGCACTACCCACTGTGAGGCACACGGCTCAGTGAGCAGGCAATTTGGCTGCTGCTGACTTACAGTGTATCTACTTTTAAACCTGGATATTTATTTAAAAAGCTTTGCTTTCCAGAAGAGTGGAAATAATTATTGAATTTAACTGTAAAATATTTTGTAAATTTAGTCCAACCTGTGTTTTTCTAATAATGTTTCCATATTTCATTTATAAAGCATCTATTGCTGTGCAGTGCTGTTTTATAGTTCTAAATAGATGCATGGTGAAGGAACAGTGGATGGTATTATTAGTATATTACTGTCAATTCTAAATTCTCAATGAGGTGGTTTACGAGTGTCCTGCACAATCTTAGCAACATTTAGCAAGTACTTAGGATAGATTATTCAAAAAAGTGGATTTTTTTTTTTTATTGACTAAGATGTTGCCAGAATTTACATTTTAAACTTGTTTCCCTGCTTTCATCCCACCCTTGCTCTCTGTCTCAGTCATTGAGAAGTTCACAGAAAACACTCGATTCTGTCTCATTTGCAACTACCTGTCCAAGATCATCCCCGCCCTGCAATCTCGCTGCACCAGGTTCCGCTTTGGTCCCCTTTCGCCAGACCAGATGATCCCTCGGTTGGAGCACGTTATCCAGCAGGAGAAGTGAGTTAATGTGTGAATGCTTTCTCTCCACTTACTGTTGTTTTTTTCGTTTTTGTTTTTACATCTCATTGAATTATTCCCAGAATTGCTAATGAACTTGACAAATGTATTTGTACCTGTTGGCCTCCACTGGGCTCCGCTAGTCTGCCTATAGTGAGAGAAATAATTATTTGATCCCCTGCTGAATTTATAAGTTTGTTCATTTCCTTCTAAATGAACATTCTCTATTTTTATGGTAGTTTAGAGACAGACATAATACCAACCACATTAAAGGTTGTTTAAAATCTAGAGTCTTTGTTCTTATGTTACGTTTCTGTTGGGTAATTTTTAGAAGTTTAGGGCTTCTCTGTGTGTTTGAAAACAGTTTAAATCAGGGGGCAACATCAACCCTGTCCTCTCAACTGTACCAAGCCCTGAAAAACCAACAAATACCACAATAGGAAATGAATTTTCTCATTGTTTCACATTTATTGGTACATGTAACTTGAGATGGAAGAAATTAATGAACGGACTTGGAACTATTTTTGATTGCTCTATTTATTAAATGTCATCAGTTATGTGTTCATGTCGCAAGTTTTAATTTAACTTTGATATGATTTAAAAATAGTTGATTATGTCATTACTTTTTGTGACAGTATTGACATCACGCCAGATGGAATGAAGGGTATCGTGACCTTATCAACAGGTGACATGAGAAGATCGCTCAACATACTGCAGGTATGGCCAGAAGTTCATCATCGGCTCTGTTTAAGATGTGGATGTCATATTCAGTGTGACCGTTTTAAAACAGGCAAAATATAGCCACTGGCCACTTCATTAGTTACACCGTCTGGTGCTGGGGTGGACTCCCATTTTGCCTTCAGAGCTGCCTTATTTCTTTGTGCCATTCCTGAGAGATGTTGGTCCACACAGTTGCTTCAGATTTTTCTGCTTCACATTCAGGATATAAATCTCAAGTACATTTCGCATCCAATATATATCCCAAAGGTGCTCTATTGGATTGTGATTTGGTGAATGTGGAGGCCATTTACATACAATAAATTTATTATCATGTTCAAGAAACCAGTCTGAGATGAGATGAAGTCAAACGGGCATATCTAATGAAGTGGCCGATGAGTAGTATATGTTATATATCCAAACTGCCGATGGATGACATGCAGTACAGTTTACCCATCTCTGTGATTTCAGAGCACAAGTATGGCCTACGGGAAGGTCACAGAAGACACAGTGTACACCTGCACAGGGCACCCCCTCCGCTCAGACATAGCCAACATCCTCGACTGGTGCCTCAACAAAGATTTTACTTCAGCATACAACCGTATCCTATATTTAAGTTCTATGAAACTTGCACATTTTCTGTTTTTGACTATCCCTTTTTATGCTCTGTAGATTTCTTATGAAGTTTAGCATATTCCATATTCCAAGAAAGAACGTTTCCTCCTTGCAAATGATAAAACTTCAGGTTAATAGAAGCTAGCTGTACCTAAATGCTTTGCAAATGTTTTTCAGGATTCAGTGACTTTTTTTTAATGGTGGGTTAACAAAAAAAACTCATATTAGTAGTACAGTTTATGATCTTGCATTTCTTTAACACATTGATGACAGAAATCCTCGAGCTGAAGACTTTGAAAGGTTTGGCTTTGCATGATATTCTCACTGAGGTTCATCTGCTTGTACACAGAGGTAAGAAAAAGAAAATCCCACGTTTTTCTTTCTTTCTTTAATTCAAGCACCCCAGCACAAAAGCCATCCTCCTTTTATGCCAACTTTTGATTGGCTGCCTCTCGCAAACATAAGGTTTGAACAGGTGGATGGGGTTGCTGTGCTCACAGACCTGCCCTAACCATAAAGTATTTGGCGCAGTCTTTGGCCATGTGTAACATGAGTGTCAACCATAGTAACAGCACATGTTACAGAAAACATGTAATGGGGCCACTTTAAAATCCACTGAAAGGGTTAGCGGTTAGTAACATGTTCAGTGTTGGCTAAGTTTTAAGCTCACAAGTTTGTGCATTAATGAAAGGTTTTCTATTTTTACCCTCAAAAGCCAAGTATGTAATTTTTTTAATTTTTTTTCTTTAAAGTGGATTTTCCTCCCGCTATTCGGATTAGTCTGCTCATCAAGTTGGCCGACGTAGAGTAAGTGTGATGCTTTTTAAAAAATATTTACAATGTAACAAGTCATGTTAATATAATAAAGACGCCAACATGTTGATTTCCACACGTCGTGGCAAATTTTTTATTTCCATTATTGCTCACAATGTTCCATCTCTTCAGACATCGGCTTGCATCAGGAACCAGCGAGAAGATCCAGCTGAGCTCCATGGTTGCAGCTTTCCAGGCAGTGAGAGAGCTCGTGGTCAGCGAAGCACCTTAGATACAGTAATGCAGCGATGGCCTTTTTCCACAGAGTGGGCATCAGAGTAAAAAGGATAACCAGTTATTTGTTTATTTGGGAGGAAAACTGTGTCCAGTGCATAATTGCCCACCACAATGAACCTACTGTACAGTGTAAAAGATGTCTGGAACAGTGCTAGCAGCTATCTGACTCACTCACATCTGCATACAGAACCAAGATGGAAGGTGGTCAGCACAGGGGGGAAAAAAAAAAAAAAAAAAAAGATCCTTTTGGCACTTTTGGTTAAAAGGCGGACTTGGAAAATCCTATTTTCAGTTTAGTATCTGTTCACTGCAACCAGGTAATCAGTTCATTCTTGTGTCCAAAATAAAAAGTCGCTGAACATGTGTATGTTTTAATCAGTTTAATAAAACCCTTTCTTATAAGTCCAGTTGCTGTAATATTAATGTGCCAGTACATTAGCAGTGCATATAATGGTAAACACAGGAATTAGAAATTATATATATCTGATATTTACACAATAAATTAATAGTATAAAACTGTTATTCAAGTCAACAATGTGAACACTGAATGTATGCTTTTTAGTACCGCAGTAGTGCAATAAATGAAATCTTAGTGCAGGAATGTTGCATCTAAAGTATCTTAAAATATGCTTAATCTGCTTCAACCTTTCAAAAGCATTTGTTATCAGAAAATACAAGGCAATACATCGCTGGAAATGTCAGTTATTTGTTTTTAAAGTTCCTATTTAACTTTCCCACTCCTCTTCATCTGAGGAGCAGCAGGACTTGAGGCGTTCTGGGATGTTTTTGTAGGTGAGGTACTCGAGGATCCTCTTGGGGAGGGGCAGCGCCTCAATCTGGTGCGTGGAGATAGAGTGGCGCAGGATAGATCGACACAGGTGGCACAAGCTGGGCACCGCACTGGGTGCCCTCCAGAACCTCACGTGGCCATCTCTGGTTCTGCCAGAAGAGACACACTTGCATGTTTATTTAGGGGCCATTTTTCACAAAGATACTTTAGACTGGTGTGTACAGGGATGGTCCTAATTTTGCTTATAGATTTAATCAGTCTAATGCAAATCAGATGGTGTCAATACTGTAAAGACAGGTCTCATTTTCAGCTTTAAATGAATCAAACTTCCATACTAACTCAAGCCTAAGATTGATGTTACCATGGTACCGACAGGTAGTTTTAACTATTAGTACTCAAAAAGACAAATCGTTGCTTGTAATTTACCAGCATTATGTATTAGAACAGAGTTTTTAGACACTGCATTGCTTTCAGCCGCTTTTGTATTTTCAAAGGAGCCACTGCACTAGTTGGATCTGCATATCTGATCCCCCCACCAATATATTATATTTAACAGCTTAATAACTGGTGTGGGGTTTTTTTCTTGACTAAAATGAATGATATGAGAACCTAATTTCAGGGATAAGTTTAGCTGTATAAATATGCTTTATAAAAAAAAAAAAATAAAATAAAGCTAGGAAGGAGGGTAAACTATGAATTTTGGCATATAATGTCTATCGACCACCCTCTGTAATATTGTGAATCTATGCTGAAATGAGAGCATCCTTACCCCGTAGCAACAACTCCCCCTTGTGGATGGTACTTGCAGCACAGTCCGTTAGAGTCTCTGTCTCTTTTCGTCTCCATCACCATCCCTTTCTCCCCCAGCTCCCAAATCCTAAGAGCTCTGCAAACGCAACACATCTGTCTGAAAGCATCTGTCCAGTGTGTAAAACGTTTAAGTTATATAATATACCATTTTCAGATGACTGACCTGTCGTCTGTCACAAGTGTCAAGTGCAGACCGTTTGGAGAGAACTGTATTGCTGATATTTGGTTTTGCCCATAATCTTCAAAGTAGTCACTGTGCAGAAGAGAAAGAGTGATGACTTTGAACTGCACAAGTCAAAGTCAGACGTCTCACATAGTATACATACAAAACAGATTGCAAAAGACAAGGACACTAGGACATACTTTCACACGCCGTGTCATACGCAAACAGAGATAATGACAGTGTGGGCTGTGTTTGGTTCGCAGATTTAAGCTTCTGTACTTAAACTCAGTGGTAACAACCCGTTTATTTGAGTAATTTGCGGTCTTCTTATGTAACCCATAAAATGGAGTCTTTGTGCACAATTTTAACCCTCAAAGTTGTACAAACTTACGCCAGAGTGGCCAGCTTCTCTGCTGTGTATGGGTCCCAGAGGTCGATCCACCAACTGGAGCCGCTGAAGGCTGCAGTGGCGAGAATTGCCCCGTCAGGAGAGAAGTCACAAGAAGACAGGAGGTACACGGTCTTGTGGGCCCCTCCTGTCAGGTTCCTGATGAATGTATATGAACGTAGACTCCACAGACACACCATCTGATCAAAGTATAATCATGCAGGGTTAATGAGACTTTATACCTTGCTGGAAGGGCTGTTTTTAATTTGGAAAATTAATGTAGGTTTAGTCGACACTCAAAGTAGTTTGTCCCTGGGGTAATTAATTGCTGCAGAATTTGAAATGCCTTTAAAAAAATGTTTTTACAAAAGCTAGTAATTTGTCAGTGATGTACTTCCTTGGTGTCAGCAGGACACCCTGAACCACGCAGCAGTGAGTGACTATGCTCTTAAAGTCTACTATTACGCAACGTTATGCTGTCTGCTTTCCTTTGAAAATGAGAATATGTGAAATTGGCAGAATGTTAAGACTTCCCTGGTGCTCCAGAAGTTTCTAGAAGATGCTAAATGGCCTAAAAAATTTAATAGCAGGAGCAGGTAAAACACTCACATACTACACTAGATATTCAGAAGCACCCACTTGAAAATAAACTTCACTGAAAATGGATTATTTCCTATAGGTGTTTAACTGGGTTAACTGTTTAACTGGGTTGGTGTCAGCTGACTAAAGTGCACTGTCCACTTCCTGCTGTGACAAAACAAATTTCCCACGTGTGGGACTAATAAAGGTTATCTTATCTTATCTTAAAGACATAAAATATAAGTCTTAGTATTTTCATACTCAAACCAACCAGTGTCTTTAGATACAACTGTTTCATCACCAGATAAAGATTATTACTGAAAACAACATGTCCTAAAATACCCCACAGCATAACAGAGCCACCCTCAATGGAGAGATCAAGCATTCAGGTTTTCCCTATAATTTGTCTATGACGTATGCAACTCATATCCATCAATACTGGTAGCTGTCAAAAGAAAACACCACTAAAATAACTGAAGATTGTAGAAGATTAAATACTTTACATAAGCTAATATCAACAAACTTGTTAGGAGCAAGAATTCAAATAGGAAAATACTTGAATATACCTGCAAACTAATTTCATTGTCCTAGAAAAATTTACGTGATGCAGAATTGCATTTAAAGCTGCCCTTTGAGACAGTTTGTATCACACACTTTGAGCCATTCTCCTGATTAGACTTGTGGACAAACATTAAATTTGACACAGAGCTAAATGAACAGGGTCGCCCAAATCCATGTAGATAATGTTCATTAAAAACTGATAAAAAGAAGGACAAAAGGACACATTCAGCAAGCTTAGAGACATTAAGCATTTACAAGTGTTTGAGTTTTACCTACACAAACATAAAAAGTGCAGAAATGCACAAACAAATTACTAAAGTTATCTTTTACAATGCTGAATACTTGATGAATATGACCTAATATACTTTTGCAACGAAACACCTCACCCTGTCAAATCTCCCGACAGACGCAATCATGCTGCAGTCAGATGATACGCAGCAGGAACTGATCCAGTCTTTATGGCCATAAAGCACCTGCACCTTTTTCCCTAAAACGGACAGGAAAAGCATGGATGTAAATGTAGACGAGAGACTACAAAGTCTCATTGTTTTTGTTTTATTTTTTAAAATGACAGCACATCTCAGCTCCTGGAGTGGTGGAGACTGATTCCTGAATGTGTAAGCACAGCCATCTGCTGGCTTTAACCTCTTACATTAGAACAGAAGGTTTATTTCAGCCGAGTTTCACAAGATTAAACAGGGGTGAAGTAATGAATAGACAGAGCTTCAGTCATTAAGACCCTGTCTGCAAAGCCTCCAGAGTTGTTTGGTGACACGTGACAGTTAATATTTAACGGTTTTCTAAATGCGTGATCAGGCAAGCTCGAGGTGTACTTTGACATTTGAAAATTCAGCTGAAAAGCTTTGCAGTTCTAAGGTTATCTGCAAGAAAACAATTTGAGCCCAAGTAAAAAGGACGCACCAAATATATAGATTATGTTTTGTCAAAAACATTTTTTAAAAATGAGGCAGTTTGTGACTGCCACTCACAGATATTTTTCATAAATATCTGAAAAATACCTTTATGAGCCAGGTCCCATATCCTCAAAGTTTTGTCCCGAGAGGATGATATGAGTGTGAGCGTCCCATTCTGAGGAAACACCAGGTCCCTTACAACCCCTTCATGGCCGTGGAGATCAAAAACAGCACTGCCTAAAGGAAAGGAAAAGAGAAAACAAACGATT
This sequence comes from Oreochromis niloticus, assembly GCF_001858045.2. Lineage (NCBI taxonomy): Eukaryota > Metazoa > Chordata > Actinopteri > Cichliformes > Cichlidae > Oreochromis > Oreochromis niloticus. Next base: position 30,138,136 of record NC_031977.2, read on the forward strand.
TAAAAATCAATTTAATGTAGCCAACCACAACTAACAGTTACAGAAAAAGAAAAATCTCACCTGTTAAAACATTCCAGATTTTGATCACCCCGTTCTCCAAGCCCGTGGCCAGAAGCAGGCTGTTTTTCCCTTTTGATCGTGTTTTAGTCGGACACGCTGTTGCATTTGATTTCGGAGGTCTGGGCCCGAAGGCGAGCCCCCACACTGGGTGACCACAACTGAAGCTTTTGTCTCCTCTGTCAGTCTCTCCATTTTGACTTTCTCTGTGGGTGAGAGGAGCACCAAGAGTGCAGATGCCATAAAAAACTCCAGTGTAGGCGGTGTGAAGCTAGAGTTGGTGATTAAATGATGCAGCTTTCAAGTGTTGCTGGTCACAGCAGATCTAAACAACTACACAGCAAACTGAGAGCTGAAATTTGAGTCTTCATGTTTTGCTTTTTTTCTTTCACGTTAACCTAAAAAAAAGAATAGCTGGAATGAATACATGCACTTGCATTCTTCTGCCTCCTTCCATATGTTTTATCATATGTAGCAACAAAATCTACTGAGTATTTAAAGTTGTAAGTCACATTTTTTGCCTTATTTAATTATTTAGGCAAATTCAAACATTGGTCATGGAGCAACAACTCTTTACTGCAACAAAAAGAAAAAGAAAAAAAGAACTGTTTTGTTATTTTGTGTGGTATTGGCAGCAGTGCTGAGCATTTTTCAAACAAATTGGCACTAATGAACACTGCTAAGCCGAAGGGAAATTCTTTGTGGGCACTAGACAGAAAAATACTATAATTTCAGGGGCCTAATTTAGAGGTAGGGGGTTGGGGGTGGGGGTGTAGGGCATAACAGCAAGACCCAAAAGTTTAATATTAAACACGGAAAAATTTGAGTTTTTAATAAATAAATAAAGGAAAAAAGGAATAAATGGCATTACTTAAAGCTATTTTTAAAATCTATATCTGATCTTACTTTAAACAATAGCTGCTTTTAATGCTTATTTTCTGGAGTTTTTATCGCATTCATGCCTTATTTCCAAAATACTACTCAGCTGCATGAGGATATTTTCACATACTAGGATTAACTTTCATAAGCACACATAACACTAAACACTGGATCTTTATAATACAAAAGCCAGTGCAGAAATGGACTGATAATTATTGTGGAGTTGTGCAAGAGAGAGACGGGTTATAGAAGCCAAAGGATATTATCATAAGGTTACATTTTAATTGTTTACTCGATCTAGCCGAACATGAAGTAATACTTTTTCCCAGGTGGCTCGATTTCTTACATAAATACAGGCGTGTATTAAAAGAGAAAACAAGGAGTTAAATCTGATTGTCCACCACCATCCCCACCCCACCCCGTCCCGCCCATGCCACTGTTAATCTTACAAAGCCCAGCGTCATTGGATAAGAGCATTTTGGACATTTACTCGAGTACACTTTTAATGTACCTATGTTTCTCGTCTTTTTGATGCGAGTATAGTACTTATTTTAACGCTTCAGTTATTTATTTTGCAGATTTTGTAGAGTAACTGACACATATTGTTCGGCATTACTACAGATAAAACTACACACATTTTACTTTAGGTAAAAATAAAATATATTTTTTAATACTATTAGACTTACCGATATATTTTAGATTAAGTAAAGATTCCGTCACTTTGCATAACAGTTACTGTAAATAAAAAGATGTTTACACTTTTTGTGTAGTAGCCTCTGTAGAAGGAACAGGGCTGCACTTGAGCTCGAGTGTCCCCAGTGTTTTCGTCACTGTATTCATTTCGAAACAAGTGTTCTTGTTGCCTGAGGGCGCCTCTGTGCCCAATTAATCAAATAAAAAAATCAATCAATCAATCATTCGAAAAGCCCGTGCAGGACCTGCCACCACCACCTTCCACCTGACGCGGAAACCAGAATCTTCGAGGGCGACCTGAATGCATCACGTGCGGATTAAATATACAGTAAAACCTACTCGGAGTCGAGAGGCCAGGCGACGACCCAGACGATCCCGTGTCCCATGGACCAGGCGAACCAAGCTCCATCCGGAGAGAAGTCAACACTCCAGGTCTCACATCCAGCTCTCTCCACCAAGGACGGAGGTCGCCTGGTCTTCAGCTCCAGGAGGAGAGCCGGGTCGGACGCTGAAGGAGGATAGGAAGACACCACATAATCAACGTTTGGCACATTCATCCTCTGACAGCGCTTGCAACTCTTAACCCACCAGCGTCCCCTGCTCGGTTGTATACGGTGTCTCTGGAGGTTTAAGGCCATCTCCAAGTAACCGCTGCCTAGTTTCTGATCGTTGCGATGACAACGTACTCACCGAGCTCGGACGACAGTCGCAAATATTCACTTACATGTCGGCTGCAGCTCTGGGTTGTTTTCCGTGGAGCACATCCTTTCGCTTTTCACATTCTTCGCTTTGTGACCGACTTCCTGAACGTGTCCTCCCCGGTTGACCGCAGCATTTAAACTAAAGGAGCTCACACTTTGTACGTCCGCAGAGAGCAGAGGCTCGGCGACAGAGTGCTGTCTGTCAGAGATAACGTGAGAAGAAGAAACGAAATGTTCAGTGAGTTCCTGTTATCTGACTCATTTGTACCATTGCCCAACGTGGTCACGTCTCCTTTCATTACGTAACCTCATTATAACCCTTAAACCACACCCCCCATGAGATTAAACAACAATCCAGCTTGTTCCTTACACCGTATCCACTCGTTATAACGAAAGTTTGCTTTATTAAACCCAAAGTCAGTGATTCAGGGACGTGGAAGGACTTTTTTTTGTCAGTGGGGTCTCTCTCTTACACACACACACACACACACTGACACACACACACACACACACTGACACGCCCCTATTATGATAGTGGAAAATACCCTGGTACCTTTGGTCAACTGTTTGGGTTGAAGTTCACATTTAATATGAAATTTTGTCACTAAAATATTCATAAACAATATTTAGCTTTTTATTTGAATCAGCACAACAGAAAATATGCAAAACTACAAAGTGAAAATCTGTGAAAACTAAGCCTTCAGGTGAAGTTTATTTACAAGCTTTGCTCTCTTGCATCATGCATGATTACTTTTGGCCTACTGTACTTTGGCCTACTGTACTTTACTCGCTTGTTTTTTCTTCTTCTTCTAGCTGCATTGGAGAATGTTATCATTATTAGTTGAGATTACACTGAATAATTTAGACTTTTTAAAGACAAAATTGTTCAAACTGAATTACAGGGAATGAGTATTGATCTATTAACAACAGAGACTTCTATATTTGTGAATTCATTTGTGTCATTGAGAAATACAACTTGTGGGTTATTTCTTGTTCACGTAGGTTGTGTTTTATATATCAATATTTATTATAATATGAAACAAATGGGAGGGTGTAAATAACTATTCTTTTTGAAAATGAGTCTCTTTAGTATACAGTGATCGCCTTTGGGTGTTTAAGTGCAAAAATCTTTAAAGTAAGATTTTTGCACCCAAATTTTATACTGGAGTAAAATGTTTCTTGCTGATATAGAGGAGTACAGTAATGTAACATTTCTGTAAACGTACACAAATGTTCACAAAATATTTGCTTTGCTATTTTTATCCTTTATTTCCCCTTTTGGTTCTGTCCTGCAAATCAAGTATCAAATATCTTTACAAGAACAAACAAACAAAAAAAAAAACCTTTCAGAACAACTTTCTATACAAAGTGCATGAAAACAGTTTAAATACCTGATGATCCGTAACTTTCAATAATGTTAATCTTTTTTTTTTAATTTTTTTTTAATTTTTTTTTTTTTTTTTATACATGTTCATTTCATGTCGCGTTGTCTCCTATTGTTTTTCGAACCGGTAAATTCTTCTTTATTTGGTGTCCAAATAATGTGTGTGACTATTAAGGTTTGTTTTAATGTAAAAGAACAATATACAATCTTGGTGTGATCATAGCCATAGAATTACATTACAGCTGCCTCAAAAGCAGTGAAAAAGTCTCTGTACTGTGTACACATCATCTTAAATATGTACCATGAATTATTAATATATCAGAGCACCCATTTCCAGACAGTTACGTGTGAGGCTGGATCTCCTTTTAACAACCTAATGCATTATTAAAGCCTGCAGACCGTTTGGATTTAAAGTGCCATTCAAATGATCCATCTGTCTCCTTTAAAAGAAACACAACAGCATTACATTTTTTATAGGGAATATTTACATTTGTGGCAGAGCCATAAAACTGATTGATTTTGATGGTTTTACACAGCGAATTATTTTTACTATTAATTATCCAGTAAAGTCTTCTTTATAAAAACCGAGAAGGTGGATGAGAGACTCAATTGTACTTTTGCATTAAAAGGACCCCAATAATCATTTCTAATAATATTGAATAATTTTGTGTAAATCAAATTTTTTGTCAAACCCTTTAGAGTTTTTAATTTTAGTTTTCCCTCTCACATAGATCTCATGTAAATATTTTTGAGTGAGTCAAGTTTGTTTCACACGTAGCATAAATCCCAGATGAGTGACGAACTGACTCTGCTGCATTTTTTAAAAAAATAGTTCTGCAGCAGAGTTGAATTCTAGACCGAGATAGTCAAAGGTCACATATATTGGTCTGCATACTGTACATAGTGAAGACCTTTAAAAATACAAAACTCATAAAAACATGCAAAGAATATTTGTTCAAACACATTCACTGTATTACATTTATTTATTTTTACATACTGTATAAACAAAAATCAATCATAAAATAAATTTACAAAAATTTAGAATCTTAAAAAGAAAAAAAAAAAATAGAAAGGAAGGACAAAAAGGTTTCTGCCACCGATTCTGTTCACATTCTCTTCAGGAGTAAATTTACCTAAAACTAAACATTGCTCTAAAAAAAATCCCCAATATCTAAAATTCTACAAGTTCCACTGGCTCTTCCGTCTGTACGGTATCCTCCTGCTGCTGTGGACTTGTGTCAGCAGTTTCTGCATCCTCTTGATCACCTGAATGAAAGAGGGACGTTTTTATATTACAAAATATTTTTACACTGAAATGAGAAAACATATAAATTGCTGTGATTAAGTCCTACTCGATGGGATTCGATGTATCTGCACAAGTGTTGTGTGATGTCCGTTGGTTATTGGAGGCAGCCGGGGAACTGCATCTTGGAAGACTTGTTCGTCATCCGACTCCACCAGACTCAGCACGTCTCCGCCGTCGTCATCCACTTGCCTGCAGAGGTGAGAATAGTATGACGCAGGGGCGCACGTGCAGCCTAAATCTTTAAAACTGATCTTCGCTGAGTATTAGTTTAGTTAGACAGTTTTGTTCAGTCCACATTCCAGAGATGACTTTAACCAAAACCAAAGACACCATTTTGGAGTTTTTGGCCACTAAAAGTGCTTTGGAGAAATGTGTTTAATGTGAATGACCATCATAAAGACCACAAGCTAAAATTCTTCAGTTCAGCAAATTAAGTTTTATATGTGCTAGTGCTCCAACTAAACAACTGTGATAATTTAGCTGAAGAACTTGTTTTACGCAGTTCTGCCATGTAAGGTGAAGAGTTTTAAAGAAGCGTTTTCTTTTTAAATAAGGTGGCGCCAGAAGCAGAGCACACTTTCAATCACAAAACTGGAGTTTGACCCCCTCTGTGCAAGCTAAAATGTGTGGGCAGACATCAGTGACAGCAAAAATCAGTTAGAAGCTGTATGAAATGGAGCAGCTGCAGTAGAGGTGAGTTGCAAAGCAGCTTGTAAAAGCAGCAGCAAGTGTGTGCAGGCTGAGCATGGTATCAAGATATCGTCTACCGCTCTGAGGTGGAATTACTCTTAAGGGTGCTGAAGATGTATAAATGGTAGGATTTACTTTTTGTGCTTTCTCTGAGATTCTTCCATATTCATAAAAGCACAAATGCTCATAATTTTAGGTTTCTTGTATTCTAACTTAAAAAGAAAATAATGGCAAGATTTTTAATAGATACATCTATGGTATCAACTTCAAAATCCTACATCACCTCGTGCTCGAGTTATTACAATCACAAGATTGACCTCTGACCCTGACCTGAGAATGAGGTCACTGAGATTGGAACTTGTCTGAAATTTTTAGTAGATACACCTATGGTATGAACTTGACGCTCCTATTTTGCGTCGTTCTCGAGTTATCACATCCATAAACTTGGGAGTTCAAATCACCTGCCCACCTTCCCATCGGGCGGTGTGACCACAACACCCCATCTGCCTTTTACAGCCGAGGGGTAAAAAGAACTACTAGAAAATAATGGTACTACTTGATAAATTAGCATATAGTATGAAAAAAGTTTCAAAGGGCTATGAAAGTGCGTGACTTGCTTTTAAACGGAAACCCCCCAATGCATTTCAAATGCAACACAGATGTGCATAAAGTACTTTAACTCAATCTATATGGACTGAGCAACTAAAGTAAGCATTTAGTATCTATGACATAAGCAAATATGAAATACTCACCCAAAGCCACCTATTGACACAAAAACACAAACACAAACACAAAGAATGGCATCAGTATTAGTGGATTTTCATGTTTTATACAGTTCCTGTGAATTTAAAATGCAGATACAGCACGTGGAGTGTTATGTGATCAGAGGCTGACGCTATTATTGATGCAATTTTATTTATGAAAAGAGAAAAAAAATTACCCAGGCAAATCCGGTCTCTGCTGTTGTAGACAACTTTGGCTATGATGACAGCTGACCCTACAATCAGTGCTGCTATAAATATGCCGATGACCACTCCTGTGTACGCGGAAGAGGCTGCTGAAACCAAAAAAGGCAACAGAAGTTATGAAGTACAAAAAAGGGTGGAGCAGCAGGTTTATCTGGATTCCAGAGGTGGAGTCAACACCTGTGGTGACTAGCATGCGGTTTACGCCTCTGCTTAATGTCTAGTTGTTATCTCACGCAGACATTGAAAAAAAAAATGCAAAGACATGCAAATGATCTATTCTGTAAAATCACTCATGCCAGGATATTCCTCTTATTCAAAACTCAACTCTTCACAGTGAGCTCCACTTCCAGCTCGCGTAGTCCGAGCGGGTTCTCACTGTGGCAGAAATAGAAGCCTTCGTCCTCCTTAGTGACGTTTACTATGGTCAGCTTGAAGACCGGGCCTTCCAGAGACAGGATGTATTTTGATCCAGATTCAATGTAGTCCTGCTGTACACCCTTTCTCCATGTGGTGATTGCAGGGGGCTTGGATGTGGTCTCAGTGCATGTAAGTGTTACATTGCTCGCCTCCAGAGCAGAGACCAATGGTTCGCCTTCGGGGAAGGGAAGCTCTGACAGAGTGAGAGAGGAGGGAAAAAAAATAAATCAGGTACTTTATCATTTCAGTCAGATATTTAAAAAAAAGTCAAATGTATCTACATTTAAAAAACTTGATTTATGTGGGATATAAAGCATTTGAGGAATCTTACTTGAAAAGTATTTGCCCTACTCCCAAATTCCTATTTTTTGCACATTTGTCACACTTAAATGTTTCAGATCATCAAACAAGTTTTGATATTAGACAAAGATAACCCAAAAAAACAAAACAAAAAGTGCAGTTGTTAAATAATTATTTCATTTATTAAGAGGAAGAAAAAATATCCAAGCCGACCTGGCCTATGTGAAATGGAAATCGCTCCCCAAACCTAACTGTTTGTACTACCCTTGGATGCAAGAACTGTAACTGATTGCATTGCGGCATTGCTGTGGAGGAATTTTGGCCCACTCTCCTTTCCAGAATAGTTTTAATTGAGCCACATCAAGCATGAACGGCCTTTTTAAGGTCTTGCCAAAGCATCTCAATTTGATTTAAGTCCAAAAACCTTCATTTTGCCTTTACTGAACCATTCAGAGATGGACTTGCTGGTGTGTTTCACATCATTTTCCTGCTGCATAATCAGAGTACGCTTGAACTTCAGTGTACGACCCAAGGCTGGACATTCTTCACGATTTTCTGGTAGCAGAATTCATGCTTCCATTAATTACAGCAAGTTGTCTACCCACTGAAGCAGCATCGCACTACACTACGTTTGACTGCAGGTACGACGTCCTTTATATGAATGCAAGATGTAACGGGACACAAGCCTTGCAGAAAGTTAACCTTTTGTCTCATCAGTCCACAGAATATTTCTTTCTCTTTCTTATTGTTGAATCATGAACACCTCTGCTGAACCCAAGTGAGGCGAGTGAGGCTTGTAGTTCTTTAGATGTTGTTCTGTGTTATTTTGTAACTTCCCGTTGAGTCATCAGTGTGTTCTTTGAGTAATTTTGGTATACCAGCCACTCCTGGGAAAGGTTCACCACTCTTCCAAGTTTTCTCCATTTGCGCTTAATAGCTCTAACTGTGGTTCACCGGACTCCCAAAGCCTTAGAAATAGCTCTGTAACCCTTTCCAGACTTTCAATAACTTTGTTTTTCATCTGTTCTTGAGTTTCTTTGGATCATGACATGATGTGTTGCTCTTTGAGATCTTTTAGTCTACTTTACTATGTCAGACAGGCTCTGTTTTGGTGATTTAGGTCTGGCAGTAATGAGGAATGGTTGTGTAACGAAATTGAACTCACCTTCCCCCTTCCCCCAAAAAAAATGTGGTTAAGTTAATTTGTGATTTAACAACTTTTTCACAATAGCCAGGTACTTTGGATAGCTTTTTAGCTTCATCCTTGAGTTATCACATTCACAAACTTGGGTGTCCAAATTACCCAAGTTTTACGGCCGAGCAGTGAAAGCGACACTTTGTATTTACCTGGGTTTCTGATCTGAAACATGTAAGTGTGACAAGTATGCAAAAAAAGAAGAAGAAAAATCAAGAGGGGACAAATATTTCTTAGCAGAAAACGCAAAGCTGTGGCCAGGAAACACTTCAGCACAACATTAAGACTGTAAATGAAAATGAAGACCAAAAACCAGGCCTGACCACACTTAAAAACAAAATGCAGATTTCAGCTCTCTAATTAACCCCTTACTTTCAAAACTAACATTTTGTGGTTTACTGAGGTTTGAGCCAATATCGATAAATAAACACTGGAAATAAGCTGTCTTCTTGTAGAAACCTTACATATACTGTACAGACATGAGTGCTGTTGACCTTCTGGTCTTCTTATCTAACTCTTAGCAAGAGAGCAAAAGAGCAGAAGATCATACTGATCATATGTTTTCAGTAAAAAAAAATGCTGCTTAAAAAAAAAAAAAAAAAAAAAAAAAAAAAAAAAACCCTGATAAATTAACACAATATGTTTGGGGGGTTTTGGTCTGTTATGAAGACCAAACAATCCCTTTCTATGAGTCATGGTGGCTGATGAGGACAAAACTACACCAAAATAACTTGCTACATGGCTTAGCTCAGAAGTGGAATTTTATAGCTTCTTCTTCCCCTCTGGTGACAGTTTTGGTACTGCAATAATATCACTGTGTTGTTTTCATGCAAAAGCCCAAGGTTTGTGTTTATTTTGGATGAATTCCAACTTCAAAATAAATGTCTTTTCAGTATTTTGACACTTTTCCACACCTTTTTTGTTTTTAAATTTTAGGGGTTTTTTATTTTAAAAACACTGATATCCGCTATTTGATATATCAACCAATCACTCTGGCTCTAAACCTGACACTGTTCATACTTTTTCATGACGTCCAAACTGGTTGGACTATTGCTTTGTTTCTCCAGTAAATATCAATTGCAATTTGTAAATAAATACGAATATTTTGGAATTTTACTCAATTTGTTTGACAAAATGTCATTTTTGTTCAGTGTTTCTGATTCACAGAAGAAGGCTGATAAGAGAACAGCAACTCACATCCTGCTGCATCAACTCATTGTTTGAATAAGGCATTCATGTGATGATAACCTTTACACAACTGGGTGACTCACTAACTGCCCACATGCCCTGCGTTGTGTTCTCATGAGCACACTGCTAAGTGTTACTCTTGTCAGGGCTGGAAAGCTAAATCGAATAAATATTATGGTACTTCATATGAATGTTAAAAACAATACCCAATAATTAGGATTAGTCCTAATGAAGTTACTTTTACATTTATGACGAATATGGCAATGTTAGCCATATTTCTGGAGTAATGCTAAACATAATCAGTTTTCCTGGGTTGTGACTCAAAATTGGTTCCCGTTTTTACACATTGTGACCAGAAATCTTTGACCTGTTGGCTTCAAGGGAGGGTGCCATCATTCTCTAAGTAAAATATGCATTGTTCACATAGTTCCTACTCCTGCAGCACATATTTTTCTCACATACGTCACATAATATCTGGTCATGCGGATGGTTTCAGTTTACTGTGACGTTTTTACAGAAACTCTGTCCCTGCAGTAAAAACTGTATGTTAGACAAAAGTGACATTGTGTGCGATATCTTCTAAGACTTTTTTCACACACTCTTATTTGGAAAATATTAAATTATAGGTAATGTTCCTGTTAAGAACCATGTAATTTTATAGGGCTGTACGATAGAGCTGTTTCATCAGATTTAATTGGATTTTTAAACAGAAAGATCATCTGACAAAATACCCACAATGCATTTTGCATTTTACAATTTTTAAAAACCGAAAACTTGAGACAAAATAATCTGGGTGTAGATCTGCACTAATTTGTTTTTTGTTTTTAATTTGAGGAGTCTGTGGTGGCCAGTGCCATCCACTGGTGTGCTGGGGCAGCAGAGGGTGGTGTACACCAACAGGCTCACACTGATCTGGAAGGCTGGTGACGTTGTGGGTGTGGAGCTTCACTCTGTGAAGTCAGTGTGAGGATGGTGTTCAAGTTATGGACGAATCCTATGAGTAATCAGTGATTACAGACCGATGCCTGAATTATTTTCACATGTCATCATCTAGTAAATGTTGCACGTGATATTGTTTAACTTTTATTTTGCTTTGAGTGTATATTTTTGAATATTACAGTGTTTATTTATTTATTTTTATTTGTACTTCATGCACTTTTCTGTTTTCACAGTTTTCGTTCTTCCTCCAAAGGGAGAGAGAGTATGTAATTGATTCTATTTGTTTGTCTGTCTGTTTATTAGCATTATAGTGTCCACAGTTTTCAAGCTACCATGTTGAAATTTTGTGTGATGGTAGACACCAGTAACACCTTGAGCTGATTTGATTTTGGCGTAAATTGGGTCAAGCTCAAGGTCAAGGTCACACCCTTTGCGCTCTCCGAGTGGCCTTTTTTTTTTTTTTTTTTTTTATTGTCACAAAGTAACTTCCTCCCTGGGAATAATAAACTATTGTGATTCTGAGTAATCAAATATACTACCTGCACAGAAGCTCAACCCTTGACATAAATGTAATGTCAGCACTATAAACAGTGATTGACAGCAGCGAGTGTCAGTGTGGCTCTGTGGCTTCTTAAGTCAAAAGTAAAAGTACATTAAAGATTCAGCGGTTTCCCTACAACAAGCTTACTGAGGGTAAACGAACACGACTTCTCTTTTTCTGGGCCGAGGTGCTGGTCCCGGGCTGTGCAGTTCACGGTCTGCCCGTCTGACAGCGTGGAGCGGCTCATCGTAACATTGAGGCTGTCCGCCACCTGGAATGGTCCCATATCCCAACGTAGCTTTGGGGTGGGATAAACTTCCAACCAAGTGCAGGTGAACTGGACTAGAGAGGTGTTCTGTGTCAGTGTCCATTTACACTCAGGGTGTCTGTCTGAGACATCTAATTAGGAGAAAAATAGATAAAAATAAAAGCATCAATAATGAGCTTAAACAAAAACAAGAAAAAAGCAAGAAATCAACTGTGCAGTATGAATGCTGTCATTTAAATATTTCGCCTTCACTCCTGTATGGTCAGGAAAGGATATTCAGATCATTTCAGTTCCATTTTATTTATGTAGAGCCAAATCACAATAACAGCCACCTCAAGCTGCTTAAAGCAAAACTCATTAAGAGCAAATTTTAACAAAGATTTTTCTGTTAAACCTTTACCCGAGTGTTTTTGTTTTAAGGTTTTGTTTACTAAAAATATTTTTGTTACACATGACAATAATACATACATCTCTTAAGAATTCCCTCACATTAGGTTTGCCTCGTTTTCCTTAACAAAAGCTGCACTTGAGCTTCACGAGCACGTTATCAAAGTCCAAAGATGTCGGGAATGTTATGCCAGGAATGCTTGGCTTAATCAGGCTTCAAGATCCCCCATAAAGGGTTAATCATAGGTCACTGCGTGGTACGTCTATGCCAGTTAGCGTTCTTTGATGTTCAAATCGTTTTTCAAAAGCTTTGAGGTGTTAGCTTGTTTCTGCTCTGAAAAGCTGCTTTAGAGACTACAAGCTATCAAGTTCTGCACTTGTGATGCTCTTCTATCATTCAGTTAACACGTTTTTGCACATTGATCGTTTGATCATGTGCTCACTTTTGGTCTGTCTGATCCTGTTACAGATTCTGTAAAGTGTTTAGAGTGCCATTGCACATTCAATCTATCCATGATTTTGTACTAAGAGAGCTTATCTTTGCTTAGAATAACAATTTAACTTTTGATACTTCACTCTTATGTCTGGGGTTGATCTAGGGTCAACCAAAACAACGGACAGTGCACGAGATAGGGAATAGAGAGACTGGCACGGTGGAGTGGGTAAAAAGGAGTGTCGGGGGGGGGGGGGGGGGGGGGGGGGGTGGTGTGATAGAAGGAGTGACAGGGAAGATTTACAAGATAATAGTAAGACCCGATGTGATGTATGGTTTGGAGATAGTGGCTCTAACAAAAAGACTGGACATCGAGCTGGAGGTGGCAGAGTTGTTGAGAGTGACCAGGAGGAACAGGATTAGAAAGGAGTACATCAGACATCCCAGGTTGAGCAGTTTGGACACAGCGTTAGAGAGGCAAGGCTGAGACAGTTTGGATATCTGCCCAAGAATGAGAACAGATATACTGGATAAAGGATGTTTAAGATGGAGCTGCCAGACAGGAGGATAATAGGAAGAAAACAGAGGAGATTCATGCAAGTAGTGAAGGAGGACATGCAGAGGGTTGGTGTGACAGAGGAGAATGCTAGAGATGGGATAAGATGGAAGTAGACCCCTAAAGGGAGCAGCTGAATAAAGAAGAAACCAATTTCTGATGCCAAATTTTCCACTAATTACTAAATGTTCTGGTGAAACTTAAAGCACCTGAGTGGCCGTTCCTCCCTGAGCCTGCTTCTGCTGGAGGTTTCTTCCTGTCACCAGGGAGTTTTTCCTTCCCACTGTGACCAAAGTTCTTGCTCATAGGTGGTCACATGATTGTTGGGGTTTTCTCTGTATTTTTGTAGGGACATTACCTTACAATATAAAGCACCTTGAGGCAACTTTTGTTGTGATTTGACACTATATAATGAATTGAACTGAAGTGAATTGAAACTTCAGTTGTTTCATTCAGTATTAATTCCAAGTAGGAAGAAGAGAGAAGGCTGTTTGAGTTTAGTTATCCTTTGTAACCTTCATATAAAGCAGAGTAAATAATCATTTATTATGATTTCATTAAAGAAAATTTCTTCTTTCAAACACAGCATAAAAACCTGTAAACATTTGCATACTGTCGAGCAAAGACTGAAATAATTTGCTTAAATGGACGTATATTAGTTAACCTCTGACTCTGCTGTCCAAACATTTACATAACAATTGTGCTCAAACAAACTTTAAGAAAATACTGAAACTGTAAAACAAAGTGTTACCTGATATATAAAACAAGCCTATTATTTCCAAACATTCAGTAAAAATGGATTTGATTTTTTCGTGGTGAAAAGCAAGCTACAGGAAGTCAGCGAAAACAGAGAACAAGCTGCGTGCAAACATTTCAGGAAGTAGATTCAATGTATTGTTATCGCAGTGACTCAATAAACCGCCACAGCCTCCTTACCCTGCACATATAGTATTTTTTTTCCTCGTAACGTAAGCGACAAAGATAAAATCATTCCACAGTTACGCCACGGTTAAACATTACAGTTACAGTGTTTGAGTGTAATATTTTCAGTGAGGCCTGGATAGCATGTTTTGACCTTTCCTGGCATTCATTTTCCCTCATCTCAGCTGCTGGTGGGTACTGACTCAGCTTTTTTTTCAGCCCATCAAAACATCTCTCAGTATGCATTTTTTGTTCCCTCCACAGACTTGCTTGCCCTCTATCATATTCTCTCTTGTAGCACAGCAAGAGGTTACATGTTTATTTAATGTAGTCACATCATTTAAGAGGGGAAAAGTAGTCTCCACGCCACTCCGAACTGGACTGGATTATCTTTTAATGCTCAGCTAGCAGTTTTACCGATAAAACTGTGAATAACTAAATATTTTATTCAGCTTTTCTGTCCAGGAATGTCTGTGCAAACATTTCCACATGCCTACAGTTTTGTAGCTTACTGACTAACATTCATTATAAACCTAAAACACTCGGTTTCTTTTTGTGGATTCGACCTCAAGTTGTACTTGAAGAGCCATTTAGTTTTAGTAGGCATGCTAAAGTGAAGGATGTGTTTTTTAAATGAAAAGGGGAGAGTGCATAAACAGTAGGTGTGTTTATATGAAAATGATCACATTAATATCAGCACTAAAACTCAGGCCCGCATGTCAACAAACTTAAAGCTATACAGTACTCAGCCCTGCTGCTTTTCTTTGCCATTAAACCAAAGCTCAGTCTTTGATTCAAACATACATAAAATCCCACTTTACACTGTCAAGCTTACAGTCACAGCAGAGCATCCTGTTCATGATACTTACAGTACACTAGCAGCTCCGTGCTACTGTCGACTGTCACATTTGAAACAGGGTTGTGGGCCCTGCAGCTGTAAAATCCTTGAGCGCTGGGCTGAATGTCCTGTATCGTGAATTCCAGGGACGATCCAGAGCCAGAAACCAGCGAGTCGTTGCTTGACGAATCACCTCTGAAGGCCCAGGTCAGGTGCTGAGACAGGTAGGAGGAGCTGGAGCACCTTAAAGTAACGGATGAACCCCGATAGGTGAAAAGGGTCCTATTGGACAGTGCAGTGGCAGGACTGATGGATGTAGACACATTTTCTGGTCCACCTGAGAGAAATGCATACAGTGCGTTAAAACTTCGTGTAACCTCACTCAGAGTAACTTCTGAATTTATGAGATAACTTTAAGAACTTATTACTGATCAGTAAATACTGTAAGCAACTTTAAAGTTATGTTTGTTGAGGAAAATATAAAATATAAAGTGTCATAATGAACCAATAAAATCAAGAAAAACACATTCAGTGGATGTGATCTGATAGTCACCAAAATATAGGCCATAGGTTGTCTTTGGCATATAAAACAAAAATACTCTTAAGCTAATTTCAGGTTTATTTTGATCTGAGTCATTCTGTAGCACATTTACTTTGATGTTTCAGGCTAACGTCCCGCTGTAGATGCAGACACCTTGAAATTATCCTGCAAGATTCCTTGATAAGCAAATTTTGCCCGCCAAAACTATTCAGGAGAGAAGCAGCAAAAACCAAACACAATGCTCTTTCAATCACACTTCACCTTTTGGATGATGCCCACTCTTGGGCACCAGCATGAAAGTGGTTGTTCTTTCTGAATAATTGAGCTTCACTTTGTTCACAAAACATTTTCCCGGCAGAAGAGTGGAGTGTCAAGGTTCTCTTTAGCAAACTTGTCCCACAGTGGTTTCATTTGGTATTAGAAAGAAAACCTTCTACTCTTAGTTTCAATTTTAGCCTAGAGCAGTACAGTTTAAATGTGGATTTTTAGGTTTGCAATCAATTATGAAAACCAGAAAGTCAAGATAAAACAATGACTGTTACGGTCTGTTTCACACAGAATCTCTTGTACTTTGTGTTACAACTCCACCACACCCCTTGTCTTTAACATTTGTACACACCCATTCCTAAAAGTCCAAACTTACTCCTCATAAGGCTGTGGAAGGAGTGCTTTGTCAGAAAGATATGGAAAAGCAAACAACTCAACAGGTAATCATATTAAATAAACTACATTTGCCAAACTCAGCATGATGACGATTCTCTACCATAATCATGTAGCCTGATGTCCAACCATGATTCTATCTAGGAAACTTCAGAGCACAGATGTTATCTCATTACTAATTAACACTTCAGCTGTTACTCTCTTTTCTGAATGATGTCGCACTCTTGAAATTTCTAATATATTGACGTGTGATCACAGAACCATCAAATGTTTTGTTGCCAATAGCCAACAGTCTCAAAAGAAACCTGCTGAGAAAAAAAATTGCAAATTAACTGCGAATCAAACGCTGACCTGCCAGAAACCAATCATCCACCACTGTTGTCCATAACTGCAACCTACATAAAGTACCCAGAAGTACAAGGTATTCAGTGTATTCAGGACCAAGAAATATCTCCAGAGAGATTTTTAGAAGTTTTTATGGACCAATGAGATGATGTGTGGCTCTTGATGGACTAGATGAGCAGGCCGCAGCTGGACCAGTAACAGGCGCAAAGCTCCACTTCGAATCAGGCACCAGGAACTTGCAGGTAGGGTACTGGTGTGGGCTGATGTTTTAAAGTTGAGCCAGTTGGATTTTTTTTGTTTGTTTGTTTTGGATGAAAATGGACTCGAAATGAGCACCCAAGCCTACTGCCAGTTTTTAGAAGAAGCTGTCTTCAAGCAGCGATAGAGGAAAAAGTCTGCATTTTTCAAGAAGACTGTGATCAGGTATTGAAGTACTCCACTGAGTGGTTAGCAGATAAAGAGCTTAAAGATCACAGAATGATGACCATTGCCACCTTCTCACCTGATCTACTCCCTACTGCAAACTTGCGACCCTTTCTTAAATGAGTGATTTATGATGAAGGAAAATAGTAGACCTCACTGAACAGTGTCTGGAGGCTGTGGCACAAAAGCTGATCGTCAACTGATCAAGAAACTGACAGACTCCCTGACCGGAAGTCTTGTGACTGTTGTTAAAAAGAAGGATGGATATATTGGCAAATGATTTTTTTTAAATATAAGAAATGTTTCACTTCAGTTCTTTGTTTATCATTCTGATGTTAACAGATGAAAATAAACAAGAGAATTAGGAAAATATATTTAGGTTTGACTTTAGCAGATATGATTGATAAAGAGCACTGTAGCTATTCAATAATAAAATTCATCCTGAAAACTACACCTTCCCTAATAAATGTGCACACGGTGTAGCTATACGCTCTTTACAAATAGACCCATCCATCTTCTTAACCTCAAATTCAGGGTCACAGGGGTGCGGGAGCCAGTCTCATTTGTCACTGACCATAAGGCCAGGTACACCCCGGACACGTCAGCAGTCAGTGACAGGGCAAACACATGGAGACACACAACCATTCATGTTCACTTACATTCACACCTATGGCCTATGGCTAATTTAGACACACTAAGTAAACAGTATGCATGTCTTAGGACTGTGGAAGGAAGCTAGAGTACTCTGTGGGAAGCATGCAGCAAAGTGAAGGCCTGGCAAACTGCACACAGCACATTTAGACCCAGCTACAAAAGTCAGCCGCTGTCGAGAACTGGCCCACATGTTATGTAGATGAACCAGTTCGCATTTGCTAGAAATGTACCAAAGAATTCAGGCAAGCAACACTTACATGACCTCACCACGAAGAGCTCATTATTCAAAATGTGTGCATACACTTACTTGTTACTTCAAGCAGCACACGTGCCAGGAAGGAGCTGTTGTCAGGTAGTGTGGAGTTGCACAGGTAATTCCCCTCATCTCCAGGCATCGTCCCGTTGATCTTCAAACTCCCATTAGGGCTCACGATGAAGAGCCGAGTGGGATCTCCGCCTGTAACGATTTCCCGTCCACTTTTGGTCCATCTCGTTACTAACGGTGTTACTTTACCTGCTGTGTAACACGGAAGTACAACGATGTCACCCGGTGAAGCTGACAGGGCCGTTTCGATTGTGACATTACCCGAAACTTCCGCTGTAACGAGATCAGCTGAAAGGAAAAAAAAAAAAAGATTGAAGCGGGGTTTTTACGCTCACCTGTGTTTTCCGAGTCGATTTAAACTCACCTGTTGCAGATATATACAGCTGCAGAAGCGCTAAAGTTGCTACTGCCTTCATGATAACTTTCCTACATTGCCTTCAGAAATGAGTGAACAGTTGCGACTTCTAGGTCAAACCTGTCTGACTAGTCCACCTGCGGGAGCACCTCGGTGACACACAGCAACACACCGGGCACCGGTCTGCCCATTATACACCACAGCACACGGAACCCAGTGTCGGCAGATGACAGCGGTCTGACATGATCCGACTTCTGTCCTTCTCTTAGCCTTCACCAAGATTTGGTAGAGGTGCTCTGTTTACATGAGCATGCCAAGCCGGAAACTTTGCCAGGACAGAAACCACACCCTGAGCTCACCTTCTTAAAGGTACAGTAACACCACAGCCATTTGTTTTACTTTTCTTATCACAGGTTATAAATTAGTTCTTTTTCGTGCCTTTTTTAAAGGTAGAAAAAGAGATTGTAGTCAGAAAGGATGTTATTGTAACAAACTGACATTATAAATAGGGCTAAGATAATACTAAAAACATAGATATCACTGATAGATATCATAGATATCAGTTGTCAACCGTTTGTTTGGTTAAAATTCTGTATTTTTAGGAAACAACAATGTATCTATTTCTACTTCTTTCTCTTAAAAATTCAGTTTTCAGTTGTTTTTATCATCTTATTAGGTAATTACTATTTTAAAAATACATCTGTTTTCATGAAACGTTTTTCATAAGCCAAGCCTTTGCATTTATGATGGCCTTTGATTTCATTTTCATTCAATTCCCCGAGTAACTCCACGAGCAACCAAAATGATGCCTCAAACTCCACAAATACACAACAAAGTATGCTTCTCTCTGCATGAATCATCTGTAGGGGGCGAGCTGCCCATGTTGTGCCTTTTTCCAATATTAATAATATTAATAATATGGGCAGAGTTCATTCTCCTCATGACTATATGGATAAACAAAATTTGTTGGATTCGTGAAAACACTACACAGCCTTAAATACTGGTTTACGGTGGAGATCTTCTTAGTGGTCAAAGGCAAATTTTTATAAATGAAAGCACATCTGTATTAAAACAATCAAACTTTAATGAAAGTGTATTTTGAATAAATCTCTGCAAAATGTTCCTTTTTTTCTATCCAACACGAGGAAGTAACTTTCATTATTTCTTTTTGGTTTTGCTTTTGCCTTTAAATTATCTTGACAGACTGCTCCAGCTGGTGGTTCACAGTGGCTATTATATGAAAGTACAGCCATAGTTGGATTTCAGTTGATATACACAAACATCTGTGTACAATACACAGATGTTTGGACACAAGGCAAAAGGAGGTCCCCCTCCCCTTTCATTTACCTTAGATAAATAAATAAAACCTTCTAAATTTATCAATCTTAAAAAGCTTTAGCTAACATCAAATGTTACAGTATGGTTGCAATTCTCAGTCCTGGGCTCACTGTAACTACTTTATGTGATTACAGTCCCAGATTTTTTATTCTAGGCAGATTGTGGTTCTCAGTAGGACTACTATCTGGTGCAGCTGTAAAGTCACACAGACTAAAATAACAACCTAATTACAATCATGAGCTTGCATAAGGGTACTAAAAAAAGTATGGCCTGTAGGAATAGGAGTATTGCCTGTGAAGAAAGGGAGAAAGAGCTTTCACGGGAGTCTTACACATCACAAATCAACACAGTCTAAGCTACAACCATACTCTAACCTAATTTAAAATTGTCTGGAGTCAGAAGGCTAAGCATTTAACATATGCTTACTCATTGTTTCAGTGTGTTTAATTTTCATTTTTTTTCTTTTTTCTTTTCATTTATTAAACTCAGTTGATCTGAAATGCACTTTCCTACCCTTTACAAATACTAGGACTGGACTGTCAGACTGTGGTTAAAGTCAAAGCATGCCCTGTTTTTTGTCATTTTCTGCAGGCTGCTAAAATTTTAAGGAGGGCTGACTGTAGGATGTGCTTATTCCTGAAAAGACAAAACAACAACAACAACAAAACAAACAAAAACAAAACATACCCTCCTACCACTACCCATAACTTTAATAATAAGAATCATTTCTTCCTTTTGCTCAGTTGCTCAAGTGTCTTGAGAAAACGTTAACGCCCATTGCTTAAAACAGTGTATAATGTCAACGTTTTAAAGATGGAAAAGTCTGGAAACATTAAGTGTGTTAATGGAGCATGTAAGGTGGAGAAGGGAGGAGCTCAGGACGGGTGATGTGATTGACAGAAACCTTAGCAAATCACAATCCACAAAAGAGTAACGGAGACTGCGCCCTCTGGCGGGATTTCCTGTAGGTTTTTGTTTGTGCCCTTCAAAGTGGAATCAGATTACTGGGAAAACCATGATTCACCATAAAGAGCCAAATATAGAAGAAAAAAAAAAAAAAGTTAATTCACGCCTCAAATAAGGGCCATGTGCTGGGGAAATGCCTGCATTGAGCATCATGTATTTATCGATAGTATGTGCAAATGGGCAACATTTTTCATAATATTAAAGTAGCAATGCCAGGAGCTAATAGAAAAGGATGATTGACAAAAGAGTACAGTGATTATAGTTTTTGAAAATTTTGTTTGTTAAGGGTTATTTCAAAATTTCAAAAAGAAAAACATTCAGTTTTTAAAGTGTTTAAGTGTTTTTTTCTAACTCTTAAACACGCGCAGTCATTCCATGTTGCACATTTTCTGCTGGTCTTTGAATGCAGCACCGTTGGCAGTTCTCGTGCATCTGCAAGTAGCGTTTCAGTTTGAATCGTCTGCAAAGCGAACGCCTCAAAATGCCTGTAGATTTGAGCCAGTGGACCGGGCCTCTTGCCCTACAGGAGGTCGAGGAAAAGCCTGCAAAGCCCCTGACAGTAAAATACGGATCTGTGGAAATAAATGAGCTGGGAAAAGTGCTTTCTCCAACACAGGTTTGTCAGCTAACCACTGTCTGTTAGCAAGTGTAGCTACTAGCGTCGCTTCTTGGTGTTGCGTTTAAATGCTGTTTAAAGTACTGTGTTAACACGCATTTCTCTAAACTAACACTGCATTAAAAATGATTATGTGGGATTGGTAAGATTAGTATTGTAACCGTCTACCACAAATGAATTGGGTTACATAATGCTCCCTGGAAGTATGCGTTTAGTCGATGGCATTTAGCGCCCCCAAACGGCTCAAAGTCCGGCATAAAAGTGAAAGTTGACGCACTTTTGTCCGCGTGTTGCTGCAGGTGCAGAATCGACCCACCTGCATCGAATGGGAAGGATGTGACTCCAGTAAACTGTACACTTTGGCCTTGACCGACCCCGACGCTCCCAGCAGGAAGGACCCCAAATTCAGGTGAGAGGGGCATGTTAACGGAGCACAGACAGGACCTACTGGGAGGCCACTGCAGTGGGCCAAGGCTTTTGTGCCACTTATATCTGAGTCTTGATCATGTTCAAAAACACAGTTTCATAGCTACATTTTTATGCACCAGGATAGTGAGAGCTCGTATAGTTTCCGTACAGTTCAGATTTTGAATTTTAAACGGATTATCTTTTCTTTCACTAAAGGGAGTGGCACCACTTTCTGGTAGTCAACATGAAAGGAAACGATGTGTCCTCTGGCTGCGTCAAGTCGGACTATGTGGGCTCTGGCCCTCCTAAGGGCACAGGTAAGAATGAATGAATGAACCTTTGGACAGTGTTGGGAGAATCCAAGTTTCCCAGGTGGCAACTGCCACAAAAATGTCCATTAAAATTCAATCTGACTCGCTCTTAAATTTTAGCAGGGCTGTGGTGCATGTGTGAAATTAGATTTCAAAAGACCAATGATGCCCTGATGCACATGCACCGTGATAACAGAAATGACACAAATGGAAATTACTAAATAACCAAGTAAAAGTAACACATGAACAAGTGGAGTCTATAGATAATTTGTAGAGCTCGTCTTGTATATGCAAAATGTGTTTGGTACAATTTTGCATTCAGATCACAATTCTTATTAAAAAAGCTGCCAGACAGGAGAGGGCTTAAGGGGGGAAAAACAAAAACCAAAGTTAATGTTCTGTAGTGTGAAATGTGGGAAAAAGATTTAGACATGCAATTTTCTTTTCATGGCATCTGCTGTTCATTCTCTTTGGAGTTTAAAATAAACTAACTAATATTTTTTTTCGTAGTGTGTAGTTCAACAATTAAAACCCTCTGTGCTTGTCCGACTCAGGTCTCCACAGGTATGTGTGGCTGGTGTATGAGCAGTCAGGCACCCTGTCCTGCAGCGAGCCTGACCTCACCAACCGCTGCGGAGACAACCGTGGCAAATTCAAGATCCAGAGTTTCAGGGAGAAATACAGCCTGGGAGCCCCAGTGGCGGGAACTTGCTACCAGGCTGAGTGGGATGACTATGTTCCTAAACTGTACGAGCAGCTGTCTGGAAAATAAAAAAACAAAGGACTCAACAGAATGACCCCAACAGCATTAATAAAAACTATTATTTTCCCACTGTTGCCTACTCATGCTGTGACAAAAATAAACAACTCCTTGGCATAAACCTGACCTGTACTCAGCTGCAATAAATCTGATGGACAATGAAATGGTTGTGTTCTTTGGAGAAATGTTTTCTATGAGATCTAGAACATCTTGCTGTGCCTGTCAGCAAGATTATGTCTAAACTACCGGGACGATTTTCAGAGGAAGCTCTCAAATCTTTACAGCTGATTTAAGGGAGCCATCTTTTAGCTGGAGGGGCAGCAGAGGGCACCACCAAGAAAAGGAAGGAACTGATAAATTCATTCCTGCTTCTAAACAAAAACAAATAAAAAAAAGACCTCTTTAGATTTTGAAGATACAATATTGATATTTCCAAGCTGAAATAAAATATTTTGATCATGCCCACCAAATGCCTCTACTAATGAGTTCTGATTGGTCAGTTAAGGATTTACAAAAAGGACATCCTCCTCTGATGCCACCCATTTTTAAAAAAGCAGATACAAGCAAAACAAACTTCTGTGTGAAAAAGACGGTTGAAGGTGACTGCTGCTAGCTATTCTGTTACTCACTTCCTGTTTTAATCGTCTGTACAGTAGCTCATGGTGCTGTGACATCCTTAAGATTCACAGGAATGTGTTTGACTATGATCACAACCTGTATAAAAAAATAAATAAATACATATATGAAACAGGAAGTCCAGAAAGAGAGTACATAGGGCATCTTTGGTGCAATTCTGGGTTGTGCCAGGAATGCAAGGCTTGGATGAAGGATGCATTTCTGTTCTAATATTTTTTAAAATGTAAATGTAAAAAAATCATTTTAGGAATTTGTCCTTTGAGACCAAAGTGTTCTATAAAAGTTTAATTTTGGGAGGTAGGCTATATTTAGTAACTTATTTACAGTGAGGAGAAATTGATTACCATGAACTTTGAAAAAACAAAAAAAAGATCACCAGCCTTTCAGTGACCTTTGTCCATGTAAACAACTACAGTAGTAGTTCCCGTTGGATCATGCAGATGAAGCTTAAGGTAGAATATTAAAGTTGTAGACATGGTTGGTTTAATTCAGCCCAACTTGGTTTTTTAAGGACAGGGAGTCAGTGCACTTCTCAGGTAAAATGCTAAACGTCCAGATGATTGCAAAATTAAACAATATGATTAAACTGAGTTTTTTTCCCCATCTAATCTTTTTTCCACTGTTTTTCACAGTAAATACCCAGACTTTACCTTAGACATGTAAAACACCTTTTCAGTTTGTGTGATGAGCACTTTATTTACAAATATAATTAAAAGCTCTGACAGATTCATGCCTTCTTTTTAACCTGGAAAAAAAATTAAAGTGCATGCAATAATAAAGCATCATACTGGTCTGGTTTATAAGAAACTACACAGCTCTAGAGTTGTGTAAAGCAAGAAGTGGGGGGAAAAATGAACTGAAAAATCCATTGATAGATGATTGGATTTGAAATACTATCTGAAGAGAGGGGGAGGGGAAAAAGCGCTTTTAAAAATTCTTTTTCTGATTTAAGTGACAGTTAAAATACAATACGAAAATAAGTAAAAGCTCTCCATAAATCCTTCTATACACAAAGTACAAGTCCCCCTGCCCTCCCCATGAAGCCCTTTGTGCTAGCTGGGAGTTCACATCTCACGTGTATTATATTTCACATTGGCTGCCAGTGCAGAGAAATCAGTACAATACACATGTTGAGTACCATGATTCACCCACCCTGCAGTAATCACATGAAGGAATCACATATACTATAAGTGTACCTGTATGTACATTGTGAGTTTTCCGTCAAAGTATCAAATTATTTAAATTGGTCCTAAAAATGTCTGCGTGAATAAATACCAAAGAAGCAGCCCAGACGAACAGCTGCGGAAGGATCGGTTTGATTTTTCACTTTGAGAGATTATTTTTTGCGCTGCTCGACACCAAAAACAAAGTAACAAATATACTTATCGCCTCTGAAAAAGCATGGTTTTGGAGCGATTTTTGCTCATCCTACAACCTTCAATTTTGTCTCCCTCCTTTTTCTCAATTTCCACTTTTAGTCACACCAAAAGTGTCATCATTGCACAAGAAACAAGAAACACTGTGACTATGTTATTCTTACAAAAACATGACAACCACAGGAAGTTATCCAGCATATTTTTTTGTCATCTTGTGACACCACAGAGGCAAGGAGGGGGAGGAAGTATAGGTTGGTTTGTCAGGGAGGGGTGGGGGACACTCAAACCTGCCATCGACCCTGCCTGACCGGCCCAGAAAACACACCAGAGCTGATCCCGAAGCCGTTTCTTTTTTTTTTTTTTTTATTCTTTTCATTTTTTAAAGTGTGTTTGAGGGAGGGCATCAGCAGCTGTGAACACCTGCACTGTCAGGTCAGGTCAAAGGAGAGGTGGGGTGTTCTGAGGCAGACGGTTGCCCCAGGGGGACTACATGAAGACGGCGGCGGCAGAAACAACGGCCCCTCATCTGTAGTCGTCCTTGGGAAAGTCCAAGGTGCCCAGGTTGTTGAAGCCCAGACGCATGCTTTCCATGTCAAAAGTGTCGATCTCCCGCTCCTGGCGATCCAGCAGGTGTTTGATGCGGTCGGTTCGCTCCTTCTGAAGGGAAACCAGCTCCTCTTCAATCTGCAGGTGACATGGGAACAAGAAATACTCAAAGTTAAATGTAGTTTACTCATTTCTAAGATACATTTGTCTGTTTTTGATGATCATTAGGTTTTGATTTTCCCTCCAGTTTAAATATTAAAAACTTTTTTGTAGGCCTGAAACAGATATAAAGCATCCTCAACACTGCACTTTACAAAAAAACCAAATACAATTTTGAATGTTCAGTGCTTTAGAAAATAATAATAGAGGGCAATGTGGGATGGCCATGGCTCAGGAGGTCGATGGGGTCAACTACTAATCAGAAGGGTGATGGGTTCAATCCAACTCACATATCAGCAAGTGTCCTTGGGCAAAATGCTCGACTGATACTCCAAACAGCGCCCGATGCATCCATCAGTGTGAGAGTTGAAGCGATATATGACGCATTGCATGGATGTGTGTGACTGAGGGGGTTATGCTTGTAGTAAAAATCTTTTTGAGTGCTTAATTTACCAACATATACAATTAAAATATAAATATAATAAACATACTCCGGTGATTATTTTCCAGGCAAGCAAAAACCTAAACTGGGTGACACTTTTAAACGTGACCTATGCACCTTAGTTATTCATTAAAAAATAAGTTTTTCTTTAAGCATAGTGTATTTGAGTTTTGTCATAGCTCGACTTGTAAAAGCAGAGATGGCATGGAAGCATTAATGACATCAATAATGGCTCTTCGTAGAGCTGAGAATAGTTTTCTGGTGATGTAATGCAGGACCTCTGAGTAACTGGTGAAACCAGTTAATTTATGCAAGAACAGCAGATATTTGCAACAATATTTTTCAACATTATTCTTGGGTTATTTTTTATTGTTAGATTGTTCACTACTCGGTCACTGGGACAGACTTTGTTGTTTTCAGTTGATATTTTTAATATGCATAAACAAAAAAAGAATCTTGGGTAAGTCTAGACAGTGAGCATGAGGTATTTTGCTTCCTTGATCAAATGTGTGTTAAGTGAGAATGACAACTGCAGAGCTGTTCATGCTGGGCATTTTTAAAAAATATCCTCACAACATTACGATGAGTTTAACTGCAGGCACACTTCATGGACTGTTTTTGTTACCTCGAAGGTGCAAGTCTGTCAAGTTGTATTCACCACAAACACAACTCAGCACACACGTCCACAGGTGAGGACAAAGCAGTGTGTGGCGCAATACGGCAATCTTGCCAACTACTGAGCATGCACAGAAAACTCCAGACTCTGACCATGAACCGAACCGGAGGACAATAGTGCTTCTAAAACCATGACATCATCCGTCTCGGTGTGCAGATCTGGATGCTGCCAGGAGATGGCAACAGACCACCACAGCCTGCACCGGCTACACTGGACGGCGGGCGGCATTTCGAAGGTCCCTTCCTTTGTTGTCGGAGTGCTGTCTACTAGACTGTATCGATGACGTAGGCCACTTTTGAAGGAGGCATACTCTCATCTTATTACATGTCATTGCTATACCATACAGGTTGTATAAAGACTCATGTTAAAGACGGCAGATGTCTATCAGGAGTGTCTTGCATCACATTACGGGACAAAGACTGACAAAACTATCAAATGTTTGGAACATTATAACAAAGGTGATAAAGCCCCACGACAGCTGCTGATATCACAGCTGAGAGCAGGTTGCACACATTTTAGACACTTTAGACTGAACGCATACAGCAACCTATTATGAACAAGCTTAATAATAAGCTACACCACATAAACTGTTAAAAATAGAGGATGATGCTGTAATAAGGGCTCAATACTGTTGTCTAGAGATTTCACCATCATTACGAGTGTGTGGGAAAGAAATGGTTGTCTGCGCCCCGCAGGAAGCCATGCCACTGTCATCACCACCTATGGTGAGGGAAATCTGTGTCTCTGTGAACTTGTGTATGTCTGTCGGGGTCACCTTTAATGCCCACGCTGCTTGCTGATGTGGATGCAAATGAATACCCCGATCTGTTTGCTTAAGCTTCAGGTGAACTAGTTGCTTTTCAGCAGATTATCGCCTCTAGACAGAGCTTTAAAAAGTCTCCTTCCTTCATGGATTAATAGGAGTGATGTCAAGGAAGGATGCAGAAAAAATGTATTCAAAACTTAAAAGCAATGCAGTAGCAGTTAAAGAGATGGACTTCTGTTTGCTTTATATTTTATTTTTTCATATTTTGTTCCTTATAATAAAAGAAGGCATGCTACGCTGCATATCAGGTTAGGCTGTATATAAAAGATGGACACAGAGTTTCTTGATTTGCAAAGTCAGATTTTTGAAGTCTGAAACTTTTTGTTGCTTTCTCATGTTTGAAACTAAGTGTGATGCATGAGAAAAACTGCTAATGCCAACTTGGATCATAATTAGAAAAATGAACCTTATATTTTATTAAACAACAATTAAAACTATTGATTGAGATACTAAGCCCACTAGCAAAGTGTTTAGTGAAGTTACAGATCAAGTTAGAGCTAGTGACATTTTTTCAGACTTTCAGACTGATCTTTTGCCAGTATGAGTAGTGGCCTCCTATTGGCAATGAGAAAGAATAACGATTTAAAGCGCTTCTGCACTGGCTTCAATTTTCAGACCTGGAATAGTTTATATAAAGTTTAGGGTAAAGTTAGCGATGATTGTTTACACATCATCTATTTAGAAGGTCTTTAAAGGATCTTACAGGAGAAATGGCAACAAGAGCAAAAACGGTTTTTTCCCTCAAAGGTATTTAATACGGTGCAAAACATTCGAACTATGGCGGGCACCAACTAACTTGCAACATCATACTTTTATTCTGCCTTAACCCAACTTTATGTGTAATTTTAATTCTTTTCTTCTGAAGCCTTATGTTGCTCTGGAGCAGTTGTTGTCTTACAGGCTGTCAGTAATACAACTTTTCTTTTGTTCTATTCTTGCTTATGTTCCAGCTCTGTACTGAAAAAGCACATTAGGTAAGCTGTATTTTCTTTGATGATGAAAGTCACAGATTTAATTAAATGGATGCAAATATTCTCTGTTTGTTAAATCAGTGGGGATACTTTAAGTTGATCAATAGACTGAGGCCAAAAGATAATTTGTTTTATATCTGAGGGGAAATAGCGCATCCCTATTGCCATGTCAGTAATAGTGTTTTATTTATTAGAGTTTGTCTTGAAGTGTTTGAAAAATTCATTCTCTGTTTTAAAGACAGTAAAAAAGATGTTCTCCTTGTGCGTTTCATTTATGGTAACTAAACTGACCAATTATGAATGAACAGCTTTAAAAAGCATGCTCTATAAAGGCTTGAAAACCCCCAAATGTATAGCTCTCATTTAAAATAAAGTGTTTATTTCACAGCACCTTTTGTTCCAGGTGTGCTCGGCGCAGCGACACCTTCTGCTCCAGCTTCTGCTGCTCACGCTCATGCTGTGCCTCGGTCTGCATCTTGATCTTGCTCTGGTAGGCATTGAGCAGCTCCATCTCCTGCTGCAGCTGCTGCCTCAGGGCCTGGCACTCCGCTTCCTGGGCCTCATCCAGACGCAGCTGACACAGCCGACCATGGGCGGCAACACGGGAGAGAGAGGTACAAAGACACAGAGAGAGAGAAGTTGGGGGCGGGGGTTACATGGACAAGGAACACACAAGGAGAGAGAGGGAGATAGAGGGGAAAGAAGACACAGAGATGAAATGGAGGCGGGGAGGCAGTGACGGAGGGATGGAAGAAAGTAGAAGGGCAATGGGGACAGACAGGGCAAGGAAAGCCAGTGGAAAGGGCGGGAGGAGGGAAGGTTGGAGTAAGACATGAAGGGAGATAATGAACGAGTAAAAAAAAAAGGGTGTGATACGATGGAGAAAGACAAAACACGAGACCAACAAACAGGAGAAAAATACAAGAACATAAGCAACAGGTGGAAAGAAAGGCTTCATATACTTCATTCATTTAACGTGACCGCCTGCGTTTTAGTAAAGATAAATTTTTGTTTAGCAAATATGACGAAATATGAAATGAACTTCTGTCTGCTCACCGCCTGCGAAGCCATCATTTCGTTGATGCTCTGCTCATACTGCTCAGCCAGAATGGCCAGCTTGCGTGTCTGCTCATCCTTCAGGGCCTTGAGCACAGTCTTGTGCTCTGCCTTGGGCGTAACTTCCATCTGGTGGTGGCGTAGGGCCTTGTACTGTTTGGTCTGCACCTTACATGTGTCCTGAAACTGCTTCTTGATCTGCAGCTCCAAAACCTGAAGGATGGGCCAGAAAAACGGTGACAGTGAGAATGAAATCAAGAGTTAAATAGAGCAAATTTTTGAAAGGTTAGAGGTCTAATGTTGTCCCGATCAAAAGGCACAGTTCGAGGCTTTGATACCTTAAAGGCAAATAAAATGAAATTCATAGGTGACATATTTTGGATATTCTTACACCATTTTTCCCAAATTAATGAATTTGTTACATTCATATTGCATCACAGTTTTATCAAAAACTAGATGTTGCTCATCACTTGCGCCATTGTAGAAGTGGATCCCAAAGGCAAGGGATTTTTTTTTTCCTTTTAAGGATGATGGGGAAAAAAAGGATTTGAAATATTTCAAGCACTTGTATATCAATCCATCAAACAATATATTTAAAATATGAGATCGACTGGTCTCTGCGCTGACTCACTTTGAGGTTCTTGGGTTGCTGCCGGAGCTCCAACACATGCTTGCGATGAAGTTCACGCTCACGTCTGTTGTTGTACTCAATCTGGTTCTCCAGCTCCGTCTGGTGCTGCAGGCGGATGAGGTCCATACGAAGCTTCTGCAGGGTCTTCAGCTGCCTCTGCTCCAGTTCCTGCGTGGACTCATCGTGGCGGATCAGCATGGCATGCTCCATCTCTTTCTGGGTTTTCTTCTTGTTCAGCTCCTAGGCGGGCCACGAGGAGACATGGAGGTTACAGCAAGGGAATAGAAGGATGAATCTCAGCGAGTACTGTTGATAAGCATCAATTTGACATCAACATATTCACTTGCAGAAATCAATTTTACTGTTTTGTTTTGTGCTTACAGCATTGATTGCAACTAGTAACAGCTGAGAGGAAAAAGGAAGAAAAAAAAATCAATAGACATCACATATTTACTTTCCCCCCCATCTTGCTTCTAGTTTCAGCACATTGATTTTGGAGCATTTTCCCACAGAAAGCTTTTGGATTTCCTTAAACTCACTCAAGATTTATACAACAGCTTTTCAGATTATGGCATTGTTGGCTTGTTTTGCTGTGGATTAATCCTGCTTATAGTTAATATAAAACACCTGACAGATCTAAATAACACACTACTGTTTGCTGTGAAAACATTTGTGGGACTTTTGTACACCAAGATCATAAACGAGGGTTTAGGATTCAAACTCACGAAGTGGGCATATATGGTTTGATCAATTCAGTCAGAAATTTACAGTAGTAAAATTGTCCAAAAGCAAAACAGTTATAGATTTACAACTTGCACACGAGTTTTAGAAACTTGTATGTCCTCCACACCTCTCTGATCTGTTCCTGCTCCAAATCGTGCCTCTTGATCATGACTTTGCGCTTGAAGGCGCGGCAGTTCCTGTCGTAAAAGACCCTCTGCTGGGACAGCAGATGGGCCTCCTCCTCAGCCTGGGAATGTTGCATGTTCTCCTTGTGCTTGGACAGACGCTCCTGTTTCTCCTTCTTGGGTGTGCTGTGGTCCTCGTTCATCTCCTGATGAGAGGTGGAAATTCCAAGTAGAAGAAGGAATGGAGAAAGGAGATTGTGTTAACATACACAAGACAGAAGATAGAAGTATTACTAGTAAAGCCTTCATTGTAAGCAGTCGGTGGTGAACTGTGTAGTTTGGGATGTTAGTGTATATGTGAAAAACAAATGTTGCCTAAACAAGCTATTTGTAAGCCATTTTTTGCTGGGAAATAAAATAAAACTTCCATTCAAATCAACTTTATCAAATATTTTTAGTAAGACCATTTGGTCAACTCAAGGTGACCTTTTATTTTGAACAACAGTTTACTTTTAAAGCCAAAGGAAGAAAAAGAAAATCTTTTTCTTCTCAATAAAGGAATTTTCTTTCTCTTTCATGGGCAATCTACAACTCGCGCTAATGCACTTAACACATGAGCCTGATCCCTGCTCTCTGTGGTGTCTAATTCCGTTATAGCCCTCAGTTGGTGGGAAATATCTCTCTCTGCCAGTGATGCTTTCTCCTAACTGTGCTGACCTAATTTTGGTCACTTATCATGTAACTGAAAACACAGTGTATCACACTGCCAGCCCACATGAGTATTCTCTGGATTCTTTTACAAGGTTGTGGTGGTTCACAAGTGCTCCGGTGAGCGTATGGATTACTGACTTTTCTTGTTTGTGTGTACATACATGTGTAGGTACACAGTTGGCAGGCTGAGTGACTCAACGCAACTTCCAAAAGACCATGCTGAAGTGGAAGTGTATGTTTGTGTGTGGGAGCCTGATTCTTCAGCACAGAGCGCAGAAGGTCACGTGTCACCCATGAGAAGGCGTGCGAAGGAGCGCGCCTGAAGGAAAGAGGAAACCAACGAGCCCAACATACCTCCTTAATCTTCTCCTTGCAGAGTTTGTACTGCTTTTTCTGATTATCCAGAAACGTGGTTAGCTCCTTCTTCTGCTGGGCCACGATCTGCTGCTGGAACTTCTTCTCGTCTGCCAGCGCCGTCTTCATCTGGACAGAATAGACAGGGACAAGAGCATGGTTAGATGCCCCTGACCAGCAACAGACAACACGCCACCAAACTGTGGACAAATACATTCATGCACAAACCTATATAAAAACATTAAAGTATATAAACTAAAGTATATTTGAAGATAATAAGTTGGTTGATTAAAATTCTAACACAAACAATGTCCTGCTTAATTATAATATGAAAGTTAAAAATTCTAGTCTGCACATTTCTTAATCAGATGTTATACTTCAGATAAAATTACCATAACATTTGTTCTTCTAGATGATAAAACAACCTTTTTTTTTTAAAGATAAGAGACATTGCAGTTGAGTTATAGAATTCTATGTAAATATCTAGTAACATGTTGGTTTGTGACAGCCACATGTCCCTTATTCATGACACTGTTTAGATGTACAGACTCGTCTCCATAAACAGATAAACTATCTCCTTGACTGTTGCAGCACACATGCTGGGTGCTAATCACAAAGATATACAACGTGTTTTTCAGAGCGTGACACTCTGTGACCCAGTTCTGCCCCTGTGTTTCATCACATGTATCATTGGGTGGCAGCAGTGGGTTAAGTTCTAACAAAAACTTCCTCATTACTCATTGCAACACTGAACAGCTTTAAAATAGTAACACTTCAGAAAAGAATAGAACTTTTTGACGAGTTTTTCTTCAGCAGCATTAGAAACGTCACAGCTTCAATATCATTCCCATTTTTTCAAAGCAGACCATGTCCACCAGCCAACTGTTGCATCGTACATGTAAGTCAGTGTCATCATTTGTGAAGTAACCTAACGGTTACTGCACTTATTCATAATGTCCTGTAACACTATCAAAAGTCCCACCTCTTTCTCAGAATGCACAGCATGCCGTTTTGCCAGCTTCTCCAGTTCGATGTAGGCGTTGTTGGCCTGCGTCTCCACCTCTTTCTGCAGCTTGAGCCGATGCTCGTCCATCTCGGCCTTTAGCTTGTTCTCCAGGGCGATCAGCTGCTTCTGGTGCTGCCGCCGCATGCGCTTGTAGCCGGACATCTGTTCCCGCAGCTCACTTTCCTGCTCATGCTCATGAATCTGTTTGGTCACCTGTGGTGAGAGAAAAGTTAGAGGATGCAAATCAAATTATTTCACCAGAAAAAAAAAATAAAAAAATGTATGGGGTGAACCCAAACAGTAATGCCTAATTGAGTAATTCGATATGATCAAAGTATCTCGGTTCATTTACGAGAAGAATCTCAAACAAAAAATGTTACAAAACAAAACAGTTCACCTGTTGTAATCAGACTACATTACTTGCTAGTTTTACATGTACAAGAAAGAATCTAAAATAATGACATTAAGAAGCAAATATTTGAAATCCACCACTTCAGCTGAACAAAAGCTCTTTCATCTGACAATCTCAGATTCGCAGACACTGCACAGAATAGCCGACTTCAAAGTTCCTCAAATTTATTTAAGTCAGAGCGTGGGAAAGAAAAAAAAAATGCTATAAAGACAATAGTAAACATCTGCTGTATGACTAAATTTAACCTGAGGCAATGACCTTACTGGTATTTCTTAACACTTTCACTTATTCTTGCTTTTAACCCAAACCTTGACCTGACCCACCAACCTGAGGACAGAAAGGGTTCTCCACATCTAGGTAGTACTCGCTCCGCATCTTCTCATAACTTCCACCTGAACTCCTCAGGCCAAACATGATGGCAACTTTAGCCAAGTGCACCAGCATCCAGGAACCTTGTGCAGCATCCTATGCCCGGCAGAACCCTGCCTGAGCTCCGATGCCACCCTGAGACCCCCCCCCCGCCCGACACACTTTACTGGACGTTGAGCCCCCTCCCTCTCCTTGGTTCGCGCCCTGGGCACGCAGCGGCCAAGGCAGACGTGTGAACTGTGAATGAGGCAGTTGGACACCGCGGGCCAACAAGAGCACAGAGCAGCTCTTT
The DNA here is from genome assembly GCF_001858045.2 of Oreochromis niloticus. Taxonomy (NCBI): domain Eukaryota; kingdom Metazoa; phylum Chordata; class Actinopteri; order Cichliformes; family Cichlidae; genus Oreochromis; species Oreochromis niloticus. The sequence goes on from NC_031977.2 coordinate 30,171,810, forward strand.
AGTCAGGCTAACGCTAAGCGGCGGACAGCAGGTGGGTCACATGAATACCTCATTGAGAAAGACTGAGAGAAGTTGGAGGGGGGTGTTAGAGAGGAGCAGGCCGAGAGATGAGGGGAGGGAGGGTGATTGCAAAGGAGAAACAGCAGATGGAGAGTGGCTGGGAGAGAGTTAAACAGGAAAAATAGAAATAATCAGCAGTAAAATAAGAGCATCTACATTGAGGAACAAAAAACAGGGTGGAGGGGAAACGGGGTGGAAATATGTGGAGGCTGAGCTCCCCTTTCCTTAATCTGCTCTGAATCAATACCTCTACTGTAATAGAACCTCCCAATCCTAGTCACTTGCTTCGCTGCCACCATGCATACAGCCACAAAGGGCCAAGTCAAGTCATGTGACGGCTTCTTTCACACAAGGCTTTGGGACTGGAAAGGAGATCATATTCAGGGAGAGGAGGGAGGGAAGGCATGCAGGCTAAAGGTGAATGTTTGAGTGAGTGGGAATTAAGCTGCCAAACTTTAATTTTTGCTTATTTTGCAGTTCAAGATGATCCGTCTTCACAGAGTTTAACTTGTGTGAACGTGCAAGCCTACTTAAATAGAAGAATTATTGCTGGTGGTGACTGATGCATTTTTGTTTGCAATAAATTAACTACAACAGTCCACTTAGTTTGATCTCTGTGTTCGCAAGGCATTTAGTGTCAGTGAATATGCAATATCACAGTTGTGACTTTATGATAACACAACATCGAGGGCAAGAGCCAGACCTGCGTCGATATCAAGAGCCTCAAAACGCCGAAATCCAAGTAAATATTTATGCTCCTGGTAGGAAGCAGAGGAAGACTATCCCCTTGTCAAACCTCCATGATTCTTCTTTATTGCTTCCTCATTACATTAAGGAAAACACATTTCAACCCTGGTAGGTACCACATAGAAAAAGCATGGCTGTAGTTTGAATGTTACTGCAGATGTATAGTAAGATGTAGCAAAGACATCTGGTTTGCAGGAGGAAGCAAAAGGCCTCAGACCTTTGTATAGCATGCCTTTTTCCTGTCAAATGTGAGATCTCCCTTCTCATATCTGATCGCAAAAATAGGACTCAAATGCAGAAGATGTCCATCTAGCTTACTAAATTCTGACACTGACCTGTAAAGAACAAACATTTTTAATATATATAACTGCATAACATGAAAGTTAACAAGTACAACCTTAATTCTGCAAGTAGTATATTTAAGCGCTGCAAGAAAACTGATGGGGGAGGAGCACATTTTGATGTGCCTTAAACTACACTTTATTCTCCCGTCAGCGTTTATGCTGTCAGGATACAAACTGCAACCAGCAGCTAAAGAATAGATGAAGTGAAATACTTTACAACAATGTTGTCTCTCACACCAGCTTACACTTCAGTCAGTGGCTTCATCTAACCTATAATAACCCCTGTCCTCGCTCTCACTCACTGTCTCACATTCGTTCACCTTCTCACTTTGCATCCATGTCTTTCCACAGTTTTCCTGTCTCCTCATCCTTTTTCCTTTTCCACACATGTCCCTGGATAATTTTACATCCTGCTCTCCTTCACCTTCTTTTCATGCCTTTTCCACAATACCTCTCATGTCCTCGGTTTTACCCCTTTCTTCTCTCGTTTCCCCACTGCTACATTTGTTCAGACTCCACTCTTCATTTCACCAGTAAATGTGATGTTCTTTGGGTTTTTTTGTCAGTTAAGATTTCAATCAGCACTGCTCTTAAGTTTCACCTTTGTTTATCTATCCTTTTCTTTGCCCTCTTTCAGTTCACTAAATCTTTAATCTCTTGCCTTTTCCCTCAAATCACCATGATTTTTCTTTTCAAAATAAGTATAATTATTTTTATTTTAGCTAATAATTCCCCCCTATTTAAGCCATTCTTAATTGTTTATGTTTTCTCACTTGTGTTGCTCTCCATCTTCCTCTCTGGCTATCAATCACCCCTCGCCATCTGGACCCCCCACACTTTCCTACCTCTCCCTCTTTGTCTACCTGCTTCCAGTCTCAGTGAGTTGAGGCCAATGTGAGGATGTCTGCGCTTGGAAGAAAAAGATGATGTAATCTCTTCCAGTGCCGGTGGGCAGGACCGGTGCTGTTACACTACAGAGGTGCTGCCTTTTTTCAATTATACAATGTGTAACCTCAGCTGCCATTATCTAGTTTAATCCACTGCAATATACAATGGAACAAAAGTATTTTCAAGTATGATTAGTAGTGTTTCTTTAAAGGATAAATGGGAGAAAAACAATTAACAAAGAGTTAAGGTGAGGAAAGAATACTTTTTTCCCCTTTTATGGTAAATTTAAGTGAGAAAATGATCCAGGATACAATTTCCCATCTTTTGTGGCTAAGAACAAATATCTATGAACTCTACAATCCCTGTTTTCTGATGAAAAAGGCATCTCACCATCTTGTGAGGAGGTAAAAAAGGCAGGCTTATTGCCACTGTAATCTGTCATGTCAGTGAGAGAACATGTGAGGTTGTTTATGTATACATCAACTTCTTTCCCTAAGCGCTATAAAGGGAGGACTGTAAAAAAGTGTTTTTTATTGGGGTTTTTAAAAAAAAATTATATGTGATTAAGTGATATTAAGTGAGTCATGATCAGTTTTTATTGTAAATCACATTGTTATATTTCCTTCTAATGCAGTACTGTACAGTTTCCTAAATTCAGAAATCACATTAATTACAAATCAAAATATTACTTGCTCCTTAATTTTCTCCATAATGTGTGTACTAAAAAAACAAAACAAAAAACCCAAACAAGAATAGACTGACCTCCGGTTTTGCAAGAAACTACTTTCCAATGCTGTGAAAATGACAATAAGTCTTTCCAAGCAACTCTCTTTGGTTTTAAAACGGTAAAAACAGCAGAGCTAAACATTTGATGATGCATTTTTCCTAGGCTGAAACCTCACCCACATACTGCGATCCATGCTCAGCAGCAGTCGGAAGACTACATCAGTTCACAGTTATGCATGAGGGTTTTCAAACTACTGTTCCCAACTCCAGTCCTACATATACCATTTATCATTATTATCTGTTAAATGGTAAATGGTAAATGGCCTGTATTTGTATAACGCTCTACTAGTCCCTGTTAATCATCTGCAAATCAACAGAGCCCATAAACATATGACATAGAAAAAAAAATCAAAACAAAAATCATGTAACCTGCAGTACTGTGGAACTACGGTTGCGGTCAACAGAAAACACACACAGCATCGGACAGTCACTGGTTCGTGCTCTCTTCAAGGACAATATGAGGACACACAGTTGCTTGCGCACACAAACACAAACACACACACTTCTTTGCTTACATTCTCTTGTATGTGACAGATTTCTGGTTTAAGACCTGGCAGCAGAGGGGAACTCACAATTAAAACCAGTGGGTCATGGTTGGGTAAACACACACAAACACACACACCACCACAACTACTTTCTAGTTACTAGAGCCGGTTTCCATGACAACAGACAGGGAGGGAGAGAGAAAGAGAGTCATAGAAAGAAAGAACGTGCGAGAGGGAGAGAGAGAGTATTCCACCCCCTTCAACTCAGAATATTGAGTCAGATCTGAGAATGATGTATTATCAAATGGAGGCGAGGAAGAAATAAAGGAGAGGGTGGGAGGAGGGGAGTGGTAATGCGAGGTGTAGTACAAGAGGAGAAAACAAAAGGAGTGAGGTGAATGAATGGAAAAAACAGCACAGAAATAATATAGTAGACAATGACCCAAACAAAGTGAAGACCAAAAGATGGGAAATAAATATTTCAAAAACATCTAAACATGGAGACATACCATAACATTACACCCACTGAGACTGAGGTCATTCACCCACCACATTCACAGTAAGCTTTTTAATAAAGACAAATAAAAAATGCCCTTTAATGCCCTCATACTCCTGCGGTGTGAACACAAAACTGAGAGATTTTGGCTTCTTCGAGAAGTAATTTTTAAAATTTGTTTGGCCTTCCAAACCAGTGCAACTTTTAAGTAGAATAGTTGGAACACATTAATGACACTGAAACATTTACAGCATGCAGAAAAGATGCTTTAGGACCTTGAAAAGAAAACACCAACAGAAAGAAGAAAGTTTTAGGTTCAGTCTTACCAGTGAGGCAGACTTTATGGTGGCAAAGCGGCCCTGGTTTTTGTAGTTTTGAGCCTGGCTGCTCTTATCAAAGGAAGCTGGCGTCGGCTCTGGCCGATGGTCCCGGTGGATCCCGTCATCCCAGTTGTATTGATGGTCCTGTTTGAAAACAAAGGAGAGAAATTTAGGACTGGTAAATACTAAAAGAAAACAGAAAAAATAACAATCAAGTTAAAAAAAATGATAGTGTAAACTATGCTGCACTGCAGGGCACTCAACTCTTTTTTTTTTTTTTTTTTTTTTTTTACTTATTAAAACTGGGCCAGTATTGAAATTCATCACCATAATTCTCTGACTTACAAAAGAAATACTCCCCACTGATTTAACCCATACAACTTCTACATTTCACAAAGATTCTTCATCATTTGATAAAACTGTGTCAACTGTAAGCTTGCATGTCGTGATGAAACATCAACACCCAGCATCCCCAATAAAATCTGACTGACAAACATTCAGGGCGGCCCAGGGACCAACGAGTGCTTTTATGCGTGGAGGGAAATTCACCGCAATCAGAAAACAATGTGTGTCATTTTTAATTGTTCTCATCACAGCCCCTGAACTTGAAACAGCACACTGGTTGTCTGTTCATAAAGTGACAACCTTATTCAAGCTCTGTCAAAATACAAAGAGCAAATGAAGAAAGAGAATGACAGAAGTGACAGCCCTCTCTTCACAGAGTTTAACTCTAATAAGATTTTCAATGAGAACGTAAAGCACTGTATTGACCTGTGTGTGTGTGTGTGTGTGTGTGTGTGTGTGTGTGTGTGTGTGTGTGTGTGTGTGTGTGTGTGTGTGTTCGCACACACAGGATGCCACATGTGCAAGGGGAATTTGTGCTGCTGCTAGCTGACATGTATACACAGCCTTTGTTCTCAAAGTGTGAACGGTGTCAGTGATGAACTTGAAGCAATCTGCAAACAGTGAGGACTGTGTCAATGGTTTCCATGGTTTTGGGGGGAGGGGTTTATGCATACTTTTGAACGGTGCGAGACACCAAAGGATGTTTGCACAGAGCCATGTTTCCTTTTCATTTGTCAAGTGAGACAGTTATCAACCCAGAAAAGAAGTGAGTCAACCAGTAACACGGCATTTGTTGATTACGATTGCCGTCTTTGTTTCTTCTTCCATGCACTGAACTCTGGGAAAAGTGTTTAAGACTGTTTACTAATACTATTTCATAAGACAGGAAAAATGGTGGGTACAAAGTTAATTCCACAAAATGGCTTGACTTTTTTGTCTCTCTTTCAGTGGCGCATCTCAGAAAACAAACTACAAATCTGATTTGACCTTTGTTGTGACTTGGATTTCTGAGACTTTATAATCTTCTTTATTTTGTAACAGTAAAACCATAACTCTGAAGTACTGTACAGGTATCAATGACTTATGCAAGAGATATTGTAGAAGGAGGAGGCATGTCTCTAAACCTAAATATTGCAGCTTTGTTACCCTTGCCCCCCAAATTCCCTAAATAAAAAAAACATACTCATCAAGTTAAAGCTGTGTATTGGTAGGAATAGTTCTCTAATAAAACCCATAGCAAAAGTGTGGCTATGTGTACTTTATAATCTTGGCTTGCTGAGTTCATATTTGTTCGTTCCTCCCACTGGAAGAGTGCACTAGGATGATGTTTACATCAGCACTCTGGATTGAGCAATTAATGGTGCTGTGATGTGGTGACATATGTGCATACACAGCTGGAGTAACGTGTGGTTTAAAGAAAACTTTAGCTAAAATAAGCTAAAATGATGGCAAGTTTTCAAAAGTTTTAAGGGTTTTTTGGGGTTTTTATTTTTAAATTGATGGTGATGCTATAGATTTTCTTTTTTATGTCTCGGTGACCACTGAAATGAAAGCCATGGCTCTCTTTCCATTCATTCAAATAGTAGCTTCAAGATAACCCCCCCCAATCAATTCCAAGATGGCTGTCAAGTTGTAACATTTATTTCTAGAAGGAATTTATTTCTCCATCTTGATTTAAAGTGATGACCACTTTGTAGCCAACAACTGGTTGCCATGGCACTTTTCAGGGTCTGGTTGTACACGGCACCAACTTGCACTACATATTTCCCACTTGGTTATATATGAATTGGGTATTCTTCACACCCTCTGGTAGTCCCTGCAGTAGCTGGCCTTAGATGAACACAGTATTTCAGTGGTTGTTTGGACAGTTGTTGCTAGCAGTTGTTGAAATTATTCTTTAATTATTTCATAGTCTCTGGCTGTCACAAAACTGTCTCCAGTTCTATATATTTTTTAATTAATTAATATTTTAAATTGTATTTAGTTTAAAAAAAATCAGATTAACACTGTTTGAGTATGATGGCTGATGCTCAGTTAAAAGGCTTTGGGAACAATAAGAACTCCCAATACTGGTTTCAAACTTTCAGCCTTAATCACCATCCCGTCTTCACCCTTAATTTTTACCTTCTTGGTGTGTGGGGCGGAGTCCAGGGTGCTGCTGTAGTCTTGGGGATGCATCATGGTCATATCAGAGCAACTGTCATCCAACACCTCCTGCATGCTGTTCACGCTGCTGCTCTGGCTACCCGTGCTGACCGAGGTGCTGGGAATAGAGTGGTTGCTGCCCAGGCTGTTCATCTTACAGCTGGCTGCCTCGCTGTCCTGCAAGTGCGCACAACATACACACGTGTTCAGAAACACACTCAAGGAATATACAAAAATCACCTGTGACCTTTGCCCAATTGTACCCAGGCTTTCTTCAAACTGTACCATTAAATGGAGTTGCCTCAATACAAGGGGGAAAAAAAAAAAATCACTAATGCCCTCTAGATTGCATTAGAGTCAAAGTCATGCTAAATTGCCTATTAACCTCTAATTGTTAAGATGTGTGTGTCTGAGTCATTCAGTAGTGTCTGAGCTTATGTTAATGGACAGTGGTCAGACAGAGGTCTTCAGATTAGAAGTCAACTTGAAGGTGTACAAGACAGATACGGGATGAAACTGTGTAGCTTTTAGAAGCAAAAGTCAATTCACTTAGGTCTAAAGCAACAGGACAGGATATTTACTCAGTCTTTCCACATAAAACAAGGATTGGTACAGCAGGTTTTTCAGGGTAAGGCTTTCAGCAGTGTCTTGTTGCACTAAGGTCTGGTGGCTGCTGTGAATTGCGTCACATGGTGTAGGATGACATTACTGTGGCTACGAGCTGTCCATAACTGTTCACTTTACTTCAGGCCAGGTCAGCTAAGGGACATTTCATCTCAATGTCAGGCTACCAAGACTGCATGAGAAAGACTCCCATTTGTTGTGATTTCAAAGTGCTGAAGCAGTACTGACTAGTATGGAGTCACCATCTCTGAGACTTAAGTGCCATCCTGAGGATGCAGATAAACTATGCTGTCCCTCAGCCTTTTTGTCTGAAATCATCTGTTGGCCTACAGATGTGTGAAATAATGTGCTTAAACTCTGTCACTGGTGTCAAGTACAAGCACTTATTTTATGTAGTGGTGATGGAAATTTTAAATATAATAATTCTTTCAATGACTTTGTGAAAATACTCTGCAGATTAACAGAATCCAAACCTTATTTTAGTGCAACTCTGCTACTTGAAGTCTGTGGCTACATATATGCAATTTTTCACCTCCATATTAACTATTGTTACGAATTGAAGAACTGTTTCTGGTGCCACTCTCTGTGATCATGCACTCTGCAGAGTTTTTTTTTAACATTAATTTGTCTGTTTAACATTTAATTTTGATTCATAACCTGTTTCCCCATTAACCTCCCTTCTCCCTTTTTTTTTCTTCCTCCCACCTCCTCCTCCTCCTGGCTCTCTCCCATGGGCCCGTTGTGTTTCTCCTGGTATAGGATCTTTTTCATCTTGCGGTACTGCAGATTGTCGAGCTCACGCACTGCATCCTTGGTCCTCTGGATGAGGTCAATGAGAATGCGTGGCGAGCGTTCCCGACGTACAAAATCATGCTGAAGAGAAAAAGACAGACAGTCAGTTACTTCGTTCAAGGATTTAGTCAGACTTTATTACCATACAAGGAGGAAAATACTGGGTTTAGAAACTAGAGCTAATCTTTCTATTAGGGTTATCTTTTTTATTTGCATTTCAATTGCTGTCTTCATGTCATGCAGTTTAATTTAAACTTAATATTATGGATGGTTTTTTTTAGGTAATATTAAAACATTTTTTAGTAAAACAGTTTTTCAATAGAAATTCAGAAAGCATTGTTTCACACTACTTACAATATTGACATTTATGAGGGAAATAAAAAAAGCTAAACCGGAATGAAGATAAAATTTTATATATTAACTACTTTCTTTTGCATTATTTTAAATATTGGCACAATTTACAGATCTTTTAAATTGGTCGTAAATATTTGGAAGTCATTTAAACACATCTAAAATTTTATTTCAATGAGCACCACAACTCTAGCAATCACTAGAGGGCGCCTGTAGGTTGTTCAACCCATTCTGGTCCCAGCACTCAATACGCTCTACTACAGTCTCTGAGAAGGTCCATATAATCGATTTTTATAAATACTCCTAATCTTTCTCATTTCAATAAATACTGTTTGGAATGCATTTGGCCTTGCACCACGTTAATGAGAACTTTAATTAAATCATGTCATATAACAAAAAAATCCCACTGAGCATTGATAATTGAGAGATTTTAGTCATTAAATGTGTATCCTTTGCTTTTTTTTTTTTTTTTTTTTTTTAGAATGAGCTACACACATTAACCTCTGTGGAGGAAAAAAAAAAACATACTTAGGTGTTTCTTCCATCAGGGGAAAGCAAAGCAAATTGGACCTTGTTATTTACTAAAAGAAAGCAAAATCCTTCCAGAAGAAAAAAAAAAAAAAATATGTGAAAGGTCAGACTTCCTTTTAAAAAGACAATCAGTGAATGATATAATGGTTTCACACTTTTATGGAGATCATTTAGGTGATTATCATTGCTGAGTCTGTCCAGTGCTAGTGAGATGAACCTCTGTAATCTAATGTACGTGCAATTTGGTGGAGGTTGGGACATTGTGCATTTATGTAATTATTCAATGAATAACCAACGGGTCAGAGTGGGATTGGTGGGTTGTGGGTGAGAAGGTGGGGGTCGAGTGATAGTGGATGGCTATTTTTAATTTGTGTTTTTTTACAAACAATTTAGGGATGAAAAAAAAAAAAAAGAATAAAAAAAAGCAAAACAAATAAAAACAGAACAGATATTTCTGCCCAGCACTTCCTCCCACTACAACACAAAAACATGTTCACACCTCCTCTTAGTCACTCTCATTCATAAAATATTGGCTGCATAAAAGGCTAAAATATATTCAACCTAAAGGTACTTGACTAAAATATTATATTCTGCATGAAAAAATATATATATTTAAGTCTATTTTTAGCCATCACTCTCTGCACACCTTCCTCTCCATGTGACAGATGCCGGTGTAATGGGTTAGTCAGGACACAGAGGAATGACATCACACACTGAAAATAGAGATGAGAGTGATTTGTCCCATTTTCTGATTGACCTACACCAGAATGTGGGTGGTTGGCCACCCCCATCCCATCATCCAGTGAAGTTATCCCCAGGATTCCTCCTCATTATGAGGTTAGTGTAAAGAAGAAGTGACAGCAAATCTACAGCACCTGGAGTCTTGTCTGGTATATGTATTGTGGCATCACTAGTGCCAGAAGTACTCATCCATACTCAGTTTTAGCCTGTTCTTTCAGGATAAATTTGTTTTTAACACATACTATTACTAAGTTTTCAGGCTACCGTTACTGCTTTAGTCCAGTCCACATCTACTGCACTGATAGCAATAACAGCCACAAAAGGAAAAGGCTATTATGTTTGATGTGTTAAAATAATAGTTCAACATTTTTGGGGAGATTAGATTTTTTTGGCTTTCTTGAAAATAATTAGATGAGCACACAAGTACAAATCTCATATTTGCAGGAAAGTATACGGATGAAGCAAGCAGTCATTTAATTAAACTTTTAGCATTATAACAGGAAACAAAGGGAATTTGGAAAATATTAAACACTTCATGAATATGTCATATTGCATGTTGTTTCACATACAAACAGGTTGAGGTTTGTGGAATTTTGCAAATTGGGCAAAGTGAGAATTAGTAGTAGTAAGTAGTCTAACCAGCTACTCACAACACATCATCTTTGCAAACCTTATCATTTCCTGCTTAGTCTAAGCTACATATTGCATGGAAAACAATCACAAAATACTCATTAATTAATCGGTTATTGAAATCATAGATTTAAAAAAGCAAAGATTCCATCTGTTCAAATATAAGGAACTGATTTTTCTTGTAAACTAGGCCGAATTGAATTATGCTATTAGTTTTAGATGATTACTCAAATACAAAATTAAATTTGAACACTTCCTTTCATGCTCTGGGAAGCTGCTGTTGTGCTGTAAATATCTGTGGTTAGCAAGTAAATTTATACAGCTGAGAAACTCAGAGTTAGTTTTAACTATTAAAGTGAGTATGTTCATTTAAACGAAGTGTACTTACGGGGGGGGGGTTGAGGTCACTGAATGGTTACTCTTTTATTTTTCATAATTACCATTATTCTGAATGAGGTTTGCAAGGACAGAGAGTGAATTTAACCTGAAGCCAGTACACTGGTAGCTCAAGGCCCACAGATTAGTGACCTGATTTTCCCTTTAAAGCGCTTGGAGGGGCGTGTGCCTGTGTGTGTGCCTGTGTGTGTGTCTGTGTGTGTGTGCCTGCACTAAAATGACGAGTAAATTTGTGTGCGTCTCAGAAGAGAAAGTGGGGTATTAATCATAAACTAACACCCCAACCCCCAAGCCCTTCACTATAAAGCAGGCCCTTGGACACTGATCCAAAGTCTGTTTGGTACTTATCCCTCTTTAATGGTTTTTTCAGTAAGGATTTGGGTCAGGGGTGCTGGGAAGAGTGCATTCCAGTCAAAAGCCCCATCCTACCAGACAACAGTCCAGATCCCTTTATTTAACCACTCCCTAACCTCACACCTTCCTCCATAAAGTGAGACAGGTGTGAAAAGTCCTGCTTGGGCTTCAACACCACTGAGCGTGATCACCAAGAACTTAAAACTCTTAGTGCACCAATAGGATTACCTGTTGGTCACACAAACAAAAAGATCATCTCCTCAATCACAGGGAAACACAATGGACATGCATGGATTATCAGCGTATGCTCATTGTGGTTCTGGAGATACATATGGGCTGTCACTGGCAGGATGGCTTTAAAAAAAAAAACCCAAAAAACAAAACAACTTGCAGCTTTAAGCGTTTAGTTTTACGAGATTATTTTATCTATGTTTGACAACAGTAACATTTTCCGTTTCAAGGGATTAGATGAGTTATATTATATAAGAATTTTAAGGTAAAATTACCGTTGCGGTTCCACATTCATACCTCCATACAAGAACATGGAGGATTGTGCCAACACGACTGGCACATCAGTGTTCGTCAACATCAGTACTCAAATGCAATTTTTTATGTCCAGCACAAGAAATTTCTTTCTTTTGTCTTTCTACTCATTTTATCACACTGTGTAAAATGCCGCAACAATAAATATAATGAGATGCAGCTCTGTGGAGCTCAATTGTCTTCCTCTGTCTTATCCCTTGGCTGTAAGGCATGGGGTGGTGGTGGGGGGAATCTCAGTAGGATGCTTGATTCCTGTGCTTGAAGAAGACAGTGTATATATGCTTGCGTATTAGGGAGCCGTGGGTGGATGGGAGTGACTCATCCTCATGACTGACTGAGACAGGAAGTGAGGTCACAGCTGGAAAGATTACTGAGGAAACCCACTCACTCGTAGCAGCTCCCCCGACGAGGGTCTGTCCTGAGGAATTTTCAGCAGGCAATAGTCAACAAAGCTGCGAAAGAGGTCAGACCTAGGTAAAGAGGACAGTGAGAAAGAAGTCAGTCATAGTCCTTCTTGGACAAATATTTTTAAAATCAGAAAAATCTTAAGTAGAAATGACAGTGACAAGCTAAAAAGCCATACCATCTGTCCTTTTTGGCAATTAATGACTAATGTACAAGGAGGAGCAATCGCACAGCTCTTTGGTGTTTAATATATCAGTGACTTAAGTAGAACAATCTTGCGTAATCTCTTAGTGTAGCCCCGAATGGGAACTATATATGGATTATGTAAATATGTGGAGCAATAAAAATATAGGCCAGTGGAGCTGTGCTCTAAATATCTAATCATGGTAATCTAGTACGGTAGATATACCACCATATGTTTTGTTTGCTGTTATGAGGTGTTAAGATAAAATAGCCTGGAATGCTCTTTAGATTTATTAAAATACACACTGAGGGTATACGACTGAGATCTCCCTCAACCTCTACTTCTCTCTCAGTTGCTAGCATAGATCCATGCCTAGTCTTGTAGGTCGTGCGAATGTGTTCACAGTCTGGCCTTGTGTTTGTCTATGAAGTCAATGTCTCCACTTGTCTCATCTGGATGTTGCTAATGCCTCGGGCCCCTGGAGCTCCTCCAAAAATACCACAACCCTGTGCTGCCCCACACAATCGCTCACCTAAAGCACGATACTAGAAATCAACACTAATTTTACAACAGATGTCATAGGCAGCAAGTTTTAACTTTAAAGAACTGCCTTGCCTCACGTTCCTGATGACCTGCTCACAATACTCATGCCTACTTAAAGGTTTAAAAAGAAACATTGTTATTTAATGAACGCTTGTGTGGAACTGATGCACATGTTCTCCTACTGTATGAGGCAGGTAAACTGTAGCATTCAGCTACTCCTGAGGAGCTGTGTGACAGAGACAAATTCTTACAACATATTACAAGAACTCCTGCACGACACTGCATACCTAGGACATCACATACATACCATGGCAGTCACAGCATGGCAGAAGTACACAGGAGTAAATTACAGGGAGAACATCAAGCACAGGGTTAATATTTGATGAGTGCCGTTTCCCCAATGACAATCATGCCACACATGCTGTGGTTACAGCAACTCAGAGGAGCAGTAGCATATTTGTTCCTTTGCTAAATTCCTGTCAGTGTCTTGCATTTTTTGCTAATTGAGATCACCTAGTTCTCAGTTCATACATACTGCTGAATATGTATCCCCTTTTCTTCTGTTCCCAAATTATTCCTTTACTACCAAGTTTGTGCTAGCTAATACTAAGCCCATTGTTCATTCAATAAATATAAAGATATAAAAATATTATATAGCTTATATGGCATTTACTCATTATCTGAGAAAAAAAACATAAAAAGCTAAGCTATGGTGGCTTATGTAGAGTGCTTGGATTATTCTACTAACCAAGCCAACTGTATATTGAATAAATTATTTTACTTCTTATAGTCCTCCAGATAAAAAATGTATACCTTTTATGGTGAGATTTGTTTTTAAACAGTAATTCATTTAAGCTTTTTTCTTGAATTTACAAAAAGGCATATCAGTTTTAAATACTGCTTCTCAGTTTTTTAGATGACATAAACATTTCATGACAACATCCAGCAGCTCCGCTGGTCTTGTCTGACAATGTGGGATATATTGGTGATGCAAAGAGACAGCAAAGAGCTGTTTAAAACCTGCTGGCCTAAATTAAATTGCTAAATTTTTTTGATGTCTGGAAGGACAGTCCCTAGAGAATCTATTAGCTTCCGCAGTCATGAGCTGTGAGGCTGAAAGCTGCATAAAATAATGCATAAAGCAAGCTGTTTTCCCATATTTAGAACACCTCATACGTGCATGGAGGAATATATTTGTATGTTAGTATGGCAAGCTTTAAGTGTGATTTAAATTACTTGGAATAACAGGAGAATAATCATGCTGTTTTGTTTAGACGCTGCCTTACAGCTCAGCAGAAATGGTGTGGGTAGCTGCGCAGTGTTTCTTCGGTAGCTGTTTCCCAGGTAATTACATAAGAGACTTAGAGTGCGCCCTTGCACATGGCCTGTCGCAGGGATCACAGGTCAAGCAGCTTAACACAGGGATGTCTTACCCTGGCTGAACCCTGACTGGACTGGACTTTAATGTCCACGGTTGACTGGATGCATTATATCAGTGGTTATACTGGAATTTTTTTTTAGTTCACCTAAAGCACTAACATATTATTATAAATTTTTTGTCACACTGGGCAACACTTTCGCAAAAGCTGTGTTTGATTATTTTTTTTAAGGGATTTCTAAAAGACCAAAAATCCAACAACAACAAGGATTTATGGTAATATTGTAACATCAAGGGATAAAATGTGTGCTAAAACTTACCACTCATTGGACTGCAGTGTGGGAGAGTCGTTCTGGGCTATGTGATATAAGGCACTCATGGCATTCATGTTGAACAAGGGTGGTTTACGTTCCGCTAAAATGAGAAAGGATGTGAGAATAACAGTGTGCATATTTCGCATCAGCTTCTCCTTGAATGAGGGAGAAGCTGAAGTCTAAAAAATAAGTAGTACAAACAAATAACTTTTAATCGGCTTAAGTCTGCTGAATTTCAGTCTGAGCCAATAAATGTATTATTTGACCAGTGGGTAGGTGTTTGCTCACCCAGTTCAATACAAGTGATTCCCAGTGACCAGATGTCCACTTTTCCTTCATACTGGCCCTCGTCCATGGCTAGGATCACTTCTGGGGCCATCCTGAATACAAAGGCAGACACACGCGCACGCGCATGCACACACTTTATCAAGTATGGAAAAAATCCATGAAAATGTTATAATCTTCTAAGCTTCTCAGAGTTTTTAAAGACTCTGGTATGCTGTGATAGCAGCTTAGTTTTTGGAATATATGTTTCTATACTTGTGTGACAATTTTTTGTATGCATGACTACCAGTCCACCAGTATATGGGATGCCTTTGTTTACCATTAAAGCTGCTGTGAATATGTGAGTGAATATTTTGGTAGATAAGCAACTGAAAGCCAATTGCAGAAAACTATCAATATGAATTAAAAAAATCTTGTCAGTTCTTTCTCAAACTGAATTAATAATGACTAACATGTTGCACATGCAGCATGTTAGTCATGTTAGTCACTGCTTCCAATGTAATGAATAAACTTTCTCATGGATTTTATGAGAACTGCTATTTGCTTGTTTAGGCATATAACCCTTTCACATTGCTTTCACATTTATGTGTCTATCTAGGTGCATGACTCTAGAACAGCAAACATCTGCCAACAACAATGTCTAAATAAAATTGGTTAAAAAACAGAAAAAAGAGACATAAAATAGCTCATTTGTACTGAACATGCGCAAGATAACTTAAGAAACTTAATTTTCTATTCTCTGAAGATGAACTTCCATGTTTGTCTTGTGTGTACTGACCAGTAAGGTGTGCCCACAAAGGAGTTGGCAGGTGAGGCAATGGAGGCGGAGCCAAAGTCAGCCAGTTTGACTTGACCCAGCTCAGTCAGCAGGATATTACCAGCTTTCACATCTCTGGATAGGGGAAAAGAGCATGAAGACAGCACAGACAGAAAAGAGAAAAAGTCACATTAGCTCCACTTATACATAATGCAAACTCAGGTGACTGATATAAAAATCAGGAAGTGGGATTAAAATGCTAAATATGACACAAGTTAGTCCTACCTCAAATGAGGCAGTCCAGTTTTTATTCAGTTTTGACCAACACAACACAGTTGGGTATTTAAAGACGTCATGTTTGATTTGAAATTTTAAATCTATGCCCTTTGAAACTTAAAATGATACAGAGCAGCAAAAAGGATTTATTGTGGTTTTATGATGTGGTTGCTGGATGCCAATCATATTTTCCCACCATAAAAGATACAACTGTGTACAGCGAGAAGCTGGGAAGGTGATGTCCAAGAGGGAGTAAGTATAGACATTTTACAGCTTAATTAGTAAACACTGCAATAAATGAAGAACATAACTGTCTGATGTTATCATGTTCCATGTTTTCACTCTATGTTGCCTGAAAGCAAGGAAAGAAATAGACTCACCTGTGAATCATATTATGGGAATGTAGGTAAGCCAGTCCTAGCAAGGCACCGTGGGTAATGGCAGCAATTTCCATTTCTTGGAGTGGTTTTTTATGAACTATGGAAGAAATAAGTACAACAAATGGCTTGAGTGGAAATAGCATGAATGATTCAAATAGTTATTTCTATCCAAGATTGTGGAAGTGCAGACTTCATGTGCTCAGCTCTGGAAAGCACAGTATCATGGCTTTAATAATTAAGACCAACTGTACTGATCTGTCCACACGCTGCAGTAATAAAGTAATCCCAGCAAACAGTTGTGTTTCCTAAGCTGGCACCATGAGTCCTGCTGTTCTAAAAACTGTGCCAAGGCAAAAGGTCACTGCAGAACTACGACTGAGAATTTTTATATAAAGGCTAAACTCCCCAAAACAGTCTGGGACCGACTGTCAAAACTGTGTACTCTGTCAGTAGTGACTGAGTACACGCATGGGTGTTTAAGGTAAGTCAGTAGCTTCAGGAGTGGTTAGAGGGTAGAGAGTTCAGGGAATTCAAGCTGTTAAAAGTGATATAGATATTTTTTGCCAGGCGTTGAAATCTAAGAAACAAATACGTTTTCCATCTGCTATAAACAGTGGTTTAAAATGTAGTATTATTAAAGCAGATTACACATTTACATTACATTATCTTGCTCCAGTATCCAAGGACGCAAATGGGGAGAGTGCCCCTAAGCATACAATCACAGCAAATATTTAGTAAGGCTCACAAAATGAACTAAATAATCACAGAAAATTGGAGAACATGAGGTTTTACAAGTTTTTAAAGATAATTGCAGTTATCTGATAGCAGGCAGTTCCTTATTTGTGGTAGTCCAAAAAAAATCCTCAATAAAGGTCAAACAGTCATAGTCTACTTCTGCTCCTAAAACAGCTTAAATTAGCTAAAGGGCATACTTTACAGTGCACAACCAAGATAAAAGACAAAAGTTACTTTTCATGAGTTTTGTTTTGACAAGTTTGGGATTTACAAAAGTTTCAGGAGTGACTTCCTGGAAAAAAAAAAATGTTAACACTCCCACCTTGTTACTGACAAAAAAAGCCATTATAAAATTATGAAATAGTTGAATGTATTGGCATATCAAACACTGATAAACATACCCTCCAGTAAATCTGATGCAGAGCCCAGGCAGTACTCCATCACCAGCTGAAAGAGAAAATAGTTCAACCTCAAATAAACTGGACGCTAATCACTCACATGGAATGAGCTCCATCATAAATTTTAATTAAAGCTTTAAGTCAAGTTTGTGAAAAGTCCTAGTCTAAAGAATGTAGAGGAAGTGGGCATACAACAGTTAGCCACAACATTAAAATCAAACAGAAAAGTGAAGTGACTAACACTTATTATCTTGATGGCATAGGTCTCTCGTAACAGGACAGTGTGTTGTGACACACTGCCAAACCTAGAAATAGCTCAAGCCCTGGCCTCTAAACTCCCCAGATTCAAAACTGGTCAAACATCAGTGGGATCTACCAGAGCAGGCACAATCCACAGAAGCACCACCCAGCAATCTGCAGCCAATGTTCTTATGACAGACACCAGAAGCCCCAATGGGACAGAGTTGATTTGGCAGTGCACTGTAGGCGGTTTTAATGTTGTGGCTGATCAGTGTACACAAAGAAACATAAGTACACACTAGGAAAACATACCGAGCAGGACATGAAAACAAAAGAATGTCAGTAAAGAATGAGAGAGAGAGCAGAAGAGAGAAAGATAAATCAAGTATCCTGCCAGACTGAAAAAAATGAGGAACTTTGACATAAAAAAGAGGATGTAGAAAAGGATCTACAAACCCAGGCAGTGTTGTCTTTCAAGTAGCAGCCTTTGTACTCAATTGTGTTTGGGTGTCGCAGCTGTCCCAAAAACTTGACTTCCTTAATGATGTCCTGCCACTTCTGCAAAGGGAAAGAATGATTCCAGCCTTTAGGTACTATTAAACTATCACTTGACTAAGACTTTAAATACAATGCATTAACCACTGACAGACATTTTACATCTGTATCTCTCTCGCTATTGTCTATTGACAGAAAGGTTTTCTTTAAAGGCACTGCACCAATATAAATAATAAACAAACTGAAAGCTGGCTCCACTTCAACTAGTATGGAAAAGTTTGACAATAGCTTGTAAGTGCCCTCACACAAAACCATCACTCACTGTTTTATAAAAAGATACAAGTTGACTAAACCACTGAGATGTGGGCTTGAGTTCAGCCGAAGTACAAGCTGTGATCCCATAGGATGCCTTCTGAAATATGCTTCTGCCTAAACATTTCCAGCAGTTTTCTTGAGGTAGATGCATGTTTATTCCAAGCTTTGCATCTGGTGTGGGCAATTATCTTCCATTATTTTCACATTATTTCTGTTCCTTCAGAGTAACTAACCACCACATGAGACATCTCACAACTTCACAAGCATAGCATCAAGCTGTGTGAAGTAGCAGAAAATGATGTAATGCTGCTTTTTGCATTCTGAGCTATACCTCCCACATCATAGGAAAAAAAGGTTATCTGACCAAACCTAACCAAATGCTCACTTGAGGTTTTTCTTTTTTTTTGGTCCTTCTGATATGGTTCCACAGACAAAATCATCTAATCATTGTATGTGCCATGTCTACATTTTCCAGCATGTATATTTTCTTACTTCAGTAGTCTGCTTGCCATTATAGGACATCTTTTTGATGGCCACCACCTCGTTGGAGTAGGAGTTCCGAGCCTGAGAGAGAAAATAGAAAAGATCACACTCTATTAAGGTCTTTAAACACGAGGTCTAAATGCTTAGTAAAAGACAGCTCACACAAAGACAAATATGGTAAACCTCCCACAAGATATAACAAGGCCTCATGTTTGTTTTTGACATTTTTTTGTTTGTTTTCGGTACCTTTAGGGTACCTTTTTGGTCCCCTAGCCACAAAGTTATATTGGCATTCCACAACATAAACATACTTACAGATTAAAAAGTGATTTTAATGCCCACAGGGTAACTTTTGGTCTTCTATTAAAATGTGAAAGTTAACATCAAAAGGTCACTACATAAATATTATAATTACAGAAAAAAATAAAACATAATATGTACTGTATGGAAAAAGCATGAGCTATAGCAGCCTGTTATTGGACAGTGGTACATATTAGTTCAGGGACCAATCTGATGTAAAACATCCAAGTGCAAGTAAAACTAAATACTTACTTTAATCTAAAAAAAAATATCCACCTGAACAACGTAAATCAGGTGAGGTTTATCTGCAGCCACTTTAAATGTTTGAGTTATCTGTCCACATTTACATGTGCATGTTAAACCCATGGCGTTAACCTCTGAGGTACTTTGCCTCAGGGACAGCTAGGCTGTGGCTCAGCCTAAGCCCTTATCTGAGCTTCATCACACTTACAATTGAATGGGAAATTCATGTTGAGATTCAAATGGAATTACAGTAACAGGAGGCAAGAGAGTATTCTCATTTGACTTTTTTTCAGATTAATTTGATCCCAATGACTGCCTGTCAGTTTATGCATAAGAGCATGCATTCCCCTTATGATAGGATACAGCTAGATGGTATTAGATATGAGGAAACAAAAATCAATCAAAACTAAGAAATTTAAATAGGCTAATTGTATTGCTATTTGCATTAGAAGGGAATGTATTACTAATTACAATTATTTACTTCAAAAAGAAAACAAACAAACAAACAAAAGGTGTCCTTTGAGTATCCACCTTCTAAAATTCAGGTGAGAGAAGCTCGGATTAGCCACTAGTAATAGATAACAACAAGTGATGTGTAGTGATTCATCTCTCAGGCGAAAAATTCATACTAACCTGTCTTCAGGTTGGAGTGTATCAGAATGGGTTAAAAAAAACAAAAAAACAAAAAAACAAAAACCCTTACCTGCTTTGAACAGAAAATATTATGATGTTTAAAGTTAATAAATGAGCATAAATGAAACATAAGGGAGTAAGTAGTAGTAGTTCTTGTAAAGCTGAAACCATGAGTTGCTATTGACAATGATTTTAGAATATCATATGTATCGATTTTGTATAACACAATAAAAAACTTTTTTTTTTTTTTTTTTTTTAAATCATTGCGTATCCTCAGTTCAATCACTGAAAAAAATAAAGCGATTGACAACATTTACAAAAACTGCCCTTGCTGACAGCAAGTACTGTTGTAATAGGGATAATGCAAGTGTGTCAGTGAGCACAGGACTGACATCAGGGAAGGATTTAGACACACACTGGAGATTTTTAGCCAGACGGACATGGGTACTAGGACTACTACTGATGTACTGGTTGTGTGTATGTGTATATGACATGGGATACTAAAGCCCTGGCAGTCAAGAAAATCCTCCCCCTCCATTGACTACTTTGTATTTATATATCAACAGAACAGCTGTCTTGCAAGGCAGGCAGGAGGCTTATCGCCCCTAGTCCTGCATCTGGAGGAAAAGGGAGAAAGGAGGAGAAAAAGGAGAATACAGGATGCTTTTCATTCCCTCCTCCATGCAGCTTTAATATCAAAGCTTGATGAGTAATTAGTGATGATGAGATTAATAAGAAACAGAAAAAGTGCTGAGAGAGGATCTGTCTCCACTTAACTGCTTTCAAAGAGCCATAATGTGGTGCACTACATTTGCAGGATACATATTCCTTTATTCAGCAGGGTGTGTACGTATGTGTATATGTAACTGGCTAATAACAATGATAAACTGCAATATATAATATTAGAAGTGTTTATGCAACTTCTTAAATGATCCAACCACTTTTGCTGTTCTTTCAGATCTGTATGGCTAAAGCTGCAAAACTCAAATTAAGTGCTTTAAATCTATCTTAAAAAGAACAATTTCTAATTTACTTCAAGGCCTTTGAAAGCCACAGTTACCATAATTGCGAACTGATACTTACAAAGTAGACGGCCCCAAAGCTGCCATGGCCGATCTCATGCAGGTCACAGAAAACGTCCTCTGGGTCATCTTTGAAGAAGAGGTCAGCCAACTCGGGGTCTTTCGGTACTCCTTTCCGTGTGGACGACGGCATTATGTGCTGGACATGGGCTAGGCGCCAGGGACCGCACTCACATACACGCTACTTCTGCTACTACCACCACCAAATATCCACGACGGGTCCGGCATTGGCCAGCTAGACCTGGGAAAAAGAAAGGTCAAGAGAATAGACTATTAGGCTGATATTTATTGCAGTGCACTGGATAATAACACATTTGTTTCCTAGCATATATGCTAAAATTAGATGCATTTACACCCAAGGATGGTTGTTGATACTTGTGAACATCAAGACACTGTTTGATTTAATGTCACTTCACAGAATGTCCTTAATTCATGTGCATACTAGAGTGTGCAGGGCTTCTTTGAGTATTTCCATTAGTGCTTCTCATTGACAGCTGATAGGTGATAAGACAGGAAAAAAATAAATAAAAAAAATTCACTAATAATGACGATGATAGGCGTCTAGTCCTGCTGCTCATCACACACAGTCACACTTACATACACAGTCACACGCACATGTTTGACAGCAGAAGTTGAGTCACTGATGCATCATTTCCACACATGGACATTGTGTGTGTGTGAGTGAGTGTGCGCGCGCGCACACACACACACACACACACACACACACACACACACACACACACACACTAATGCTGACTGTTTTGTATCACAAGGCTGCAGCCAGGCCATCAAGCGTGTATGCATCCTGGACACCCTGCTCCAGTTCGCTTCACTGAACATGCAACACACATTCACACGCATGCACGCAGTCGCACACCATCTCTCTGATACCAGTGTCTCTCATTCTCTCCCTCTCTCTTTTTCTTTCTACCATGAAATCTGTGTGCACATCAGCCAGATGCAGCAAGCAAATCTGGCTCCAAAGGCCAGCCCCACACAGAGAAAGCTGACATACAGGCAGAGGCAGCAAGACACACAGGCACCCAGGCCAAGACACTAAGCATCAGCATCATCCTAATCCCCTGCTCTTAAAGGGATCTAAGCCATTGCACCCACTCCAAAAATATCAGTCTTAAAGGCAAAGTCCTGAGCCCTCTGTTCCATAGCACCAGACGCATAATGATTCCAGCCTTGGGGTTTTGAGTATGGACAGAAATATGTGTCACTAGGCTTCATGTATGTTTTGGTTATTGGAATTTCTTTTGAGAAACATGGATTTTTTCCAAACACGTGGCCCCAAAAAGCTAAATAACAGCTTTTATTGTACTTTAAACAGTCCACTTGATGTGACCAGGAAGCTACTGTCAGCTTCTTGTGCTACTCTTGATAAGTTTTGGGCTGATGACACTACCCAATTCAATGTAAAGGATATGAGCTTGGGCATATATAAGTTTTAAAGACTTTTAAAATATCAAAGTAAGTAAACTGTGGTTTGCAGCAAAAAGACTTGTTGCTGTGCTTCATTTTCCAAAATCTAAATATAAATCAAAATATACAGTGACACTGCCCACAGTCTATTTCAGTGAACGTTAGAAATAATGATGAAGAAAACCACAATGACACACATGCTGCTTCTTATGAACTTCTGCATATAGAAAGGTCTCCTGTAGCACTGTGACAGCCTGCTGCCATTTAAAAAGCTGCTGTAACATCTCAGCTTTGGGTAAATTAGTTGTGCTGTAGCCTGACTAAAATCAATTTCATGGCATTTAACCCTGGCTTCTCTCAAAGAATGCTCCACAACATGCTTGTAAGTAGCCACAGATTTACACATAAACAACTGCCATGGTTCCAGTTTATCAGCCTGCATGAGGTGAGAGATCATACATGCAGTTTTACAAATTAGTTTAAGGCATCTATTGGTCATAGAGGGGTTTTTTTTCTCAGAAACAGAAAACCCTAATATGGCTTCATCATGACTATAATAAAAATCTTACAGTTGATGAAGTGTGTACAATATAGCAGCGTAGCTGTTTGTACACAAACCTATACTGTGCACAGTTACTGGTGCATAATGGTTCAGTAAAAACTCGGTTAAACAGCTTGAAGCTCTTTGTTATTTCATCAAATATCCAATCAATGAGCTTTTTCAATAATGTGGGTTGTAAATTAAACATTAGTACTATTTTATTAATGTGCATGTTATATTTATTCCAACATGAAAGTGCAATAAAAGAATATAAATCAGTTTAAGAAACTTGCATACATCGCCTTATATCTGGATGCATGTGTGTGCATTGTTTATTCTTACATAAACATACATATACAGCAGTAAGTATTTAATTTGTTTTTTCCTAAGTGCACCTACAATATGAACCTGTGTGTGTCCATGTCTGTGTTAGTGACTCTGAAACATTTGTCTGTGTGTCTCCTGGTTGCATCAGCCCCGTCTTTCTCTCATCTCTCCTGCTTAAGCTCTCTAACATAACTACTAAAAAATAAAGCCTGACACAACCTCCATCTCACCTCTCTCCCCACACCCACAGCATATAGTGCACATAAGCACAGATATACATGTACATACCATCACTGTGATGCATTCATTACTCCCCCCTCATATTTTTGGGTAACAAAAATATGAGGGGGGAGAAAAAAAAAGTCCAGAGTAAGTGGGCTTTACCCAAACTCTGAAAGCTGATCTAAGCCACAAAGATGGAAACAGTCAAACAGTCAGGAGATGGTTCTAAGAGATAAAAATGAAGCAAATGAACACAGAATTAATCTGATCATTTCAGAGACTGAACACCTCCTTCTCTCATTCTTTTCCATTCTTCCTCCTCCAGTCTCCTGAAATGTGTGAAGTGATGCAATGTGGCAACAACAGGTTGTAACTCAGGGGGCTTCGTAAAGCTGTTACTAGCCCAGAAAAGCCCAGTGTTTGGACAGTTTGCTCTGTGTGTGTGTGTGTGTGTGTGTGTGTGTGTGTGTGTGTGTGTGTGTGTGTGTGTGTGTGTGTGTGTGTGTGTGTAGTAAGGATCTATGAATGGCATTGTTCTGAGAGAGCTGATTAGGCAAGTGGCTTAGACAGATTAAATGCTTGTGTGTGTAAATTTTTTACAACATACTCATTGCCACATTTTCAAAGAATGACACTATACATGTGCGTAGGTGTGAATCTGTATGCATGTGCAGAAATAACCTACACCTAGTGTGTAAATGGGATGTGTGTGAGGCGCGGGTGGGTAATTAGGCTATGGGATTTGCTATATACAATAAGCTATACATCATAAATACAAATTATGTGCAAAAGAGATTATGTGATTTATGCTAATCTCACTAGTACTTACACAAACACAGCTTCACTGTAGAATTTAATATGTTTTGAAGAGCAATTAAAAGGATTTTCCACTAAAATTCTTGATAGTGAGTTCATACAAGAATTGGCAGTGTTTGGTCCCAAAAAATTCAAAACATACTGTTTCCAGGTGGGGGTTAACATTGACAAGCTTTTATCAGATATTACCAGTAAGAAATCCAGTCATGATATTTAAAAATGTAATATAAATGTTATCTTTCTAGTGCACATATTTGTGAAAAAAAAAAAAAAGTTTAAAACAACAACAGTACTTGGATCTTGATACAATACACCAACAACACATTTATTCTAATGTCAGTAAACACAATCAAAAAATATTTATGGGAGTTTAACATTAGGCACATACAAGAAACATATGCAAAAAGAAAGCACATCCATAATACCCTTAGGCCCCCTCTTAGCATTGCTATCACTAATTGATGTGCCAACGTGTTCTTAAGGACCACTCAAGCTGACAGATATGGCTCTATACCATGTGCGGCACTGCAAATATTTAAATGGGACATCACAATGTAAATTCTTGGCCAGTTATATGAAAATAAGCTACATACCATAAAATGATTCAGAAAGCGAATCATACCAATATCGTTCATTTAGAAATGTTTTCAATACAGGATTTGTATTCATGATTTTTTTTTTTAATGATTATATTCTTTTAAACAATACCTGATTAATAGACTTTGCAAGTGCAAGGGCACAAGAATTAACTGGGCTACCACATAGATAGATAAGAGAGAGAAGAGGAAACAGAATTGTTTTGTATAATTGATATTATGGATAAATGAAAACATCCATTCACATAGATGTACCAGAGCTTCACAGAAATATTGAGTTTTTTTCTGTGCAATAGGTAAGTAAACTAATTCTCAAACCCACTGTATTATATAGGAGTTATTAAAAAAAGACAGTTTCTAAGACTGTAACAATAATAATCAATAAATAACAGTATCAATGATTGCCTGAAAAAGACAAGCTTGGAGAAAGAAGAAAATTTTCTTTGCATACACTCATTTACACTAGGTTCACGTCTATCTAAAGTCATGTGTGCACAAATGAAGTACATGCTTCTGAGGTTGTATGTGTACATTTACATCACAAATGCAGGTATGCACTAATGTATGTATGTTTATGTTTACACATGAATGAACAGGGTACTGTACACAAGCATGTATCTGCACCAATACATCAATGAGAGCACAATTGCCCATATGTGTGTGTGTATATAGCCAGGGGGGTTTAGCAGCTTACTGGCCCTCCTCCCAGCTTTAGACAGGAACAGGAATTAGACAGACTGTGGGAATTCTTACTGGGATTCAAATCACCAGCTCTAATCAGAAACGGAAAAAAAGAAGCGGAAAATCCACCAAACTGTACGCTGAGGCTAGTCCTATGGCGGGTGTGTGTGTGAGAGTGAAAGAATAAGAATTACGTAATAATCCAATTCTCTCAACTCCTATCATGACATTATAGAAAGTGGGCTTAGAGCCTTAGTAGTGTGTATTAGTGTAGTAGTGTGCGCAGATAGAGCCTCACATCTCACCGGAGTAAGAGAAGGTCCTTGGAGGATATGGCATTTGTGTGTGTGACATGTTCATGCATGTGTGTGTTTATGCCTCTACATGACATAAAATGGGTCAACCTTGTTATTGTATGAATAATATAAAAGCCTACTTAAATGCACAATCCAAGGTTGTATAGTGATGACAAGCCAAATTAAAGACACAGATGTGATAAGACTGTTTCTTATTGTGGAAAGTCTGTGAAGTGTATGCTCTGAATCTGTCTGTGAAGGTTCTCAGTCATCCAGGTCATCGTAGTCAAAGGAGTTTGCAAAGAAAAGCGTCTGGACTTCTTTAAGTTGCTTGAAGACGTTTCACCTCTCATCTGAGAAGCTTCTTCAGTTCTAAGGTCAAATGGCCGAGAGTCCCAGATTTAAACCCAGGATGGTTTGAGAGGACAGATGGTTTGAAAGAGGAGTGAAAGAGGCCATCTATGTCCACTGTGAGCGACCATCTTTGAACAGAGGTGGTGGTTTACGACACCAACTGTCTGCCATCTATAATCCAGTTTTGAGTTCCCTCCCCAGACGCCTTAACGCCCACTCAAATCCTGGGGCATCTGACCTCAGGAATTCACATGACAAGGTGGGGCCAGGTTTCACAATGAGCTCACCCGAAACCCTGGCTGATTAGGTCCCACACCCGCTTTCACACCTTGGCTCATGTGATTAGAGGATCACCAGGGGGTCCTTTGTCCCTCTTTGGGGGGGATACTCCCACTGGGTTTAAATCTGGGACTCTCGGCCATTTGACCTTAGAACTGAAGAAGCTTCTCGGATGAGAGGTGAAACGTCTTCAAGCAACTTAAAGAAGTCCAGACGCTTTTCTTTGCAAACTCCTTTGACTATGCTCTGAATCAATACAAATGGCCATTTAAGGATAGACTACATATATTTGGCACAACCTCAATAGCACTATAGCTTAATTTGAATGGTAATTCTCCAGACTGCTGGCTGGCCACTGAGTTCAGGCAGATGTAGTGAACTGATGACTCTAAAGCACTCACAGGCAGTGGTGGAGTTCCCACTGAAGAACAAGCCTGAGGGTCATTTTGACCTGTCCTGAGGCTGAGCAATGATATTAAAATCAGGAACAAGTAGATAAAACTCCAAATGCAAGCATCAAGCAAACTGCCACCATCAACTATTGAGTGCATTATCTTTCTGCAATTTCTATGGTGCACACCTATACTCCACAAAGATGCACATAGATGCACACATGCAACCTGCACCCTTCTCTCATCAAAGGAAGCAACATTTACCTGCTTCTATATGCATAATATTAGACAGATCACCAATCATAATCATTTATCAAACGATTGGTGGAGAGAGCGATAATAAAAAGAATAAATAAAGTATATGAAGAAATAGGTGCCAGGGCTGTCAAAAACAGGTATATCAGTATTATTGGAGCTTTCAGTTTAAGCTCAAGGGGTTTTTTGTGCTTGTTTTTTTAACGCCAGCTTTTGCAGTTTGTAGCTCTTATCTGTGTACTACAAATAACCCATCAAATTAAATTTATTATGGGCATGATATTCAGTCAAACAGAATCTAATATTCTGACACATGGGGTTATCATACAAGATTAGCAGACTGTTGGTTTGGTGAACAGAGTGTCCTGGGATGGAGTGAAATTCGAGGCCTAAATTATTGTTTCAGTCTGTCTCTGTTCACAGTTAATTCATCTTCTTCCAAATGGTAACCACACTCATGAAGACGTATGCAGGAAGCATGAAGAGTTAGGCATATTATATAAAATAAACACAAAAAAACCTTTCATTTCTTTGAACAGATAGATTTCAATTCTCATATGAAGCCCTGACACAAAGCTGCTAAGGGCATTAACATTTAATCAGCTGGCAGAATCACTTCAGGCCATGTAAGCGCCTGTTTTCCTATGAAGAAAGTGAAGACATGAAACATTTGCAGCTAAAGTCAAAAGTTCACTCGGTGAACCTCGACACCTTGCCAGTTACATTTTTAAGCAGTATTTGTGACCCGCCTTATGGACCTGATTGTGAAGCAGCTCTCTAAAGTGTGAACTTAACAGATTCTTTGCCCTCGAGCTCACAAGACTGACAGTGAGGGGAAGTCGAGACATTTCAAATAAGTCTTTATCCTTGCCTAGAGAGGCGTTCTGTAACCAAAATCATTCCTCTCTACCACACCCAATCCCCACAAGCTTTTTTTCCTCCCCAATCAGGGTGTGACTCAGCAGCAAGCTTTGCCTACGGCACAGAATGTACACTCACTCACACACACGCGCGCTTTCCTTTTCACTGATTCCAATGATGGCTGTGGGCTCTCTGTGTGATGATGACAAGTTGACAGAAGGATTTACATTTTTGCCTAATTCATAAAAGACTGCAAACCACAGACAAACCTCAAGTTCTTCAATCGCTACAGCTTAGTGGTGCCTGAGCAAAATGACTTTCTATGAAAAACTGAAAACAACTATGGTATAACAAAGTAAACCAAATAAAAATGTTCCTTTAAATGCAACTCTTGTCCACCAAATTCAACTGCAGTACTTAATCCGAGTCACTTCAAAAACACAATCACAATGACTATAGAAAAAAAGAACAGTGATGTAGCTGTGACATAACATGAACTTTGATTTTAATTTAAACTAAATGCTGTTAACTTCAAAACTGGTCCAGGCTAGAAAGTTTTTTTGCATGTCACAACCTGAGGAAAAATTCCTGCAAATCAGTGTGAAAGAGAGGTGATTGGCTGTTAAGTACATCAGAGAGCCAGCAGGGCAGAAGCTTTCAATATTGACCCAGTTTGCATTTGGCTGATCCCTGTGTCGTCTGTCTTTACTGTAACATGAAGGGGATTTCTGACACACAAATGAACTCATTGCATTAAAAATAAAATAAAACAAAAGATAAAAAACTGCTCATAGACAGATCGTCATAATATGCAAAAACAATACATCAAACAGCCTCAGAGAGTCAAATACATAACCTACCTGTAGAAATGTGTTGAGGGGTGTGTAGGACTAGCCTGTCTTCCCTCTCTCTTCTCGGTTTAAATCCAGTGTTGCATTTTTTCAGATGCCCTCATGACTGGAAGAATACTGCTCCTGAGGTTTAAAAAAAAAAAAAAAAAAAAAAAGCAAAAATAAACAAATAAAATTTTGGGGGGATATTTTAGACACTATGATTATTAATTTGATCTCATATCATTAGCTGAATTCTGAAAGTGACAACTTTGTCAACCATTTATTTGCTATTTCAGTGTCTCTTGCATCTAGTTGCAGTCTGCAGTGGAATGCACTGCAAAAAAAAAGAAGGTTTTTTTCCCCATTTCACAACATTTTACAGTCTCAACAAGCATCTGTACTACATTTTATATCATCTTCCTTGCCTACAGAACCAAAGGGTTGTTCATTGGCTCATAAAACACGAAAGGAGGAAGTTATATTTACCAGTAAGAACCATAAGGAATTCTTTAGAGCCATAGGTGTAGTGCTCACAGAGTGTAGGGTAACAAAGGTCACTAAATCATCACTGAGCATAAATAATCAAAAGTGTCATGTCAAAATTTAAGTTCCATTGATTGATTCATCAGGCCAACAGCATATATATGAGATACACCAAATTATAACCATAACCGTGTCATAGGTGCACTCTGGAACTGAAACAAATAGCATGACACATCTGATAACAGCAGATGGTGAAATGACTCAACAGCCAATGAAAATCTTTTTAGTGATAGATACTTATTATGTTCTCAGTTTCGGGAAAGATGGCAATGTAATTTCCATAACAAAAACAGAAAATTTAGCGGAAATGTAATCTGTGTACATTTTCTCTAAAAGGCGGGTGTAAGATGTTTTCTGCCTGAAAATGCTCATTGGTAGAACTTTATTCAGTGCAGCAGTAAAATACAGACACCATCTTCATGTATCCACAGTCTACTTTTATGCAGAATGACAGTACGATACAAAAACCATGTTCATGTTGACTGATTTTCTACACCCACTTGGCCATTTTCACAGGGAGCTCGAGGTCTATGCCAGACTAAACTCATCTGACAACATCTCAGGCTAGATGTCCGAGCATCTTATATGAAGCAGTGCTTCCTATTTTGCAAGCAAATGAGTCTTCTTTCAAATACATGAGTTCAAGGACACTACATACAGTGCTTATGGACACAAGCTTTTGCAAGCACACCCACAAGCAAGCATAATATTTTGTTTTCATCCACGTACACACACGGTATTACACATATAGTGGATTCACACATACACATCAAATCTGAGAGAGTTGTTCTGACAGCAGAGTGCTGTCAGCTACTGGCCTTTATTTCGTTCTGACAAGCAGGTGGAACAGCATCCACTACCAGTGAATACAACCTCACCCACAACTACATAGTCATTTTGAGACGAGCACACAATAAAAATCAATTATTGTCTCGGACACTCAAGATTTACAGTAGATCTGTTATTTAGGATACAAATGACACTGTGACCTTTTTGTTTGAGCAACTGAATTCCTGTATCTAATCAAACTGGAATGAGTCCTTTCCTCATCTCCTCCGCCTCCCACATTACAGCCATTTTTACCCTTCTCTCTCTCTCTCTGTCTTATTGGTTAACCCCCACTACTTCCTCCTCTCTCTTTTTGATGGTGCCGAGTGGCAGATTGGACGCTCAAAGGAACCACATTCAATAATAAAACAGGGAGAGGGGATTCAGAGATGAGAGAAGAGAGATAAAAATGTATTGTGCCCCTTCTGAGTGTCCCTGAATGATTTATAACACAACTGACGCTTGCATGAGCCTCTGGGAAAGTTGTGGCTGCACTTCTCCTCCTCCTCGCTTACTCCACCCTGCCTGGCATTTATGACCAAGCAACAATGAAAAGAAAAAGATGTACAGTCTATGGAGTGGGAATAAGTATAACAGTACAGGTTTATTTGCATCTTTTATTTGAGTCTTCGAGTTCTTGACGAGGTCAATTTTATTTGATGGACTGATAAGAACATAAAGGCAGCATTGTGAGTGTTTTAAAGATATTTCGATTGTCTTCACTTTGAAATAAAGTAATGCATTTTACACCGATGTACTGTACTGTGTGAGCTATATAAGGGCTTTTAAAATACACTAATTTGAAATGAGTCAAAATCTTGTTCAGTTAATTATGTGACATGGCTGTACAAATTGTCATAATTTCATTGAAACAATCTTTTATCAAATTGGATAACTGATTAATTATCTGTTAACTGAGCAATTAGTTAATGGATTAAGGGTTAGAGGTATAAACACAGAAAATGCATGCAGACTGTAAAGATACTTCATTTGAATAAAAAACATGAATATTTTATGTACAGTACAAAAATGAAGAATAAATCAGCAGAATGAGTTACAATAGATAAACTATGTTGTCACAAGGGAACATAATCAAGTCTTAATTACTGTGTCTTTCCTTATATTTTGCTTCATAAGGCAATTTTGTAAATACCGGTCCTTCACACATTTTATGTGAATGAAACAAGAGAAAAGAGGTCATATTAAATTAAAAAAATGAAAGTTAAACTGGAATGTCTTCTGGCCTGGTGGCTTAGAGGCATACCGCTGCAATGCCAACCAAATGTTTCAGAGTATTCAGTGGGTGTGCATGCATGTGAGTCGTGGTGTTGGAGGAAAAGAGAAGGTTATAAAGGTTAGGGGGCCAGCTGCAGCATGACATGATGAAATGTGCTTTAACAAAGAAAAAAACCCACAGAAAAATTGCTGAAACTAAGGCACAGAGCATGTGGTCATGCCTTAAACAGTACAGTTAACAAAAAAAAAAAAAAAAAAGGGTTAGGGATATTGTGGGTTTGTAGAAGGTAAGTTAAAGATTGTGACAGCCCATGTGAAAAGTTTCTGATTTTAAGGCTCTTAACTAGTCCATGCTCACCATGTACAAACATAATTGAGTGAAATACTAATCAAATTACTTCTTATTCCAAGGTCAGAAGAATTAAGGTAATGTATCCTCCAAGAAACATGCATAACACCATCTCTGGCATTCTATGTTAACATTCTTTCATAAACTTCATTAGTGTGTTGCCTAGAAATCAAAATCCTGAAATCCATCTCTTACTTTCTGTTCCTCCTGTTATGACACAGTGTGATATGAATCAGAAATCCTGAGTCACATGTTGTAAATTTCCAAGACACAACTTGGCCAACAAAACTGCTTCAACCGCCTAATATTGCATTTCTTGTTTTTGGTAAAAAAAATAAATAAATAAATAAATAAATTCAGAAACGGCTTTCAAGGGGATTGGCCAAACAATTCATCAGGTGAGATGTCAGGGTGTTAAACACGGACTTTGTCCAACTTGAATCCGTTTTGGTTTCAGCTTTTACATGTAAAAACAAAATGTCACAAAACTGATTGTAGACGTTATAAACAATGACATCACTTCCTTCATGGAAACCTGGGGAATTTTGTGCAATCTAAGAACTGAAAGCACGAGAAATGGTCTCAGTAGCCAACTTTTGAATTATGTGCATAATTGGAGCACTAAAAACCAGTTAGGCTAGTTTTAATAGTTCATCCTTCTTTTTTGAGTGTTGATTTTCCTAAATTTAAATGAATGATACTAAGACTCAAAGGTTACAAATGTAATCAATGACTCCCAGTGTGGCTGAGGATGACTGAGGTGGGTTTTTGATGAGTCATTTTGGAGTTGTGCTTAAAATCATGTCCCGTAGTGACACACCGCTTTAAATAAAGCCGAGGCAACCAAAATACGAGGCTATTTCAACAACACGAAAAATTCTTCGCGGATGAAAATAAACTAATCCAGCGAGATAGAAAGAAACTAAACATTATGTTCTGATTATTCTGCCAGGGCGGCATGGTGTGGATTTTTATAGCAGTGACTCATTTTCACACAGTGAAGAATACACACATACACATACATAGTTTATGCTGTAAAGCAGGATTTGGAGACTTCAGGGCAGCTCTCATCTCAAGAGCTTAGTGGCACTACTGAGACATGCATGCATACAAACGCACACGCGCACACAAGACTGTTACCTTCTCAGATTAGTTTTAAGCCTAATGCCAACATAAATGTAGGCGTTGGTGGATTGAGGGACAAATACTAGACAAATAAGTGGCCCATCCACCGACCTAAACCCTGGGCCAATTCTTACTCATTAGTTTATTTGAAGTGATTCCCTCTTGTTGCCTTAAAGCAACAACAGCTCAGAACCTCACAGTGGGTACTTTATTTGTGCTGTAGATGACTTATGATGAACTCTGCACAGATTACTTTGATGGACCTCTATATTTCTATCTCGCTTAAGCACCGTGGGGATGAAGTACAGATTAGAGATGAGCTAGTGTGCCTACGATCGTGACTTAAACTAATGCAGAGACAACAAATGTAATCGGTAGCTTTATCAGCAGAATGGGGGTTTTTTTGTTTTTGGGGGGTTTCCATTGTGTCAATGGAAAAATGGGGAAAAAATGTCCCCACTCTATAAAAAAAAAGCATGCAAAGACCCAAAGTCTGTCCTTCTCAAGAAAAAAAAAAAATCAAAAAAAAAAAAAAAAAATCAGCATGAACTATGTCTGGATTGCCACAACTTTCACAGGAAGCATTTTAAAAATCATGCATAGAGCTAGAAAATGCTCCGTGGCATTTCTAAAGTTTTGAGTGTTTGTCAGCTCTCGGTAAGAGTGTCTGTTTACTACTGTGTGAGGGGGAGAAAAAAAAAAGGAGAGAAGTGTTGTTACACTTCCTACCACTGATTATCCTGAAATTTCACATAATGTAAAATAAGGATGCAAGGATAGGGGAAAACATCTGCAGAAGTCTTGATTTGACTTGCCAAAAACAAACAAACAAAAAACTCTCACAAAAAAACCAAGAAAAAAACCCCAAAGGATTCATGTTCCCTGTAAAACAAACACCAAGTAAGAATGGTGTTAATGGAAGCACAAGATGAAAACATTTTTAATGTATACTCCAAATAATATCAGCTGGATGTTCCACAACACTTGTGGATGATATTCTGCAGTCAGATGATTTTAACTATTTAAAGGGGGGGGAAGGCACTGCTCAACAACAAAACTGTATTCCAGCTGTGAAACATAGAGGAGCCAATATCCTGGCTTGCTACCTCAGGGCCTGGATGCTTTGCAATAAGACAGAAAAACTTTGAATAAATCTCTGATTGTAAAATAATGCCACCCAAATGTTCCGGGTCACTACTGTCATTAGCACATGTTGATAATCTTAAATTCTTTCAGCCTTTAAAAATATTCACTGTTAAAATGCATTTTCAAAACAGCCGTGAAAGTCCCTGAAAGACAACGCTTCAAAGCGTCAGACTCTGTGCTGTACTCCTAGTGAAGTGAAAATGAAGGCTGATACCCGTATCTTCCAAAAGGTAAAAGCGTAACTATGTGTAAATTGTCTGTGATGTGGGTCCAGTGTTTTGAGTGAGTGCATAAGAGATAACGTTACCAGCACATTGCTGCAGCTACTGTGAAGTACATGCCGACAGGGGTGATTAAGTTACTGTAATCAACCATAAAGTGCCAAGACATGCCAATTCACTGTAACCAAAATAAGGTCCTGGTTCATGCAATATTACCATAGTGTCACTCAGTGCCTCTGTTTAAGCAGAATTGGTCAGAACAGAACCTAAGACTTGAGTTATTTATTAGCAACGAATGCTATGAAATTTATTCCATTGCTTCATTTATGTTTATGCTCTTACACAATACCGAAGTTGAAATCTGGCCTCTGAAAGAGGCTTATTGTACTTTATATAAGCCTGCAATTATGGCAACTTCAATAATTTTAAAAATTCTGATCCAGGGGCACCTCTAGCAACACTGGCCCTAATGTTACTCACAATGTCTATTACAGTAAAACGGCTCTCAATAGTCCCAAGTTACACAATTCACACTTGTGACAAAGCAGAGGAGGACGGCCCTTTTGTGTCTTACAGCTTTTAGGTCAATGGCAATTTTAATCTCCACATTGATGTAGAAAAGCCATTTTCAATTATGTAGACCTACAGAGTGTTATGTAATGAGAATGGAACAAGCACAACCAAGACACATAAAAGCCTTCACACATGAGAATGATTTGGAGGCCTATTATATCTTTGGCTTCAGGCCTCTTAGACTTGAGAGGCCTAAAAACTTAATCTAATCTAAGACGTGGAGAGAGTAGTGATGAAAATGTGTGGAAAATTTCAATAAACAAACAATTAATTCATTTATAAAGTAACTGAATGAAAAACAGAAAAGATTTTCAGATAGAAATATTTTGCATTTAATGCCATGTAAATTTAAATCTTAAATTTAAAAAAAGTTTAACTTCTGTTTGACTTCTGTTGGAAGAAAAAAAGTAAATGCAAGACAAAAAGATTTCTGTGCAGATAGAAATGTTGGTTTGCTAAAAATAAAGTCATTACTTCTGATTGTTTGCACTGGAAAAACTGCTTCTATCCATCTCAGCACAGTGAAAGATAATGCCAGCAAAATCAAATCACACAGATAATCTAACATAAGTCTCAGCATATACAAGGATCATCTTTGAAATGTTCTTTCCAAGACCTAAAAGTTCAGAGGAGATTATTCTGAGTTGCCTTGAAACATTTTTCCATCCAAGAAGCTACAAAAGCATTTTATCCTAATTTGGAGTCTTGTAAAGCAAACGCACAGTACCTAAGCCTCTCTATACGAGTGGTTTTCATTTGTACTGGGGTAATGAAGTAGCTAACCTGTGCGGTATCTAAAACATCCCTCAATTAATGGATCGCCAGCATACCTTGTGCGTTGGACACATGTGCACTTGTCTGAAAATGGTAATGAAAGCTAGGCATACTCACACATATGCAGGCACACAAACATACGCACAGCACTGGTCACACTCATTCTGCTGCACAAAGACCATCCTTCATTCACTGTGAAAGCTTTTTCAGAGAAATCCCATGAATACAGAGGGGTCGGTCTGTGTGTCTGTCCCTCTAGAGCAAAGCCTGGAGTTTTCTCATTAAAGCCATTCATCCTCTCTGGCAACTATCTGTGCTAGTGCCTTTTCAGCTGAACATTTTCTTCCAACCCTGTCAATAGTGTGTGTGGTCTACTGTCTTGTTTTTTTCCCCAAACTCACAGTCTCTCTCACACACTGTCTTTTTCCAAACCCCTCCTCCCTAAATAAATACAAACACACACACAGAGAATGAAACAAGCAAACACACTAAGGGCAGTGTCACAGAGCCCCATCACCAGGCTGCTAAATTATTCAACAGTCCCTCACAGCCAATTTTGCACATAAGAGAAAGTAAAAGGTGAAGAGCAGGAAGTTTGTCTGTGGGCACGTCTGGCCGGGAGCTGTAGGATCAACAGGTTACAACCACACACACAACAAAGAAAGGAGTAGAGATGACGAGCAGGAGAAGAAAGCATTTAACTACAAAAGCTCCAAATTATTCAAAACAGGGAATGAGATGCTGTTCCACTTGTGAGGAGAGTAGGCCATGTCTCCCTTTACTTTGAGCCTTCTGCAGTCCACTATACACTTACTACAACAACTGTCAACAACGCATATCAGCTTTAAGTAGTAGAGTCTCTGAAGCAAATTCTTTAAATGTTTTGTGGTCGTTTTTGTTACAGTGCATACATTTGATCTGGTTAGTTTTGATTTGTCACCACAAACATTCAAGCACAACGAAGAATTTCACATGATGTGCAGTTCCCTGTAACCTATAGCAGTGGTCAGAAGTTAACATAGGTAGTCATGGTCATTTTGTTTTGTAATTATTTTATTGAACTGCTCCTTTTTCCATGATGGAATGATTGTTCAGCATACATCTTTAATACCTTTAAATACAAGAATTTAATAAACAACTTTAAATATATACAGCCTCAAATACATACCTCGCACTAATATTTGGTTAAATATCCCTTGGTACATTGCAAAAAGAACAAGAAACAAAAATCACTAAATGGCCAACTCTACATGTGCACATCCCTAGAAAGTGGGAATCCTACGTGCCGGTTTGGTGGATTAATGAAAAAAGAACAGCAATTTAATGAATTTAATTGCCCATTTACAATTTTGCTTCTCTCTCAGAAATATATGGAAGGTGGTGAGACCACTGTTTTCATTAGAATAGGTTTTGTTCTGAACAGTTTTCTGGTTTTAAACTTATTCAATCCTAACTGAACAATTCTAAAGTTTGCACCAAAAAAGTAAAAGAACCATCACAGCTGCTTTGAAAAATCCAAGGAAGAGTCAGAAGTTATTCTTTATTTCTAATTCTCAACAGAATAAAACATATTTCTAAATGTAAATTGCAGCACAGAATAATTAGTTGCTTTTTTATCTGACAGCTGCAGTCACCACTGTTATCCTGGTAGTTTTAAACGATAACTATGTCATACTGTGAAATATCTACATAGATAATCTGGAGTTCAATAGTTAATTTTAAGTATCAGAAAATATATGTGAGAGCTCAGGTAGTATATGCACATTTCTACAAGTGGATAACATGACATTCAGAGGAATGAAAAATTAGGACCAAAATTTGCGACTGCTATGAGGGTAGCCTGACCGCTCCTATAATGTAATGGCCTTGTAAATATTTTACACCTAGACAGACATTCATTTCATAGTTGTGGTGCTTTTTGGCCAGTGTAGGCACACAGCAAATCAGTGTACTTGACTGCTTTATGGCACTTTTGTGTTTGTCAGACATTCAGTTTGTCTGAGGATCCCAAATCAAATATTTCCATGTAAATATTTTATCTACAAAGTCTAAATCAGAACATCTGACAACTACTCACCTCACACTGGCTTTAAAAAACTGAACAGGCAGGAAGCTATAGCACTTTTTGTTTTTGCAAGAACAAATTGCATCTTCCTTTGCAACAGTTTAAGTAAAGGTTTCTATTTACTCTACAGTTCAAATAAACAAAACTGATATGAAAAAAGCAAAGGGATTAAAGAGGTTAAAGATAGGCTATTTAAAGAACTGAGAACAAAAAAGAAGGACAGGGAAGCATGCAGTCAACAAGGCCAACAAAGCACAAGACAATAGTTATTGAACTTTGACATCAAACACAGACACACCTTTGTTCCACTTTAAGGTGGATGAAAACATAACAGGATTTTTATGACTATTCTACATATACAGACAGTGCCAAAGAATGAAGACTGTGTTTTGATATTTATGTTTTGTGAAGTAAAAATCTTCAGCACTTTCAACTTTGTGTACTTTAATA
This sequence comes from Oreochromis niloticus, assembly GCF_001858045.2. Taxonomy (NCBI): domain Eukaryota; kingdom Metazoa; phylum Chordata; class Actinopteri; order Cichliformes; family Cichlidae; genus Oreochromis; species Oreochromis niloticus. The sequence goes on from NC_031977.2 coordinate 30,210,025, forward strand.
TTGATTTTGGTGTTTAATAAAGCAGAGGCTCTAAAATTTTAACTAAAGAGAATAAATCTGTTTCTTTAACTGTTAAGATTCAGTATTAACACAGACATATGTCAAAATATAACCATTTAGGAACTGGTATTACCATAACCAGTATAAAAATATTTTGAATCTTACCTAATATCAGAAACAGTTAAGCTCCAGTGTGCCATTTTATGACCCTTACAGCTGCGTCATGGCAGCTTTCTGTTGTATAGTTTATCTTCTATGACGTGCCTGGAATTAAAACATGTCTAAATGTGGGAGTTCCATGTTTATGTAATTCCTTTTCTCCTGGGCAATCATTTTGGTCAAACTCTATTTTTTGAAAACCCTCGTAGGCCCTGCACAGGACCAGTTCATTATTTTAAAAGCACGACTCCACCAGCGCCACCTCCTCTAAGCTGACTCACTGAACAAACACCAACATGCACATGTTGGATTTATGCAAATTATATCCAAAAACCATTCAATTAATCTGAAGCGGTTTGCAGGGTTTGCGCGCACCTTAGCAACAATGACTTACTCATGGTCCCCAGGAGAACGTGATGTTAATAAATAAATATAAATACAACCATAAAATAACACTTGAATTAGCCCCAGGGCTCACACTAACCTAGATATTCTCTTTTTAGCTTGGACAAAATTTGTACGCTGGCTTTGGGCTGTGTGTCAGTATGAGTATGTACAGTATGAGTCAGTAAAAGTACACTTTTCTGTGAGTGTATATAGACAGAGGTAATAATGTGCTAATAATGGGTCTTTTGATTAAAATGAGAGAAAGATTCATGGCAGATATTAAGAGAGGATAAAAGAGGTCTCTGTCTCTAGAGCTCATAATAATGTTTAGTCTTAGTGAAGTAACTGGTGAAATGAAAGTAATTGCATCCTTCTTCAGAAATGAAGAAGCCTCTTGGATGAGAGGTGAAACATTTTTGCAAACCTAAAGTCCATTTGGCTTCTTTTGTAAAGCTCTTAAGACTAATTGCATCTTTATTTGATGGACTGTATTCATCTATGTTTTTACACAGCATTTTGGCTTGAGATCCCTTCAAACAAAACACTGATCATTTTAAAAATGTCTCCAAAGTATGATTAATTCAAGAACTCTGTGACTTGATAACTGTACCTTTGTGGTCTGAAGTCACAAAGAAAATAGAAATTAGAAAAATGTACCTCTCAAAAGTATTTGTTTTCCTTTTTTAATTGGCACTTTCCAGACACTTAACAACACAGATCAAATTCCTTTAAAACACCATTGCCTTTTAGGGAAGTTTCAAAAACATCACAAGAGTGAAAGCACAAATGGTATTAAAATGACTGCATCACTTTAAAACTGAAATAAACAACTTGTCACTGATGGGATTAGTTACACCTGTGCTTTTCTTGCTGTGAAGAGTTAGGATGTCCAGGAACAGATAATAAACACACAACAGCTGTAGTCCAAAACAGTTTCTCCACAAAATTACCATTAGTAGATTGTTGATGAAGCCCTTTATCATTTGGAAATCCTTTCATTTTATCTTTTACTTAGACACTTTTATCTCTTTTAATATGTTTTGTCAGTTGTCTTATATAATTAACTTTACAATTATGTGAACTGAAAAGAGTATTTGGTTTGCCTCAGAAGCATTTATATTTCTGTATGAAACTCCTGAGGGTGGAGAGCTGCATCGATGAACTGACAAAGTCCTCCAGCAGCTCTTGTAATTATAATGGGAGCAAAGGATAAAGTAAGGTGACATCATTACAAAGTGACAAAGTGTGGAGTGGGAGTGGTGCTTAAGGTGAACCAATGGCTCGGGGAAAACATTTGACTTTAACATGAGTCTTTTTTCAATCCTGGCCATAATTGTTCAAGTTCAAAGCATGTTCAAGTTCCATAACAGCAACCACATGTCACCATGACCATAAAGGTCAAGGCACAGGCAGATGATCGCATCCTGCTGGGCGCATCAGATCAGAAAACAGTTCACCATGTAGCCCAAAAGGGCATGGACTAACAATGGCTTGGTAAGAAGAAAGGGATGGGAATTCATACAAAAGAAAAAGAAAAAAAACCCAAAAAACAAATAACACTTATGTCAGCCTACTTGCTGTTGCAAGAGATGTGGATTCCTGCTTAATAAGATTTATGATTTAAGTTCTTTTTCTTCACTGAGCCATATTTGATTCGTGTTGTTAGATAGTTTACAAACAGCAGCAGTCAAAACTCTGCCAAAGGTCTTAAATCCAGAATGCTATCCTTTCATTGTTTTGTTTTCTTTAATGTTTAATGATAAAGATATCAGCATTCTGCAAAACATTTTGCTTCATCTTCAAAGCTGTTATGACCTGCTCAGGTGGTAGTCCAGCTAGCTAATGGGCCTGCACTATAGAGATTAATGACAGGGTTGGGTGACTGAGGCCAGTCAATCAGAGCAACAAGGTGTAACCTGCAATCATCATCCCACAGACAAGCCTAATTTAATCCATAAAACTCAGTTGTGTGTCACCAAGTTTAGAGTATTTGTGAGACTCTGTCTACATACTGTCAGGTGATGAGACCTACTTTCAACAAACAAGCACAATCATAGCTCCCTAACCCCGGCAAATTACTTTTTAAAATTATTATGGTATTAGTGTCTTTGCATCTTTTACAGTTTTAGAAAAAACCCCATCTACGGCTATATTAATAGCTATAATTACATGGTTGGAATATTCTAAATCTGAATATTGCAAACATTAAATTTTCTACAGTAAAACAGAAGCTACAATATTTTTAGCAGCTTCTAAATAAGCCATCAAAACTTTTACAACATTTGTTTTGAAATTTAAACACTGAATTGATTTATAGATTTTCACAGGCAAAATACATGTTTCATGTGGTAAGTGAGGGCAAGCATAATTTAAGAAAAAAAAAATCCTTCCCCATGTATAACCTGTAATTTTTATGGTTTTGATTAACCTAAGACAAGTCCAAGAAAAAGCCCAAAGACAACCATGAAAAAAAAAGGTATGGAATGATTGCATGCTATGCCAAGGATGATGGCATTTGTTTTTGAACTACACTGAATCAAAATTTTAACTGGTTCTTCTTTTGTACATGCTCCATTCCTCTCCCTAGTTTCAAAAGATTTGTTTTTATTGTAATCTTTTAATATATTCTTGCTCATACAAATAGATTGACAAACACATAACTGCATACATATATCTGCCCTGTATCTCACCTTGAAACAAAGAAGGCATGTATTTCAGACAACTTACACTTCACTAGGTCTCTACGGCTTTTGAATGCTTAAACAAAAGTGGCATAACAGAGCAGAGCAGAGTAAATTATTCTCTCAGAGTGTAGTATGAAGAACATTTATTGTAATGATGTCAAAATCCCTTTTTTGATTCACAAAAAAAGGAAAACAATTAGGTGTAAATGTCTTTTGGTCAAAGAGGTCTCAGCATTCAGGTACTGAGCTGTTACTGACACTCTGTGACACACTGGACTGCTTTTGGTTGTAAACTGATATAAACGTGTGTAACATCCACTGCCATTGGCCATATCTATGCAGGCTCAGCTGGGGCTGGATGACTAGATAGGCCATATCGACTAGGCAATAACCATGGGACTGTTTATGACACTATCAATTCTCAACTGTATTGATTTTCATTGTGGGTGAAAAAATATTCTTCAGTTCCACACATAAAAGCACACGAGCTGTGGATAGTTGCTCAGATGGTAGAGTGGATTGTCCACTAATTATTTGATACCCAGCTTCTTTACATGCCAATGGGCAAGATACTGAACTCAAGATTACTCCAAATAGCAAACCAGAACCTTTCTCTGTTGTCAGTGATGTGTTTCAGTGTTTCAATGAGCAGTCAATAAAGCACTTTGTAGCACGACTAAGACTAAATTGAAATACATAATTTGCCTTCTGTTGAACAAAACAGCCCCCATCAAAATCAAGTTTTTCAGATGGGCTGTATTGTTGCATAATTCCAATAAAAAAAAAACTAAGAAAATAACCCACACCCACAGCACAAATGCAAAGGAGATATCCAGTTCACTTAGGCGATAAGGCCTTACAGACACCAATAATATTTAAAGGAATATGATTAGAATTCTTTACTTAAAACATGACATGGCAAGTACTGATAGCTGAGGAATTTTACACACTACTGTACTCATCAATTTTAAGTTCTTCAGAGACTTGAGCACTCTTTGCTCTTTGAGTCTTTTAGCAATAGCCTTCACTAGGCATGTCCTTGAGAACACAGTAACAAGTGGTAGTGGTCAGATGCCCACACCAGACAGTGAATCATCCAACTGCTGTAGCCCCATTCTGCTTTCCCAAAAGGCCATGCAAAATGCATGAGCTTGAACGTATGAGAAAATGCTCACACACAAACACTATGTACATGAACACAGTCACAGAGGAATACACATAGTGACTACATGAAAGTATAGTCACTGAGGAAGGTGCACAAAAACACACAGACAGGGATTTTAACTTGTGGAAGTACACATCAGCTGATCTAGTTTCAAATGTGCACGCATGCACATGTATAGTGGAGGGCTGAGTTGAGTGAAGTGCTACTCTAAAGCCCAACAGGATTTTCCAATCAAGCAGCAGAAAGATTAATAGAGGCCTACTGCATGCTTTATGGTGAAAGCCGTGCAAAAGAGAAGTCATTACACTGAGTAGGACATGTAGCCGCTACTTGCTGAGTTTTGTTCATAATGAAATTTTAATAAGAGCAAAATTTAATAGGCAGGTTGAGCTGCCATTAGCTGGGAATGACTGGAGCTCCAGTGCCATCACTGGAACTCAAACTACTATGGTCTTTGCATATGAGCATTTGCCTCCAACAGGGTGAGTGAATCAGATTTCCCTAAATTTTGTAATCTGGTGCAAGAGACTTAGAACAAAGATTCAGATTCCTTGCCTGGAGAAGTATCTTAATCTTTTCAGTGGCCTTCTTTTCTTAATCTGCCAAGCAAGGTTTGTCGAATTCAGAGCAATACTGCCTGCTCTTCAGACAAAGTCAAAGCAATGAACATGAGTCTACACTAAATCTCACAGCTCAGTGAATGGATTCCATTTAAGACTCCTATGTGGGACAGATGAGACACCCTTTCTGACTTTCTTGAAGACCGTGTTCTTGGAGTGATGATGTCATGCAGTCTTTTGCTGAGGCCTCATGGGATGTTGCGATTCACAGTTATACAGTTATGGGTAGGCCTCCCAAAGCTGTCAGCTTTATAATAGACTGAATAAAGCTATCCTGCAAGCGCTAGCGTACCACTGCCATTTTCTGAAGGAGCCTGTGTCTTTCAGTTAACCGTGAAAAGACAATAATAATAAATTTAAAAACAAATTATAAGGAATAGGGCCATAAGAGGTGTGTGTCAAAAGCTGCATGTTGTTCTTGACAAACACAATAAACTTTGCTTGCTCATGGCACAGTGCCTCAACTGATTTAGTTTTATGTTAATGAGAATCAAAGGGAACATGTATTTTTCTTGATTGATAATCTGTCAAAAGTATATCTCAGTGCATACAACACATCAGGAGAAACACAACCTAAAACCCTTTTTTTCCCCTTTACTCAGCCTTTTAAAAAGAAAAGACAGCTTGCTAAAGTAAAATGAAAGAGAAAGATGGAGGGAGGAAATTAAGCAGAGGAAACCCCAAAAAGGAAACATGCATCTAGGCCACTGAGTCATTTCCCGTGTGTTTTGCTTTTTCCTCTTCTTTTTTCAAATATACACTGACAGTATAAATTATGTACATCATCATTGGAGTTTACACAGAGTGGGAGAGGGCCCATGGGCTTTAAGCTTTAGGATTTCAGCTTTTATCCCCTGTAAAGTCTGCCCGCAATTAGTCTGGGAATTAATTCAGGCTCAGAACTTAGCCTCCCCCCTTTCCTCTTTTAGATCTTTACTGATTCATCCAAGCCTCTTTTACTCACACTCAAAAAAAAAAAAAAAAAACAACAACATGGGGAATAAATGTGATTTCTTCCCCATGGAGGCCAGATTTTACCCATACAAATAACTTAAAGGTAGCATCAATGTTATAGAAAATTTTATTTAAAAAGTTAGTGATTTGTATGTTTATGCCATGTCGTGATGACAATACTTGTGCATATATGTGCATCTGTTAAAGAGATGTGGTTGGTCTGGTCAATAATGAAGAGTAATAAAAAAAAATTTAAAAAAAAAATCCGTAACAGTTCCTGCTGCACTTAAATGGAGCATGGTTCAGTGATCCAGCTGCAACAAGTGCTACCAGTAAATATTCTAAGTTGAGATTTTATGAAGTGCCTCGCAGTATTCAAGACTCAACAAGGTAGATGAAATCAGGAGTACAACCAGAACCATGCTCGACAGTTTCATCAACATTCACACGGTTCTGCACTTTGATTCTGTTCCCCAGGGTCAGAATGACAGTGCTAAGTTTAACTATAATGTCCTAAGCCATCCGAGGGAGGAGATTCATTGCAAAAGTCCTAATCTGTGGTATGTATTATTGTGCCAGTGCACGCCCACTCCAAGCTATTTCTATGTGGATATTTTTTTGGCCACACTAGCAAAATTATGACTCCTAATTTGCCCTACGTGCCAGAATTGACTCCAAGTATATTTGTTCTGATATTCACATAAATTATGTCCACTCATTTCTTTTCAGCTGTCTCTCAGAGATGAAATGACTGCCATTTTGCCGTTCTCAGTTTCAGTTTGTAGCTCCTCTTCTTGGAGGTGCAGGCGCACACAAACACACATAGTGTAACTGAGTGCAGAGGAGAGCAACAAAAAAGCAGTCAGATTCTCATCACAATAGGGGGCATCAGGTGACTCATAGCCTGTAAAAGCTACCCAGTGTTTTTTTTTTTTAAAGGCTAGTGAGTGCTGAGGGCTAAAAGTGTTAACTATCTCTTCACGCTTGTGTTTCATGTTCAAACAGTAAGGTTGGAAATGAAATGTGAAAGGGGGAAAGGTGTGGCTATACATTCTGGGCTGAGATGGTCATGCTCCAGAGCAGTATTCAGTGGTCCTGAATTTTGTATATAGCACTTCTAAACTTCTATTTTCCGAAGTGAGATCTAGAAAAAAAAGGAAATTATTCTTTGCTTGATGAATTATTTTAACAACTAATGTATTATTAAAATGTTTTTATCATTTAATTTTATGCCCACAGATTTAGTTTTAATTAGCTGTTAACTGACAATCAGGTAGTTCTCGCAGCAAGATCTGTAATACTAACAATCTCAATTTCATTGTACTTTTTATGTGATCCATTAATAGAACCAGATGAAAAATGCTAAAAACCATTGTGTGCAGCCAAGCTGTATGCAACTTTCTTTCCTATCACAATTTTGAAGGTATTCAGCCTCATTTCCTGCTCCAGGACACATGTAGAGAAATAGCAGTGCTAGACAGATTTTAAGAACAGTGTCATTAATCAGTAAATCACCCTGAGCTTTTTTTTGTAATTATCCTGGTGTTTTCCCATCATTTCTAGCTTTGACTGGTAGTCCAGGCTTGCTGCTCCTGGTGGGACCTATTAAGTTCTTCAACGCCTCTGGCACCATGTCACTTTGGAATTGGTAAAGTCTTACTATCCCTGCATCTCTGCTTTAATTGTGCACTGTGATATCACTGGTACACACTGATAGGAGGTCATGAACCATGTGGTCAACAAAACTCTACAGTTCTTTGTGTGTTGCAAAATCAATAATAATCATGTGCATTTTTGTATTGCAAATATTTTTTGATACAGGGAAGTGGCATAAATAAATAACAGGAACATTTTGTAACAAATAGCCAAATATATCACAGTCAGAGAAAGGATGTTTTCATGTTTGAGGAGGAATAAAAAGTAGTGGCAGACCAACAGAAGCTTTTAGACTTGATGAATATCAAGTACTGACCAATGCAGTGCCTGCAGCTGGTCCTCTGTTTCATTTATTATCAGAGCAGTCATGTGTAATGGAGTACCAATGCTCAGCACAGCTCATTTAATTTCTCTATACAATGAACAGTTTGAAAGCTAATCAATGAATAACTTCTTAATTATACTGTGTATTATAATAATCACAACTTAAACAAGCAACTTGAAGCTTGGCATCTAATCCAGCAGTACTATTGGCTTGATACTTCATTGTAAATTGTTTATGAAAGCACAATAGGCTTTCCTATCTGACATGGCTCCTGTATCATACCAGGAAACAATAGCTGGACGTGGGTCAGGCTGGCTACCGTCTATGACAACCCAGTGAGGGTGTGTGCATGTTGGCTTCTTTGATACCCTCTTGGCCTAACAATGCAAGTACTTCCTATCTAGCCTTCTGGGACGATATCATCCTTGCAATTATGCTAAGGTTTGCAGCCTTCTGGGTCTCCAGACATGCACATCTGGTTTATTTGTGCTTGTGCATGATGAGAGCCTGTGTGTGAGAGAGTGAGTGAGTAAACTATAATGACCGAGGGAAGCAGTGGGGCTGGGTGTTGACTGGTAAGTTGCAGTGTAATTGGACAATTGTTCAGTTTAACCCCAGGCTCTCAGGGTTCATAAAGGCATGAAAAGCTCTCCTGGTAAACACTATTAAGCAAGAAAGGGATGGCCGAAGTACTTACTTTGGCTGGCCTTACTTTTTTTTTCCATGAGAAACTCCTATGTTCCTCATTCATTATTACACACAACAGTCCGCTTGATGAATACACAGATAACAAAAAAAGCTTGCCTGGAAAGTAGCAACTATGGGAGGAGACGGAAGTGCAAGAGAAATTCTGTGTTGCTTCTTAGTCCAACCTCTATACCTTGTTTGTCCTAATGTTTTCTTGCCTTTTAAACCACAAGTGGGGTCTTCGAAGGAAACCAGGCTGAAATACAGAGTTAGCTAAAAATGAAAAATAAAACTCACATTTATCTTGATACACTGCTGGCTGGTGACAGCACAGCACAATCTCCCTCAGCTTCATCAGAAACAAATCTCCACTTGACCCAATGGAGGCTGTCCAGTCACAGCATTAGAGCTGCACAGAGCTTGGGTAGAGGCCTAGATTCCCTTGGGACTAGGGCGTTTTTGGCATGCACTTTGGTAGCTCACATGATGAGAAGTTATCAAACATTTACATCATGTTAGGTAGCACTACTGATGCCAGATGCCCTAAAGATCTTTCAGAAGTGCTATGGAATAAAAGCTATTATAATGGTCACTGCTGGTCACCGTTGACCACAGCATCCACAATTTTACCAACATGAAGGTTCTGAACCTTCACACCAATGAAAAGTGCTCTGAAATAAATGAATGAAGTTTGGAGACATGTTAGCAAAAGTGCTGAGTGAAAAATTATGGTGAATAACTGTGCGACACAAAAGCGCTTTGAGCAGCCAAAGGAAGCTCCCAAAATAGATGTGGTGCGGTGTATTACCTCACCCCCACTCACATCAGTAAATGTGTCCATCACATTCATGCATCCTAAGCCCTGCTGACATGCCCTGCTCTATGAAGCTCACAGTACATACTAGAGTTTTCCCAGTTGGCTTGCATGCAGGGGAGAGTCAGCAGAACAGATGCAAATAGTAGGCCTATGACATGACACTTTCAATTTTTTAAAGACCCATATTACAGTGAACCATGTAGTTCTAAAAATAGTCCAGTCTGAGTCTTTTCCGCCATTCTGCCAGGCTAAATTAAGCCTTAGGCCCAGGAGGGGTAGTGGTGGGCAGAGATAAGACAAGTCAGCCATCAGCACTGGTAATGTCTCTTTGGGTGATGGTGATGGCTCCTCATAATTCCTCAGCATTTCAACTTGGCCTGGTCATAGAAGAGCAGGGATAGGCTTGCACATTCCACGAAAAAAAGAAGAAAAAAAAAAAGGAGACAGATGTAGTTGGACATAATAGGGGTTGAAAAGAGGGTGGGTGGAGGGGCCAACTCATGGTCACAGCTGCAACCTCGCCAGGGGATTGGATGTGCACTTCTAATAAAGCTCTGTAATCAAGTCACTCGTGCTAACCTCCCACACCCACAGAGGCTAACTTGCCAAAATGCCTATCTTGTGACACAATTTGAAAAAAACAAAAAAAAAACAACAACAACAACAAAAAAAAACAATGAAGGAAACAATGGACATGTAGTACATTAGGAAGAATGACGTATTTAACAACCAATATGTGGTGCATAATAGTATGCAGCACATACATTATTGTGCTCAGTAAAGAAATTAAGCCAGATGCTACACTAGTGAAAAGCCTATAAAATGCAATTGGAATTTCCAGATGAATAAGCACACACATACTTAGATCAGAACTGCTGCAATAAATACCTTTTTAGGTGTGCAATATTTTCATTGTGAAAACTTCAGTGGGCAACAGCAGAATACTTCTGCTCAAGATCTAAAGTGGTTGGTCCGACTAATACAGTTTTCAGCTGTGCAAGGTGGCAAGTAAACAGCAGAAGTGGCACACTCACTGGGGAGGCATTTGTTGATGAGACATCTGCTGGGCCGTGGCTTCCCCCCTCTGAGACAGCTTTCAGTAGACCAAGGCCATGACTCAGGTCTGCACCAGCTGCTGGGCCTTGACTAGATATATTTCACATTTTTCCCCATGATGGTCAGTGGTGCAAATACACCATTGCCATAAAAATCCAGAAGTTATGCCGATAAAAGAAACTATGAGCTGAACATGAATCAACAGATGGTTTATAAAAAGGGCATTTGCGTTGAGGAACTAACCATCTTCACATTTAATTAAATAGACACTCTTAGTTGGACACAAACACTGCTTTAATGCACACCAAAAGAAGATTTAGGAACGCACCCACTGTGAACATGCACATGTGTATGTAGTTCTGACTGGCTAATCAAACAAAGTGCTTCTATAGACTAATCCTGCTAACACATATCTGTGCTGGTACTCTCTCTTGCTGGCTTCACAAGACCATGATCTTGCAGCAGTGCAGAGTTTTGCTGTCGACTGAAATCATCATTAAAAACAGTACGCATGAACACATCAGTGGTGGGGGTAGAAACAGCATAATTCTCCTTACCATCTGAGACAACATTCCTGTATCAGGCATCCTAAACCAGATCACTGCACAACATTAAGCCTGACAGAAGCCCTTTAATATTGATGTGCCCTGCCACTGTAGCATAAACCACCAAACTGCTGTGGCACTGGATAACTGACAGTTCTGTAATATAGGTTTCAAAAGTCAGCCTTTCATCTTGTGAAAGGAAAAAAGCTTTTCACTTCAACAGGTTTCCCCAAGAGGCAAATTCAGCCATTTCTCATTGAGGGGTTAAATTGTTGTAAAATATCACAATTGCTGTTTCAAATATGTGGATATGACAATGCCAATAATCTTATTACATAACTGTTTCCAAACTGTAAGAGGCCTACTAGTAGGCTTGTCAAGGTTTTTCAAAAGAACAGGTTAACTTGATAACTTCACATAGGGGGACTGGGAGCTTAATTTCTCGATTGTAACTGATACAGTTAAACTCACCCCAGTGATAAGTTTTAAAAAATCCAAGCTTTGTAAAGCTAGTACAGGACTTCAGTGGCTTCTAGTTTCTCTGAAATACAACAAATCAGGATTTCACTGGGACTGACAGAGATTGCATTAGACGCTGCAGCATATTACAAGACCTATAAAGGGCACATAGAGGTCAAGACAACTATTATAACTAATGTAGCCTGTTTTATAAAATGGCAGTATTTGTTGTACAGATAATCTGCTGCAGCCCATTGTACATCCCAATGACATGTGGACAGACCCAGAAGAAGCAAGCTACAGCTGTCATAAAAGACTGGGAACTGTGGTTTCCATTCTGCTGAGTCCATTTCCTCTTTGTGACATTAATGCAATAATTTGAAGATCCCAACAGAATAAATTCTCTCATTAGGATAAGGGATTTGGCTATGGAGTAGAACAACAGAGTTAGAGCACACTAAGCCATCATGTCTCTCACTCTCTCTCCAGCATGTTGAATCCTTGCAGGTTTGAATTAGATTACTAATTTTGAGGCTGTCCTTCCCACTGTTCTATTTCATGATGCCTTGCCTTCTTGAAAGCACTTTAACTGATTTCCTGAATTTATGAGAATACAGACACACACACACACACACACACACCTCTGTCTCCTCTACACCTGTGCACTGAGTATTTGTTTAAATAGTTTAGATTTTTTTTTTTTTATCAACAATAAAGATAAAAACAAGATAAAAACAAATAAACATGCAAACAAAAAAAACAGGAAAACACTCCTTTTGTTAATATACAAGGTAATTAATACCCAAACAACTTTTTTTTTTAAAATTAAAGACAAAACATTCTGCGAACATTGTAAAAATGGGTATAGGATGGCTGTTGCTCACGTCACACTGATTTCCTATTAGATCCAAATCATCTACAAAAATCAAAAATGTTCCCCAAACCGTTTCAATTATACTTTGTGTCTTTTAATATATGTGTTATTCTATCTAGTGGAAGAATTGACATTATTTATCTTATTCTGTGGGTAATATTTGGCTTCTGAGTGTTTCCCCCACACAACAAACACATCACAATTAGTTCTGTGGCATTCAAACAACTGAGGTTCATTAATTGTTCTTCATTTTCATTGTAGTCGTGTCCTCCGGCTACAAACAGAAAAGAAATAGCTTCAGGTTTAGTGGAATTTTTTTATCACTCTGACCCATTCCCAGAATGTTTTAATCTTTCTACACTGTCACAGTAAAAGCACTTCTTGAGCCTCTTTTAGTGCATACATCCCTTTTCACTTTGTGGTTTGATCTGAAATATGAACTAAAATACTATGTCCATCATTATCTGTGCACCATTAAGCTACATGTACCTTTAACATCTAGTCTATGTTGGGACTGGGGTTGAAACATTTAAAGAAAATGGCACAATCAAAATCATAAAAGGAGATACCAATAAGGAAGTGTGACACTTTCTGTTCCCTATCTCAGTGGAACTGCGATTGGGTGGTCGATGAACCTATTAGATATGAATGATGTGAAAAACGGACACAACACACTTGCACAACAGTGACGTATTGGCCCTTTGAACAAAACCGAAGTAGGGCACAGAAACTCGGACATAGCACAGAAAGACAAACTTGACAGATGTTATAAAGGGGGGTGACATCAGTTTTACAATACTCACTTAACATTATCTCAAGATGAGTAAGACACTCTGTAAAACTATAGTGTGCAAAATTCATTCACACAGGGTTTTCATCTACAGTGCAACATTTCTAAGCTAAATGACATAAAAGAAAAAAAGGGGAAAAAAATACTACAAATCGATGTGAATGGCATGCAGGTGCAATGTCATAATACGGGATTAAATTCCCGCGATCCATGTCTGAAATTGAGTGGGCAGGCTTCTTAAAATAAATCTTTACAAATGACACAGTTTAGCAGTCAAACACGGGTCTGCTTCCTCTCACTCATGCGCTCTACACACAAGAGATGACATCATATTGGGTCAGCTTGGGTTTTAGTGCTCAGCTTGCTATCTACATCTGCCATTTCGAGCGCGTCGTATTAGCCTACATTTACTTTTAACTACTGCCCATTTAATCGAGCACCGTCTCGTGTGCAGGTGATGATGTCCGGTACAATTCAAGCCATGAATGACTTATAAAATAAAACAATGAATGACGTACCGTTGTTGTCTTTGCATTAAATTAGTGCAGTCTAATCCTACAATCTAAATCCTAAAAAACCCCACAAAAACAAAACAAATCAGGGTGTGCAGATCATGTCTGCCTGTGTAAAAAGGCTTCAGACAGACGTAGTAAAAGTATGCGTAGTGTCATGCATAGTGGACGTTACACTGTCTCAACCGAAAGCCATTGTGACCGTGCGTTGATAGTAAAAGCTCACTCACAACAATGTGCAATGGAAGGTACCACAGTCATTTTGGACGTGACAGATTCAAACGGACTGACACTCACACTGCGTGACACTGCTAAAATAACACCCGGGACAAGTTTATACACCACCCAGCCACCTTGTCTGTTACAAAAAAAACCCCCAAACGTTCACTTCACTACAAGCTGTCATTCGTTTGCTCAGCATACTCACCCCCCGAGGAACAAACCAAACAGCAAAGCTTCTTCTTCGTCAGTTCACAACGTAAAAAAATACCCACAATTCAGCCTAGGCTTAAAGAAGGTGCAATAACGAGCAAACGTGCACACTTCGTTAAAGCCGTTAAAAAGCAAACCTACGCACTTAACCCCAGCGAGCTGATGCTTGTCTCCGTACTCACCACCTCTGAGTTGCGTTCAAACAACAAGCCGAACAACGTCGAAAACAGGCGATGGTAGTCATTACCAACTTCAGGTGCAACCTAATCGGCACTACTACTCCTTTGTATCCACTTTTACCGCTTTGACATTTAGCTACAGTAGCTCAGCCGTTGAGCCAAGAGGAAGTGTCATTTTCAGTTCTCAGCGCGCGAGGCTTTTAGCACGAGCTGTTAACCGTTACAGTGGATGGGGACAAACGTTGACAGCAGCGCAACAGCAGAGTGAAAAAAACTACTCACCTTTTGTAAAATTCGTCCTTGGTGAAAAGCGTACGCACTTCGGGGTTATTTTGTCCGACTCTAGAGATTTCGCTGTGACTTCTCGAAGTGCTGTCAGTTGGTCTAGACTTCCTGAATGACGGAGCAGCAGGAGCACAACCCCTAGCCCGTGTTTGACAGCCACTCTGACAGACAGGCGGAAATAAAGTTGTCTCGTGTTGGGAACCGACCGCTGGAGGATGTGCGCTCTGCGCGCTTGGTATTTTCCATAGAATATATATTTGACTGATTGTTTTGCGTGTACTTTATGCTCAATTGTTTTGTCCGAATTCAATACAAATTTTTAAAGTATGACTCATTCTTACAGTGGCACAGCATTAAAAAAATAAAGCTACTAATAAAGCTATTATTAAAAGTGAACGACCAACAATCCTTTACCCAATTTCCTTTGCAAATCATTAAAGATGCATGGACTGAGTCATCCCGATTCTGTTGCAACTTCAGAGATGGCAAGCCAGCTAGTCTGCTAAATATGCTCAGTATGATGACGCCACCTGCTGTTGTACTTTGGAAGTTTAACTGTAAAATTATTGGGATTATTCTGCATCAGGGCCGTTCCCAGGAGTTTTTGCAATAGGGTGGTCGGGGAGCGGGGAGAGCAATGAAAACCAGTGGGGGAGGATGGTACACAGGAAACCACAATATTTGATCTGAAACGAATACCGCCTATTCACTAGCAAGGACCTCAACCTCAGATGCAAATGAAGAATATTTGCTGATAATGATTACTGGCTCCTGGCCTAACAGATTCCACTGATACCTTTTGGATGACAAACAGAGGAAAAATGGGGAGGGAGGGTGCGGCATGGAAGTAAGAACATGTGTAGGCATAGATGTAAGGTGAGGAGAATGTGTGGATTGTAGTTCCACTGCTTAATATAAATGAACTCAAGTATTATAATTTTCAGGCTTATCCAGACCTGCTTCCTAATACAGACATTGTGCCAGAAGTGGCACTTAAGAGTATAAAAATCTAGATGTGTTTAAATTAATTCAGTTCTATTGAATAGTTGTTTTGTAATGTGGAGAAACAAGTATTCAGACCATCAATAAAAAAGTTGTATTCTTACTTATTTCCCCCAATAAATCAAAAGTTTTACTTTTGATTGTTTAAATGGAACAGTGCATGTTAATGGTCATCATATAAACATATAAAATGTAGACATGCCAGATTTTTTACCCAAAACTACTAATTTACATCCTTACTACTTGGTCAAGTAACATGAAACTATTAAAAATATAGTAAAAATACAAACAGACCCGAAAACACAGACTGACAAACAATACATCATGTTAAGTTAAAAGCAATCACAGACGTAGCTTGAGTTATGCCCTAAACATAGGATCTTTACAGTGTTTTTTTATTGTAACTGGCAAACTATTTAAATATTTATTTCTCTTTTCTCTTCTATAAATGTAAAGTGCCTTTCTCTTCTAGAGGTGGGCCTAGTAACACTCCCAACATCAATTCTTTGTTAATAAATTCATTTTAAGGCAGAATTAATTTAATTCATGTAAATGTATTTAGCATTAGTGCCTATTAGTGCAAGCAAAAGTGCTTGCAGAATCATATGCTTTGTAACGCTCATTCACAATTAATGATTTATTATTGTGTCACTTTGGTGTTGATTAATTAATCATATTCTGCTGGGTAACTTTATCTACAGTAGATTTATGTTTAGAAATCTGCAAAATAATAACTAACTCAAGCTTTAAAATACATTTTATGGAGTAAAAAATACACTATATGTATAAAAGTATTCGGGCACACCTCTTAATTGTTCTTAAGTCAGATGTTTTCAGTCCCATAGCCACAGGTGCACAAAACTCAAGCTGCCACACTGTGTACACACAATGGCACAGCCTGCCTTTACAAATATTTGTGAAAGAATGGGTCATTCAGTAAATCTGAGCATGCCTTTGAGGGAAGTCCATTTGTGAATTTTCTTCCATTCATTTCTACCACTAAATGGTATTGCTGCAAAGCCACACTAGCCACAGTATCTCAGCCACACAGTGGCACACCATGTAAAGGTTACAAAGCAGGGTCACAAAGTGCTGAGGCACAGAGTTGCAACTCTCCCTTAGTATTAAAATCAAAACTGAAACTGTGCATCAGGTGCATCAGCACCTGCAGGTGGCCCAGTATTTTTGTCCATATAATGTATAATATTTGAATTCAAAATATACTGGAGTAGAATGTCTCATGCTTTGATAAAGTTAAGTACCAGTGCATTACTGAAGTGCAAGCTCTCTTCAAGTAGAACTGGGCATTATATGATTAACAGTATTCTCGTCCACTGGCATCACTGGGGTCAAACTATCACTTTTTATGTCTGTCCAAGTACAACACTGAAGACACCACCTGATAAATTTGCTGTTAAAATGATAACATTTCACCAATTAAATGTCAACGTTAACCAAAATAAAAATAAAACAAAAAAACATACCAAATTTCCATAGACTCTCAATGAGAGATCGTTACTGAGCATATTCTGCTGATATAAAGTTATAAAGTAGGGTGGCTGTAGCTCAGGTGGTAGAGCAGGTCATCCACTGATCGGAAGGTTGGTGGTTCGATTCCTGGCTTCCCCTAGTCTATATGCCAAATATCCTTGGGCAAGATACTAACCCCAAATTGCTCTCCGATGCATCCGTCGGAGTATGAATGTGTGTGAATGTTAGCTATGAAGCACTTAGAAAGATGTGTTTGTGCGAATGGGTGTGAATGGGTGAATGCACAAGTTGTGTAAAGCGCTTTGAGTGCTCAGATGAGTAGAAAAGCGCTATATAAGAACCAGTCTATTTACCATTCCATAAAGTAAACTGCATTTTCCTAAAGTTTAGGTTTTAAACATAATACACTAAATACACCAAAAAAAGGTTCAAACTAAACCATTTGTTTTTGTTTCTTTGAATACTTTTGTGATTGGTTTTTTGTTTTTTGTTTGGGGGGGGGGGGTGTCTGTTTTGTTTTTTTTTAATAAAGCATACTAAATAGCTTAAATAGTTGTAAAAATTCGAGATTGTTTTGTTTTTTCTTCAGCTGTCCGTAGATTTTCTGTAAAATTACTATAGAAACACAAACACATTTTGTAGTTCTTTTGGTCACTACTGTTTGAAAAATGTTTCTGGGTTAACGTGTGAACACTGGGGCGGGGAAGAGGCAGCTGGCAGGGATCAGCAGTGGCATCAATGAAAAAAACTGGCGTTCACCAATCACCTTCCGATGCTAATCCTTAGAGTAGTGAAAAAAAGAAACTTATTAACTATCCAAATATGATAGGAAATGTGCCTGTTTAGATGTTTTACCATATATTTCAAATCGCTCATAGAAAACTTGGCCGCTATTAATTAGCGGTGACTGTTTCAAATTTTGTGTGCTAATTCTATTAAAAATTGCGATTAAATGTTTTATATGATTCGTTTATTATCGAAATTCTACCCAGGCATATTCTTGGACAGCTCGACACCCGGGGGTCCTACCAGTTGTAGGCGCTCTTCCAAGCAAGCTGCAAAACACAAATCGATTGTTTATTTTGTGTTTGTTTACATTTTTCGGAGCGCATAAATGGCTTCGACTTTGCTGTCGCCCATGGTGGATTATTACAATGATGAAGAAGAACTCGATAGCGTGGATGACGACGACGATCGGAGTTTCAGGGGGAGAGACTCGGAAGAAGGTAACGTTTTCAACAATATCTTCGGGCTCTGTCTAGTTGTTGGAAAAAACGGAAATGCGCGCTTTATTGTATGAATTTGGATGTGTTTTCTTAAAATGCAGCATTTAAGTCATTTTCCCCCTTCCAGTGGAAACCGTTTGTCCATGTTGCGTGGTATGCGCAACTGCAAACCAAGTTAAAATGTATTTCTCGCTCCCAAAACTGGAAAGCTACTTCAATGCAGCCACACGTTACTTAGTTAGCTTTCTAGCTACGTTTAGGTACACAGTACCACGAGCAAAGAGTCTGCCTGGTGTGGAACTGTCTCAGGAGTGTGTGATTTGAGCTCAGTAAGCAAAGCAAACCGTTCGGTTTTTTCAGAGTTGGCAGCAAGTCGAGCGAAAGAAATAATCACTGATAAACACGCTAAGATTGCTAGCATTAATTTTTTGCGTTATACACAAGAGCATGAAAACCGCGACGAAAAACACCACTGCCCACAGTGGCTTGACGTACATGTGCGCTTAAAACAGTGCTCCCGAAGCACAGCTATAAATTTCAACCAGTCGTTTTTTGTTCTAAAAAAAAAAAAAAAAAGTATGACAGTCCAAACGTTAATTAGCCAACTTGCTACGTAATGTTAGCTCCGAGCATTGACAGGTCGGCAGGAAGGCAAGCGAAATCCTGCGTGCTGTGTCCACTGCTCTGCCCTTTTCACACACTTCACTGAGACAGAACGGATTGCAGGGAAAGGGAAAGAAAGACCGGATCAGAGGAAGGCGATGACAACACTGCAAGGTTAGCCAATTCCCTGACATTGACCTCCAAAGCGAACAGCTGGACTTATTTTTCTTCTCCTCTCCGGATATGTTCTTCTAAGCCTAACTACGTAAGCTAGAGTCGGGTTACACTCTTTATCAGCAGACGCGGCTAACTTATGCTAGCATATTAATGCTAGCCGAAAATGAAAGGTGCTGTGTCAGCTTGAATACAGAGAGGGGCCTTAGTCTTTGCTCGTCTTGACGTTTCAACGTAAAGCCGGTGAATTTTTTTCGTCAGACATATGTGGTTATAACTTGGTTCCCGAGCTTCTGATATCAAACCAGGTTTGGTGAAACATGCTGGCGTTGTTTCGAGAGAGTTGCTGTTGGATTTACAGCACTGCCAAGTTAGCCGGGATCTGTACTGGTAATTACACCTTGCGAAAAGTGCTTAAAAATATAGATCGTCACTCTTTTTTATAAATGTCATTGAGAAAAAAAGCCCAAGGGCAGTTAAGCAGATGTACCCACTTTAGTTTGGTTTAGCTGAACGTTTTCTGCGGTCGATTCAAGAATACGTAAAGGTATCAGCTGTTATCCTGGCATACGTGGATTTCCCACTGTCTACATTCTCAACCCCAGGGCATTCCCAAGCAGGGTGTAGACCATTACTTCATCTGTGCCACGCACGTACTTTCATCTGCAGATATCTCTGCCACCTGTGCATCAAGGTTGTTTTTGAAAACTTATGCCCGTAAACCTTCCTGACATGATCACATGTGAAGTATTTGGGGAAAAAATGTTGTCAAAATTTAGCTGAGAAAATCCTTTTCTTCTTGATTTTCCAGACACTGAGGATGCCAGTGAAACTGATCTTGCCAAACATGACGAAGATGACTATGTGGAAATTAAGGAGCAGTAAGTTTCTTGCCAACTGTGGATCAGCAGCTCTAACCTTTCACTGAAAATCATTTTTGTTGATGAAAGTTTTAAGTTACAGTGCTATTGTAAGGGGATTGGGACTAGCTTTTCTTTCATTGCAGAATGTATCAAGACAAACTGGCCTCTCTGAAAAGGCAGCTGCAGCAGTTACAAGAAGGTAATCACTTTGACTTATTTTCACATGAATGGAGGTGTCAGGAATTATCCATATTTGAAGGACTGCTGCCTTTTATTGTGTGGTACTGTGTGTGAGCATGAGGATTAATTTTGACTAAATATTTGTCAAGGGCACAGCCAAAACCTTACTTATTAGTTATGGTGCTTAGTGATTAGGAATTACATCATCAGGCAGAAGAGCAGTTTAAAAGTGCTCGCTTGTCATTGGCTAAAAAGATAAAACAGTGATGACAAACGGCCCTCTGCCATGATCAGCTCATTTTTATTGTTAAGACTGTCTGTTGTTTACTGATGCAAACTGCTTCTAAACTGCTGAGTGAGCTGTTTGAAAGTACTGTCAGCTATCCCAAAAGGCTTTTACTGATCATGCTGATGATTGTAGAAACTGCAGAGTGATAAGTTGTGTTTTGCAAATCCAACAGTAATTACAGTGTCAGTGTATTCTAGTCTACCCTGTGGTTCAGTGTAAAAGGTGTGGCAAAAAAAAAAAAAAATAGTAGTGGGTAGTCTACAATACTGGATGGTGTATTTTTATGAGTGAACAATGCCCAACATTAACATCTAAAACACATTTGTGTCTTTTCAGGCACACTGCAGGAGTATCAGAAGAGGATGAAGAAGTTGGACCAACAGTACAAAGAGAGACTTCGGAATGCAGGCAAGAACATGAAGTGCTTTGCTTCTGATGCATCCATGCCAACCAATGTTGGGCACGTTGTTTAGATTTAAGGAAGCTTTCTGTGTAGTTTGGCTTGTTTATTCAGGGAAAAGCACAGGGCTGCAGACAACCGTGTGTAGCTGAAAATAAAAATAGCCACTACCATGGATTTAAGAAGAGAAGTATGGGTAATGAAAGAATCAAGCCAATGTCCTGATTGGAGTTTTTAAACAGCAATTTTTCCCACACACTTAAAATTGACCTTCCCATATAAAGCCTTCTTTTGAGGTGGTCTTCAGTATCATTAAGCTGCTTCGTAAGAATAGTAGTAGTCCTTGTTCTGCTCTGGAGATCTGCTGTAAGCTGGATAATATAGACCTGCATCTACTGAAAACTGATCCTACGCTAGGCTTAAAAAGATGACAAGATATAGTTCCAGGTGGTGGAGTTGGGAGTTTTAGCCACATTATCAGAGACTCACTCAAGAGACAGCTGACGATATTGCTCAGTTACTTGTTATAAAAGCGATATATGCATATATTTTAAGTTATTTGGTGGTTGATTTCACACAACATGTGTGCCTTCCTTCAAGGGCTCCTGCTCACACCCACATGTCCCAAACACATAAATCCATGCGATGCACTTAACTGTATTGGGTGGAATGAAAGTACACACTGTCTACTCATTTAAACTTACAGGATGCTGTTTTGTAAAAGACTGAGCTTCTTCTCTCTGTTTCCAACCTGTCCTCTAACCATTTGGCTGCTTTAATTATATTGGATACTCTGCTTTTGTTGACTCAGTAGCTTGTCTTGTTTGTGATCAGCTTTCTCCTTTGCTTGCTGTGTGCCAGAATTGAATGTACTCAGTTTTTTGCTGATCAAAATGACTGTTTATTTAGTTAGGAATGTAGTGCCAAAAGGCTCTGGTAGTACACTCATAATCACTGCAGTGGAGAGTAGTAAGTATGTAATTACCAATGATCAGTTACTTTCTAACGCTAAAAATGACTAAAAGATAAACAGTCAGTGCCTTATTGTTCTCAGAGTTTAACTTGAACTTGAGTATTTTGCTATAAGCTTCTGGTACTTTGTGCTCCTGTGCTATAAGCATTCTCTTTTATGATTTTTGAGGGTAAATAAATTGAATTTAATGACACCGAACAATAGTTTGCTTATTGTGACCAGTTATGCTTTATTTTTCCCATTGACAGATCTATTTCTCCAGCTTGAGGTAAGCACAACAGCATCTCAGACTGACTGACGCTAATGTAAAATCAAAATCAGCCATTATTTCTTTTGTACTTTTTGGACATACAAGCATACAGTTTTTCTTGCTTTCTGGCTTTGTACCTTCTGCAGACAGAGCAGGTGGAGAGGAACTACATCAAGGAGAAAAAGGCAGCAGTGAAGGAGTTCGATGATAAAAAGGTTGAGCTAAAGGAAAACCTAATTGCAGAGCTGGAGGAGAAAAAGAAGATGATTGAAAACGAGAAATTAACAATGGAGCTGACAGGCGGTAAGGGAGCCAGAACAGGATTATTAATCAGGGACTTGCTCAGCAAAAGAGAGATGGGGTAAAAAAAAAAAAAAGTGTGTGGGTGGCTGTATTTTTCTTCTTTCTACATATTTTAATATTAAGTTATCAAATGAAGTCTGAATTTCCAGATACAGTTAAGATGCTGACCTCTATTCATCTATGCATGTGGATCTCACACTCATTTCTTCTATTCATAGACTCCATGGAGGTAAAGCCAATCATGACCCGGAAGCTGAGGAGACGGCCCAACGATCCAGTCCCAATACCAGACAAGCGGCGAAAGCCTGCACCAGATATCCTTTGCATAAACTTGTGACTGTAAAATATTCCAGATTATTTATACTTGTAGAATTTGTTCTTGAGATACTTTAAAATAAATAATGAATTGATTTTGTGTCTTTAAACCCCCCCCCCCAAAAAAACCTTCTTTAACTCTTCAAACCTCAGCTAAATTATTTGCTAACAGATGAGCAGATAATGGAAGATTTAAGAACACTTAATAAGGTGAGTGCTTCTAAATTTCTAGATGTCATGTGTCTTTGGAAAGCAGTATAACTCAGCAATTCCTATAATAAATCTTGTCAACCCTGCTTTTTACAGCTGAAATCACCAAAGCGACCAGGTATGATTGCATGTGCCTTCTACTACGGATTTTTATAATGAACATTTATGGGTATACTGAGTTACAGTACAAAATTAATACCTCTTAGATGAAGAGAGTAGCACTGGTCTTCTGCTAGGAGAAAGGGCCAATAAAATGCATCACAGTAATATTTTGTTTCTTACATGTATATTAGCATGGGGATATTAATCAGGTGTTTCTCCCTCCCTAGTGTCTCCCTCATCTCCAGAACATGTCCCCTCTGCTCCCATGGAGAGCCCCACCCAGCGTTATGAGGCCCGCATCGAGGACGGGAAACTTTACTATGATAAAAGATGGTGAATTTCAAGTTTTAATCTGCATCTGACACGATAGCAATTCATACAAAGCGCCACCACTAGATGGCCACATTGTCATGCGTTGGATGTTAGCTTGAGCCTGTAAAGATATTTTACAACCACCGGGATAGCAGCCTCATTATTTTTTTTTATTTTTTTTGTGCTACAGAAAGAGAGATTGCTTAGGAGCTACTGAATACTATGCTTAAAGGCACTGTTAAAAATGCATATTTGTAGAATATGTCTGCACAAGAACCAGCAACGCACTCCCTGCTGTTATGCCAAAATAAGAGTGAAAATCCCTGAATAGACACAGCCCTCCCTTGCCCTTCTATTTCAGAGCTGAGTTGTGAATCAGACATGTCAGAGCATAAGGTCATTTGAAGATGGGTAAAAATAATAGAATTCTGTCTTATTAGCCGTTCATATAGACAAAGTAATTTGAGAAGACAGAGCTATGTGCACTTTTTCTTTCAAGGCAAAGTCTCATTTATTGATGGCTAAAGAAGATGCCGCCACTGGAAAGCCTTCTCAAAAAGCCACAGGGAGGCACATGCGTCATTATTCTTCAGTGGGCCCTTAATAATGAAGTACCTTCTGTCAGTCTCTTCCTCTAGGTTTGTTCTGTCCTCTATAAGGTTGGAGCCATTAAAAAATAACAGACTTTTTGTTTTGATTTTTCATTCCAATTATCTACTTAGTGCCTTCTCAGGAGTAATGTGGTTTATTCAGCTGGGTAAAATTATTTATAATGAACTCCCCTCCAGTCTGCACTTGTTTGTTTGATGTTTAGTCTGTGTGTGTTTATGCTGACAGGTACCACAAGAGTCAGGCCATCTACCTGGAGTCAAAAGACAACACAAAGATCAGCTGTGTCATCAGCACAGTAGGAACCAATGAGGTGGGTTTTAGTTCTCATTCCAAGCATCAGCATCTCATCCAATTGCATACAGAACTGTATAATTAAGATTGAAGTATTCAGTGTATATAGTCTTTAAAAAAAATTGTCATTCCTAAAAGAAGACCAGACAAGAAGACCATAAGCATTGTCCTATCCAATAGGAATTGTCTCTCTAGTCAAAGCTCAACGTCTTATGTTTCTCCGTGGCATAGCGCTCAATTGTTTTCCAAAAAAACATTAAAAAGACATCAGCAAGACACACTGTTGCGCGGGGCAACATATTCCATCATTACCAGACTCTATGCCACATGTACTATCCTGCTGCTGTGAATAGTCACCAGAGCACTAAATGTTTATTGATAAACAGCTGAAAATAGTCTCTGAGTATACAATTCTATTTGAGGAACATCTGCTAGAAAGTATGGTGCCCAGCTGTTTTAGGATATTACAAAACAATTTGGGAGGGAAAAAAACAAAGGAAAAATCAAAATGACATTTGAGACCAATTGTGCAGCAATTGTACTTCTGGGTTTCCACAAGCACATTACAAGCTTGAAAATGCCTTGCTAGGTATCAAGAGAATTTTTAGTTTTGTTTTTGTTTGTTTTTTAAGTTAATTTATTGTATTGATATCTGATAAGACTTCTGATAGCTTTTAAAATTTATTAAAACTATAACACATCCTCACATAAGAAAAATGGTATACCCTCTATTAATTCTAAGCTTTTTAAATACAGAGACATTACAAAACTTATGACTCCCTTTCCAGGTTTTAAAAATTAGGTGAACAAAACAGGAATATTGAACCATTTCATTATTTATTTAACAAAAATAAAAACGCACACACCATGATTTACCGTCTTTTAGCAGCAGTGACTTTAAAGGTCCAGTAAGTAACTTTTTGTGATTTATTTAAGAAAAAAAAGAATGTAATAATAAATGTCCATTGATGAGTGTGTAATTGCACTTTTCAAGAAATTAATAATCTCACAAAATGCATAGGGGCAGGCTGGGGTTTGTGAAAGTCACCATGGAAGTTACTGCAGTTCCATTTTTATGTATGTGGGTTGAGACCGGCTACATACATAGTATTTCTTATAAATTCCTTATAAATTAAAGATCACAAACAACTCTTCTAAACTGTACATGGCCATTAAAATTTCTACATGCATTCTTTCGTCATCTCTTTCTCATTATGCCTTTCTCCTCCCTCATTTCCACCTAATCTTCTTCCTCCACAACTCAGCTCTCATCTCCTGAACTGAAGGCAGAGGACTAACACACTAAAATGTGCATAAATTAGCTTATTGTCGTAGTTTCTTATCGTCAGCAGATTACATATGTGACCCTCTGGACAGCTCACTATGAGCTGGCTAAACAACAACAGCTGGTTGTAACCTAACATTTTGACAGCTAATGTCAGGCTTGAGTGTACTTTAAAAAAAAAAAAAAAAAAATTCGCACTTTCACTCTGGTAAAAAGTTTGATTATCTTCTCACATTGACACTTGGCAAATAAACCTTCATACAGAGTCCAAAAATATTAGATTCAGGGAAATTTTTACTAATGCCAGGTAACAGCAGCTAACATCAGTAATGACAACAGCACTTACCGATAGAAATGTGCCAGATATGCTCAACGACTCACCTCAGAAACGCTGTGATCAGACACAAGTGAGATTCACTGACTAATCAATTTGTATCAGACTTCTTTAAAAAATTTTATAGCCTCTTTCAGAGTAAATAGACATGGACACATTATTGAGGGCTAAGATAAACAGCAAGCTGACTGCCTATACTTTCGTGCACATGAAGGGTGACCAGAGTTGTTTGTCCTACTGCGACCACCGTAGCTTGGATTGTGCACCCGAATTAGGAGAGGTAATGCCTGTATTATTCTTCAATGGGAAATATACATTGTAACTTAGAACGAAACAGGAAACCCCTTTTAACTCTACACTCCACCCCTCCACGCCATCAACTCAATGTGTAGTTTCTTTTCTCGACAGGTGCGTGGATGGTCACGCCATAGATTTCCAGCAGAAGTATAAATCAGGCTTCAAAACCAGAATTCAGTTGAATGAAATCTACTGACATCAAATGGTTGGACAGCTCTCTTAAGGTCCTGCCACAGCATTTTAATCAACTTGACGTCTGGAGTTTTAAAAAGAATTAAGGCATTGCAATTGCCATTCAGTCGTGCTGTTGTACATGTACTGGTTTGCTTGGGATCATTGTCCTGTTGCATGAGCCAATTTGGGCTTTAGTTGTCAGACAAATGGCCTCCCATTTGACGCTAAAATACTTAGAGGAGTTCATGGTTGACACAGTGCCTGCAAGGTGTCCAAGTCCTGTAGGTTCAAAATAAACCCAAATCAAGCCTGTCTGTAGTTCTTGGGGGTTTTGCAGTTTATCTGAGCACTGTATGGTAGCCTTTGCTGAAACATCTACATTGGAAAAACTGTTAACTGCTTTGTACTTGTAAATAATCTTTCTCATTGTAGAATAATGGACTTCACTTTGTTTGGAACTACGGTTTTACCTTTTCAGCTAACCTTTCCCTTATGTTCATTAATAATATTAGACAAAGTTATTCATTACTGATTTTTGAATGAGGTTAACTTCTCCCTCTGGTATAGCCTACATTATTTGTTGTCATGCTTGATGTCTTTGTGCAGCTCCCTTTTTCTGTTTGTGCCATACATTATGCATTATGATGGGTGAATACCATTACATTAATGACGTGCAACATTAAAGTTTCGCTTGAGTAGTTGAATGGAAACGGAGATCATCAACTGTTTCATTGCACAGATTTGACTCATTTTTTGATTTGCAAAACAAAATTTATTAAAATGGAAGGAAAACTGTTCATTTTTTATGTTTAATGTGAATTTATTTATGAGGAACTTTTCCAGCTTGTAGAAGAAAGCAGGTTGGCTGTATTGAGGGTTTCTTCTGTGTGTGATTTCCAGATTTGGGTGAGAAAAACAAGCGACAGCACAAAGATGAGGATCTACCTGGGGCAGCTGCAGAGGGGAGCATTTGTCATTCGTCGGCGGTCGGCTGCGTGAAACATTACCACACCCAATCCCATCTGTGCGTTTACCCATCCATCCAGCCAGTGGCTCATTCATCCAGTTTTGGAGTTTAACATGTGGCCTCACATTCATATTTCATTATCTTATATACACTACCCCCTAAAACACAAATATACACAGACAAGGTCTTCTGTGGCTATAAATATCTCATCCAGTTTTTTTCCCTCTCATTAACCAAATGCTACTGCAGTGAACATGGCCAGATATCCAACTGTTTTCCAGCCTTATATTTGTCACTATGTGGCATGCATGTAAAACTGGTTTGTGGTCACAAAGATGACTTGTTTTGATTAAAAATCTTTCCAAAGCAATCTTATTTACATTTATCATTAAGTTATTAAGTAGTTCTCAAACAGCCTGATTTGAATAACAGAAAAACTAGCGATGTATTACCGATCAAGTACTGGGGGCAAAGAAAAAAAAAAATTACACAACCGAGGAACTGCTTCAGGTTGAACTGAATATAGAAATCCCTCAACTAAAATTACAGTTACTTTATACAGGAAGCAATGCCATTTTCAAGAATATGCCTTTTTTCAGTATCATTATGAAGTAAAAGTTTCTTCCTATGCTGATCTGATGATTTTCTTTTTCTTTTTTTGTAATTTGTTATTTGAGAAATGTTTTTGTGATGTGACCTTCTCCATATGTGAAACTCCTGGATTAGTTTACCAGTATTTGCATGTGGAGTATTATGTTGTGATTTGTACTGTATTCCATTCTATTAAAAATGTTTTCTGCTTAATTTCAAGCTTCAGTTTTATTTTATTTTTTTTTAGCCTTGAATATGAAAAGCACCAAACCACAGTTGATAATCTAGAAAAAACAATTCACAACACAAAAACCATTGTTTATGGGTATTTAAGACACTTGAATAACACACAGGTCTGTATTTACTGCCCGCATATAAATTAATGACTTGTTAGTTTGGTGTCGCTTCAAACAACTGAAAGTAGTGGTTCTTGGTATGATTTGAGTTATCATGAACTGGGAGCCTCTGGCTTTAGAGCTATATTTATTTTGAGAGAAATGTTCAGGTGATTATTTTGTACAGGGATCTCATTGCTGTTATTTATGCATAGACTAGTTCTTATATAGTACTTTTCTAATGCAGCATGTCTCATTCACACATACATTCAGAGAAGCAATTTTTCCTGTCTTAAGTGCTTTCTAAAATTCACAAGCATTCACATTCTAAAGAAGTGTCAGTATCTTCCCCAGGGATACTCTGAGAGACCTAGTAGACTTCCAGCCTGACTAGTAGATGACCTGCTTTACCGCCACAGGCACCCCTCACCATAGTATCACATGTCTTATACTGGTCCTTTATAGGGCCTTTATGGAATCCTTAAATTTATTTTGTCTGAAAAATGTCTCCAGTCCCCAAAAGTCCCCTTACTTCTGATTGGCTGCCCCTCAAAGAACTCTGGACTTCCACTTTCAAAGGGGAATAGTGCAATGAAATGCACAATGAATTTCTGTCCTTTCATAATGGAAGCCCCAATTCATCCTAACTTGAGTGGGATGGTGGGAAGGAGGTTCCTTTACATGCCTAAAAAACCAAACAATAACAACAAAATAAAACCCAATGTGAATATCTTGATGTATTGATGAAATATATTTCATCAAACTAGGCACAAAAAGTAAAAGATTTGGGTTTGATTGATTATTTTTTTGTTACAATAATTTTTCTGGGCAAAAAATAATCTTGCACTGTTGTAAAGCCTGTTTATTTCCCCTTAAATGGTGTTACAGTAGCGAGGAGTTGAGTATGTGGGTTGTCCATCCATTCATCCATCCATTTGCTTCCGCTTATCCTTTTTGGGGTCGCGGGGGGTGCTGGAGCATATCCCAGCTGTCATAGGGTGAGAGGCAGGGTACACCCTGGACAGGTCGTCAGTCTGTCGCAGGGCTAACACATAGACAGACAACCATTCGCACTCACATTCACTCATAAAAACTTGCCAAATCTTCACTCCAACGTCAAAAAGCTTGTTCGCCTTTTGACTCTTGGTTGGTGTCTTTTTTTGTCTGTCTGTGAAGTCTAAGAAACATGACGTATTGGTAATTTAACAATCAATTAATTTAACAAACAAGGGCCTCATTAGCATGTGAAAGAATCATACACAGTCACAGAACCCTGGCATCTCCTCGTTGGCACACTGGATGCCATCCCGCAGCACTTGACACAAATTTTTTACCAAATTTTAATTTACAGCACAAAAAAAGATCCAGTCCAAAAAGTTCTGTTGACCTTTCATTTTGTTTTAAAAAAAAATCGGTCAGTAACATATTTCTATACAAGGATCCATTTCATAAATGAGATCAATATAAAAAGCTTAGTCTTTCTAACTCCAGTAGGGGTGTCTTGAAATTTTGGGAGCCTTTCTATTGCACTGAACACATGAGGCTGTCTAGATTGAATGAAGTCCTATATCTGCAATAAGATTCCTTCCTTAGTGCTTATGGACGTCACAGCACCACAAGCCACTTAACAGAATCCACCATTTTGATTTCACGCATGAAATAAGCAGCACCAGCAGAGAGTTTCTAGTAACAGACACCTAATAGCTGTCACTGTCAAGAAACACCACCAGATGCTTCCTTTACACAGGTACATTTCTGTTCTGATTTTACTTCACTTTCAACCTCTCCTGTAGTTATCATTTTCAGCTTTAAATACTCAACTATCCAGTTAGCATGCCTTAATACGGTGCAAGGAAAAATGAAAGGACATTAGTGTCATTTTATTTCAGTTCTGACATACTGATTCTGTTTGCTGACTTTTTGGTTGTCTAAATAACTTAAACGCAAAGGACTTTCTTGAGTGTGGAAAAGAGAAGCTGTCAAGAGCTGCAGAGGCATATGCTATTTTTCTGATGGTTATTAGGAGTGGCCTCTGTCACATGTAAGTAGTTTTTTTGATCTGTTGATCATAGCTCCTTTAAACGCTCTACTGACTGCAGACAAGACCCCCAGGGGATCCTGGACCATTTAATGTTTTAACATGTTTAATAATACGTTATTCATTAAGCAACATTGTATAGTAAAGACAAGCATTTCAATTGCTGTTTATTTTTCCAAGTCAGCCAAGTCAGTGTTCTGTGTCCAAATCATCTGTCTATTTTTTTCCTGGATATTTTTTCGCATCAACTTGCCGATATATCCAAATAATCAACGTGACCATGTCACCTCCCAGTTCCAGGCCTCTCACAGAGCGACTCTCAGGCATCCTTACACTTTGTAAACAGCTGAATTATTTGGCATTCAGCACAGATCTCTGCTAGCCGACCAGTCTGCCTCTTCCCTCTTGTGTGTCCTATCACTTTAACCGGATGGCATGTTTCACTTTGCCTGACTTAATGACACTGCCTGACAAGGAGGGCAATTACAGTTTTGCCATGCTGCACAAAATGCAAGGCTCATCTGAAAGGGCTTGTTGTCCACAAGCCCGTCAGGTGTGATTGCTCAGTCTCTTGCGGGGACATGAAATGAGCTGATAGTGAATGTGATGCCTGTCTGCTCCCTTTATTGCACTGCATGTCTGACTTTTGGTTAAAGCCACAATAACATACACTCAGGCACTTAATGTAAGATTTACAGGGCTTGGGTTTATTTTAAGCATTGCATCACATACAGCTCATTTAAAGTGATCAGCAATCAGGGGCAGGGGCAGAGTACATAGCCTTCTTGGTGTATTTAACATTTCCTGTAGTTCTTTTTCAAATATTCATTCTGGTGTCTCACTGTGGGTATATGCAGACTCCCGTATTGCCAAATAACCTCATCTGAACAACCGTCTGTTACACTACGAAGTCCCATGTGGCCCCACACTCAGGAAAAGGTCAGCCAGAAATGGTGCAGGGTCAACCAAATTATAAAACCTTGCAAAGGTCAAAAGTGAAGTCCTGCTGCACATATTTCTTCTATAGAGACGCCCCTAAAGAGAGTCATTACTGTAGTGCGGGGGTGTTAAATACAGGCCCGGGGGCAAAAATCGACCCAGTAGACTACCATCCAGCTCACTGGAAAATGCGAAGGAGGGCACAAGTTTTAGACTAAGTTTTATAAGTGTTTTTTAAAGTTCTCCTACCGATAAAGACCTTTCCCATGGGCATTTATACTACATCAAAGTAATTAAGGAATAGGTGCACGATTAAATAACAGAAGTGTTCCTGTTTTTTCATCTACTATCGAAATTTCAGGGGGTTTTTTTGGTCACAGTAAAAAAAAGGTCATAGCTACTATGAAGAATTATTCCATAACTATTCCACAAGTTTACTGTATGAAAATAAGTGCAGGGTATTTGAGGAGTGGTTTGAGAAATCTGTGTACTCTGATCACAAAGTGTAATTCTAGGGTCATAATCAGGTCAAATCCAGCATTTGTAGCCCAAAACCCTTCTCTCTGATTGACTCCTTTAGAGTTAGGGGCATGAGTGCGTGGATGCTGGTTGTCTAGTGAGGAATTTATATCCATTTATACTGAAATGAAAAAGACCTTCAAGAGGTCCACAAATGCAAGCTATGTTGAAGTCCCAGTGGAAATTGGGACATCTGGGATTCCACTGCATTACAGTGTTTTTTCAAATAAAGTGGACGTTTCTTTCTTCTAAATAAATAGACTGCACTTCAATCTTGTGGCAAGGTTAAAGTAACTTAAATACCGTGCCTCACTGGGGCACACATTAGTTAGCATATACATATACTTACTTCAGAGGATGTACAGTACAGCCATGGTAAGCTACGCACTGACTGACCTTTCAAAGCAGAACAACATACAGCTTGTAGCAGCAGCTTATTTAAACAATTTATTAACCTTAATAGGCTACTGTGTAGTGTTTGTAATTGGTAAATCTATGTTTTTTTGTGAAGGGGTGACTAAATGATCAAATCTTTGAAGTTGAACTTAAAATGTTCAAGTGCATAAATGACTGCTATTTATTCAGGTTTGGATGAACACATTTGTAAAATAGTTTTACATGTGATCAAACTGCTTTGTATTTGTGTGTGGATTGGAGTATGCATTTGTAAGCCCTCAAAGGGTCCACATAAAATCAATGTTACATTTTATTGTACACTTGTAGATCATATCATAGATATTTTGTAACCATTTTAACTAAAATTTCTAAAACAGCAACACATTGAAGAAAAACCGTAAGAAGATAAAACAGAACAAAATAAGTGTAATGTAATGAAATCACCACATAAACAATTATGACCTAAAATGACAGTTTCCAATTTATCGTATTTAAAATGTGATCATTACTCTGTGTCTGCCTGAACTGCTTTTCTTAACTGATCAGAGTAGTTTACTCCAGTGTTTTGTTTTTCTTTTTTTGCACATATTCCATGTTAAATAGATTTCACACTTAAGTGAGGAGTTGATGATCCATTCATCTACCTTATAATCTTCATATTTAACCAAGGAGCAGCTCTTACCCCTTCTTGTCCACATTTATGGCTTTCAAATTGCTCATCTCTTGCTTTCTGGGAATGTATCAGTCGCAAGCTTTCACTGCAGGTGGCTGTTTATTCTGTTTTAAATCAATATGCTGAGTAAGCAATGGAACGAGTGGGTGCACTTAAGCACGTAGACAGTTCTGCGGTGATGGGGTACATGAGGAAAATTGATCCATCTATTCACCAGAGTGTGTAAAACACCTGCTCACACTCACCATGCACAAAACAAAAGGAATATCTCCAGCTTTCCATGTCCAGAAGCCATTACAACACTAACTGTGGTTAGGGTTTGTTGGTAAGTCTCACTGGAGCTGTAATACTCCTTGGTTGTTATTGCTTGTACCTATGCATGAAAATTCACCTAGGGCATCAATACAAAATCCTCCTCGCAATCTCCCACCAGCCCAGCTCCAGCACCGAATTCCAACTTTTATCCTTTTCCTCCTAATTTGAGCATTTGCTCCACTGCATGTTAGCATTGAGATACATGACTACAGGGAGGAGAGCTTCATCTCGCTCTGCACTATCTGGTGGGAACTGAGTAGGATCCAGGCAGACTTAGATTTGCCTCCGGTGTTCAGAGGAGAGGACGGTTGGTCCTCAACAACCCTGTATGTGTGTGTATATGTGAGTGTGCGTCTATGTCTGTTCCCCCAGTTTATCACTCTCCTGCAGGTCTGCAGTGGGAGCAAAATTCATTTACAGTACAAGCTTCTCATTTGACTGTTGATATTTGACTCCAGGTTATGGGATAGAGTTGGAGCCTCACTGCATTTTGCAACATTATTCGTTTTAAACACTAAGCAGCTATTGCTCATTTGAAAATCAGGTGATCGGCTGTTTTTACACACAGTTGTGTTTAGCTGCTCTTTTGATATTAGACAAAAAACAAAGTATGTAAAGAAGTGTTGAAAAACAACTTTCTCCAAGGTTAGTGTGTAAGCTTTGGACAGGGTATTCTCCATGTTAGATAAGAAGTTTATGTATTGAGAGGTTCATTAATCTTTTGCTGGTACTACTGTTGGATGTTGCCCGTTTCTTCTACTTATCAGAGTCAGGAAAATTTAAGCTTATATAACATTTAACTTTTCTCTGTATTCTTTTCCCTCACGGCCTTCTATTTGCAATGATAGTTTCATATGCCTATCACTTGTGTCTTGCAGCCTTTTCTTTAATTTTGATAGTGGATTTACTGTTAGAGGTTGAGATAAGATATTTGCTAACACTGCAAGGGAAATTACCAAACTGAAAAGTTCAGTGTAGCAACTAATGTATTTAATAGTACAATTTCACCAGTTTAGTACAACTTTATGAAACTCACATTTGAGTGATTATGATTTAAGCACATTGAACTATTGATATCCATGAGGAATTTTTCTTTTTATGTCAAAATTTGAATGCAAGACTTTTACTTTTAATGGATTATTTATCACTGACATGTTGCTAATTGGAGGAGTGGAGTGGAGGAGTTTAAGTATCTCTGGGTCTTGTTCACGAGTGACGGGAGAAGGGAGCCGGAGATGAACAGACGGATTGGTGCTGCACCTGCAGTGATGCAGGCGCTGTACAGGTCCGTCGTGGTGAAGAGAGCTGAGTGTAAAAGCAAAGCTCTCAATTTACCGGTTAATCCAAGTCCCTACCCTCACCTATGGTCACGAGCTGTGGGTAGTGACCGAAAGAACATATCGTGGATACAAGCTGTAGCAATGAGCTTCCTCCAAAGCGTTGCTGGCCTCTACCTTAGAGATAGGGCTCAGAGTCGCTGCTCCTCCACATCGAATGTAGCCAGTTGAGGTGGTTCGGGCATCTGCCAAGGATGGGAGGAGACCCCAGGGCAGACCCAGGACATGCTGGAGAGATCATATCTCTCTGCTGGTCTGAGAACGCCGTGGTGTTCCCCAGGACAAACTGGATGAGGTGGCTGGGGAGAGGGAGGTCTGGGCTTCTCTGCTTAGGCTGCTGCCCCTGCAACTATTTTTTTTACTTAATCTAACATTTTTCTGAATGTTTTCTTCTGACATTAAAGCGGCTAGTTCAAAAGATTTTTTCACATTGCTGTTACAGCACACGTGCTATATGGCTCTCAATATGTCTATACATTACCTAACAAAGGTGGATGTGCAAATAAATTTTTCTGATGGACTCAAATCTGACAATAATTGATTATAGCACAGAGAATATCACAGGTTGTTGGGTTAATAGGTGTCATGATTTTGCATGCATGCATTGCCCCAGCTTAAATAAAAGGGATTATTTTTCTAGTACTAGCAACATGTCTGAATTAAATTATCTCCCGCTGTGTGCTAGATGTGCGAAAACTCCAAGCCGATTCTGACGACACTGTCAGGAGTTCATGTGTGAAAATGTCTTTTATAAGGAGAGGTGGAAACCTCCTGACCTGCTCAGGTTATTGTCACACTCAAAGCAGATATATAGACATAGACAATCAAAGCAGGATGAGTGCAGAAAATAAGTAAAGCCAAGGCCAGAACAGATAGTTTGTACAAAAAAGGCGAAAGAATGACAGGCAATCCCCATAAGGGAGTTTTTTTTCACTCTTACAGGAACTACCAGTAACAAAATGCAGACCAGCGCTGGAGTGGTCATAATCACTTTAAAGAAATCCCTCCTGGGTTCTTTTTTTCCCACCAATTCAGCTATGCCCTGTGGGAAAAATAAAAATAAAACAAATCAGCAAAGATTTAAAAAAATCAGCTCCCATCATAGCTATATTATTTGTTTATCCACATACTCACTGTTCCTGATCTTCATCTTGGTTTCCTAACATGTTATTGATAAAAAAAAAAAGCTTGATATGATCTTCACAATATGATAGACTTGACAAATATCAAATTAGTCATCAAGGCAGTTTTGCCCAATTTAAAATGATTTCTAAGATCAAATCACTTCTATTAGAGACCTACAAGTGGCCATGCATGCTTTTTATATCATCTAGACAACTGCAAGTCATTTTAGTGCAGTATGTCTTCCACTTCCAAAATCTGTGTGCTGCCTTTTACTAGGAGCCGAAAGCAAGACCCCGTTGCTGCTCATTTAACGACTACATCTTAAAAAATATATATTTTAAGGCTTTGTTTGATTTTCTATCCTTCATAGCTTAACACTTCCACATCTCGGCCATATCATTAAACCAGATGTATCTGGTGATCTTCAAATTCTAGTTACAAATGAAAATAATTGTGCCTTATCAATTCCAACTTTGGAACTAATTACCATTTCCTATTAGGTCTGCTCTTCATTTGTTCCTTTTAAATTATTTCTTAAGAGACATTTAATCTTTTATCATAATAATTAGGAAGAAATGACTCAATAACTATTTTATGCTTACTGTTCAGATCGTCTACTTTACATTTGGCTGCTGAGTGTCTTTCAATAGCAGTAAAGCGCTAAGACTCTGTATTTTGAAATATGCTGTATAAATAAACTTGATTAAATCAGCTTAGCAACTGATTCTAGCCTTTATAGTCCTGCTTTGTAGGTATTTTCAGCACATCTACAACCAATCGGCTTCCCTTTTACTACCAAAATAAATCACTGAAGATTGTGTGAGGCACAGAGACACTATCATTTTGACTTGAATAATTTAACAGGTGAGAGACTAATAAAAACTTTAGGAATCAAATGGAAAGAGCATAATATACCCTGTGACAGGAAAATGGAAGAGTGATGTAATATGTATTTGTTGGAAAGGTGTCATGTGTCATGCCTTTAAAACTGATATTCTGAGGTAGACGCTGCTGGAGATAACAAAAAGCTTGTGTGTAAGGACTGTCTAAGGTCGCCTTGACTTTCACTTCATGTATGGAGACGTCTGTCAATGATTGGTGTTACTGTATAGATCTGAAATCATTCCTGAAACTACTGATCGCAATTTTTTTCCTATTCTACATTGTCCTCACAGCAACCTTGTGAACGGATGTTATTAAAATGTTGCCGTTTCAACAGCATGTCTAATAATGGCTTCTTGGCTCTAAGCAATACCCTTCACACCGACTTTGACATTGAAGTTGGAAAAGTGGGATCACTCTTGCACTGATGATATTTTTTTGAAAAGAGTAAGCCATCTATACACAAGGTCCCTAAAGGAGTCAAAACCTTGCTCCCGCTGTAACCTCTTTAGAAGCATTTCAGCTTTCTTTACATTTTATTCAGAAGCATTCAGATGTAAAGGAAAGCATGGAGGCTGTTATGGACCTCACTGTCATCTGTAAGTATATAACCGTTTTCATGCAATTTTTGCATTCATAGGCTTCCTCAAGGTGCTCCATCACATCAAGTGAGGCCCTTACCTTGAAAAGATAGATCACGTCTTGCCTTGTGGGAGGCAGGTGGGCATATGGAAGATCCTGGCGATGTACAATATATCTCCCTTTTGAATGGTGTTTTATTTTTTGCTACAGCAACTCTGAAAGGACTGAAAACAAACAGGGCTCATCCTTTTCCTGAGGTTTGTTAGGTGTGGATATAAGTGTCTTCACACCCTTGAAATAAACTTGTTTTTTTGTTCCTGTTCCTTTTCTTTTTTGCGAAGATGAGAACACTGATGCAACTCTCAGTTTGATTATTATAAGGCAGATACTAGAAAAATTGAGAAACAGCTAGCAGGACTCTGCCCAAAGCAAATACAATTCATCAGCTACCAGCCAGCACTTCTGAAGCTCAATAACTAACTAGCTGTGTCACATTTGTCGACTCCATACAAAAAAAAAAAGGATAAAATGAAGTGACTTATCTTTTCTGTTTCTTGACTAGGTGATTCTGCCTGCAAGAATTTTTTGTTGCTCTTTCTGAGACAAGAAAAATGGCTGCTGGGTGTAGCATCTTGTTTAAGTAATGTTAGCCTTCTCATCCGAGTCTGCCTTTGGTACATTTAGTACCATTTTGGTACATTTAGTCAAGCATAGTGAGTATTAGCTAAATTTATTTACATTAATAATAGTTAAGGAGGCACTGTAACAAATTTAACTGTTAAAGTACTAGGAACTAAAGTTACCAGATCTGAGATATTACATTATAGTTTCAAAGTGCTGTCTTCAGTAAATCTTACTGTATAGTGTAGTGTGCATAATATAGGCTTTATAGTATAGTACCAGCTCTTTTGTTGGCACTGTACTGCTGTTTTCTATAAACTGTAAAACTATTTCTTTGAAAGGCGCATTAGTCTTCCTCGCTCATGCACCGACAGCTTCACCAGTTATCATCTTTGAGGAAGATGATAATTGGTCAGAAAGAATATCTTAAATGATTGTGGTCAGGGCTCACCAAATTGTAAACAATCAACACAGATGATTGTGGTTTTTTTAACAGTGAAAGTAAAGTTTTGACAAGCAAACCTAAAGAGAACTCGGGCTTTAAGAAAACCACTTAACAGTGAAGCTAATCTGAAAAACAGGGCTTCGGTTTGTAAGGGAGGATAAAGATGGGACTCTGGAAGAATGGAAACAGATCTGATGAGTCCAGATTTACCCTCTTCCAGAGTGATAGGTGTTTTAATGTCTAGTTAGGTTTTCTGTATTTTGTAGTTTTCTTTTTTCTCTCTCCCTACACTGAGGCATAGTTTAAAATGGCACAGGAAGGAGGAACTCATGATTGATGCACTCATCATGTGTCTGTTGTACAAGCCTATGGAGCCAGTGTTACAATCTGGGGTTGCTTCAGTTGGTCAGGTTTAGTTTTGGCAACATCATGTGTGCAAAAAAAATCAGGTCAGCTGACTGCCTGAATGTGCTGAATGACCAGGTTTTTCCATCAGTAGATCTTTTTTCTATCGTGATGGCACAGGCATATTCCAAAATGACAGAGCCAAGATTCATCAGGCTCAAATTGTGCAAGAGTGGTTCAGGGAGAATGAGACATCATTTTCACACATGGTTTGGCCACAACAGAGTCCAGACATTAACCCCATTGAGAATCTTTGGGACATGCTGGAGAAAAGTCCAACTCTCTCATTGTGAATGCAAGATGTTGGCGAAAATTTATTGCGGCTCTGGAGAGAAATTTTTTGGTTAGATAGTGTAACCAATGCAGGGACACCTAGTATGGCAGGATTTTGACTTAACTGAAAAGAGAACAATATAACAAGGCATGGTATCTGGCTATTTACATTGCTCTTAAAAGGAACAGCACTTTAATATCAAAATATCCAGTATTTCTAACAGTGTGTGGCTGTTTTTCTTCAAGGCCTCTGTGTTAAAAATAGCTGATTTTTGTTGTTGTTATTGTGGAGTTTTCTATGTCATGTTGTGCGTTTCTGCTACCTTGGTCAAGTGTCTTTTGTAATTAGGCTTCCTGGTAAAATGGGGTAAAAAATAAAACAAGTAATACAATGGCACACAGCTGCACAGAACACGTTTGCTTGGCAATAGCAAAATTGAGATGTTGTTCTCACCAAATTAAAGGTGTATATGCATGAGAGTTCAAACAAACTGATCCAATCGCTAAAAAAGAAGTGAGTGGTGCAGCGGCCCTGAGAAGATAATGCTGCTGAAGAAAACACAGGCAGACATGGCACAAACAAAGAAAACATCCTCACCTCTGCCGACACAGAGCGTTTAAAAAATGCTTCAGTGTAGTTGAAAAACCCGCTACAAAATACATAAAACCGAATCACACAGTAAAACAGTGTGGTTAGTAGAAACTGTTTGTAATAATAGGATTAAAATATTTAAATCAACACCTTTTCAGATAGTTGACTTCATATGTCACTTCAGTCTGAGGTGTTTCTGTATTTGCTTGCATTTTCTCACTTTGTGGCATTTTTCCTAATTGCTGTCTCTGCACTGTCAGATTAATGACTTGCTTCTATGGCTTTGTGTATTTGCAGTGTGTTAGCCAGTCAAAATAACACTGAAGATACTAACTAATTGTGTGCGATGCAACAAGCCAGGGATATTGGGGCAAACACATGTTCAATTGGAATTCATAAGTGAGCACTAATCAAATGCAACCCCAGTAACTGAGGAGCACAGATTAAAAATGAATGCGTTTGATTAAGACCATCATGCAGCTTTGTCTCAGCTGTGTGCCATTTTAAAAATGAGCACGATGCTGTGGGGCTGATATTTTAAGCCTTGGGTTGTCATAGTTCTTAGAATTGAAAATGCAGGTGAAGTGGGCTACATAACCAAAAACAAACCTTTAATTAGACAGTACACAATAGTCCCAAAAACAACAGTGAAAGAGAAATACACAAACTGTTATAAGGAGCATAAGCGGGTAAGTTACATGGATGCTAAGATGAAGAGTGAGGGGAAGGTCAGGACTATTTACAGGAAAAAACCAAAACAGAAATTCAGACTTTGATATATGAAATAAAGATACCAAACTCAAAACATGGTCAAACGCAGGGACTGTGACATGGGCACAGAGTTATTTTAATCTGGAATTTTGTCACTTGCTTTCTTTCTGTCTCTTTTGCTTTCGTTGCCATGGCAAATAGTGGTAATACTCGGGTCCTTCAGATGCCCAAATTAAGTGGATCCCACATGCTGATACTGAGAGGTTTTAATAAAAATGAAGACAATGCTCAGAACATTTGACAATATAAAAAATAGAAATAAATAAATAAATAATTAGCAAAACTAATATTAAGCAAACCTTAATTTAACCTATTCAGCTCAGCTGCCAGAAGAACAATATTAAAAATCCTTCTTATCTCATATCAGTCTTAGTCACTACTGTATCATATTTAGATTTAGATTTATTGAGGTCAAGAGCTTTTTTTCCCCTTTTAGTGAGCTTTTTTGTGTTTTGGCTGCTTTAACAGTAATTTTTCATTTTCCGGATAAATAAGTATATGTTATGTATATGATAAGAAATGTTCACTTGGAATAACAAAGAAACTGTCACAATCTGCAGTGGCAGACCGTGTGGAGAGTGAGTGGAAGACTCAGGTGTGAACACAGACGAGGAGACGGAATTAACTCTAACAAAGGCGAGCCTTTATTTCAGCTGATATACATGAAACATAAATCAAAGCGAGAAAGCAAACTAGACTGTGAAACTATGACTGAACTAAGACACTATAACAACTATGAACTGAACTATGATTTCTTGACAAGGGGAAGATACACAGATGATGCGACGCTGAACACAGGAAGACGGAGGACTTAAATACGCACATGAGGTGATCGGGGAAATGGAGACACAGCTGACTCGAATTAAACATAATTACACAGGGGAGAGTAAAACTAACCACATGAACACCGAACACAAGAGTCTTTTCAAAATAAAACAGGAAACATGGAGACTTAGACACGACAGCACCAGCTTAACAAACCTAAAACGCATGACAAACTAGAAAAGGAATGAAACACAGAAACCAAGGAGACAGATGATAAATAATCGTTAACCTTAACCTCCACTAAACCCTAAATAAGAATAACACACAAACTTATAATCACCAAACTAACATGAGAACTTTAAAATGACAGAATAAGACTCAGAATGCTGGGTCAGAGACCAAGCCTGACAGAAACGTCTGTTCAGCTCTGTGGAGCTATGTAACACCTTTTTTATTTTAATAAGTCGTCAGTACATATTTGCTTGTTTAGTTGAGCTGTTCAAGAAACCTCTCCAGATGTTAGCAGTCTAAACAAAAAGTGGACAGTGCAACTGGCCTATAACATATCATCCTGTCTGATGGTATCTGGCAGCTAAAGTGAGATAAGCAAACTAGTTAAGAGACTAGTGAACAACTAGCAATCAAGCCAAAAATCTAGTAGTTAAATATTTACTCAATAAGTCAAAATTGAACTAAAACAAAAGTGAACTTTCCTTCATCCAATGACAACAAACGAATGCTATGTGGCTTTGGTTCTAATGAGAACATTGTAGATTATTGCATCATGGTGAACTTATGACCCTTTACTTCCCTAAATGCTGTCTGTCCACCCACATGGACACGGTGCTCCTTTCAGTGTTATTAGCTTTGATTGAGCTTGAGGCATTTTCTCCTTTTTATTAAGGGAGGGAAAAAAAGAAGGAAAATGGATGTGATTAAAGCCCATTGACTGAGATGTCTTCACAAGGCACTAAGGAGAGCTCTGAGTGCTTGCCGAGGCCTCATTTGGAGTGGAGAGGAGGGGATAATGGATTCTGTCTTGCCATTTCTGCCTTCTTTATGGTTCGTGACAGAGCTGGGATGTCATCAGTTTGATTGCCCTGTCGTCGGTCAGTTGTAACACTCTCCTCCATTCTGACTTCTTGTTGCAGCTATAGGAGCCTTTTGGTGCTACATATTTGCTGTAAGCATGAGCCAGTAAATTGGTAACAAAGATGCACGCTGCTTTCAGAGATATAAGCTAAAAGAGAAATTTGCCAAATCATGACATGATAACTTGGTTTCCATAAGCTTTATTACGACTGAGTGCAAAATGACTTCCGATTAGAAAATCCTCAACAACATACTGTCTATGCATAATAATATTCTTTGTCTCGCACCCCCACTTTTGCACCCACTGTTTTTGCACTTGACAGGAAATTGTTTAGCCTCTCTGTTGGCCTTTCGATAATTTTGTGTGCAGCTATGTCAGGGCTATTGAAAAAAGCAATTTGCTTCTTTCTGTGTTCTTCCACGTGCAGAGTAGATAAACACATTAAAAAAATGCATGAAAATTACCACATGAACACAGCTTTGTGCGTGCATTTGGGATCCTTTCTTCTTTGCACTTTGCCTCGGTTAGTGAGTGAGGTTGTTATTTACAACTGTTCCCGAAAGATTATTTCTGGTGTGTAGGAAGTGTGAAGATGAAAAGCAGCACGATGTCTCTCATGAACCAAGTGCCTGGCAGCCAGCACGCTGTGCTAGAGATGCCATGTCCCATGGAACACAACATCTGTTTCCATTAGGTCTGATTATAGCAACATCCCGCCTCAGAATACATCAACCAGGCTCTGGCATTAGAGGCGTCGCATGCTGATGACTTCACTTCCCATCTGCCACAGTTTGAATAATGGCAAAGGAATATGTCTAATTCATTGGAGAGTGAAATGCAATTGCATAATCTCTCACAGTGGAAGCACATCAAGCTGCGGTGCTTAATCTAAGATTTTTTGAGGATTGTGACACAGCAATACAAGCAAATTTGAGTTTTTTGTTTGAGGAGGATACAGTCTTACACAACATAACAGCGAATTTAGGGGCTCAGGGATGAGATCTTCCCCAAAAATATAATATTTCTACAAGCTACGTCATGTGTCATGAGTAGAAGAAATGTTGTATTTATTCACTGAATCCCTCACATAAAATAACTCTGCAACCCAGCTGGGCACAGCGTGAATGTCAAGCCCTGGATTTCATTGTGCTCATGACATTTTAAAAATAAGCATTTAAAAGGCTAAATTATGGCATTTTTTGTTAGCCTTGGGACCATAAATTTTAAGTCTGACGAAAAACACAAACACTGTTATTTTCACTAACAACAGCTAGATTCCACACACCTTAGATATTTAGCTTATTACCTACTTCTAGCATTATTTTCAAACCCAGCATTATTTGACAACCATATGCATGGTCCATCCATGGTGTGTTTATTACCCGACTGTGTGGAAACAGGGTAACATTAACAGCTTTGCCATGCTCCTTACTGCATTTACAGATGTTTGCACCCTAGCAACTCCAGACAGCGTTTCCCAAGATAGCATTACACTCTCAGAGTCATTATCGTGCTCATTCTAAAAACATTTTCAATTAATGGGTTAAAGAGAATGCCACTTTATTTCAGCCTGCTGTTTTCTCCTTAACGTGGCCACTGTGGCTCTGTTGATAATGTCATTGTCATTCTCCACTATTGTTGTATAGATGCAGGAACCATTATAAATGTCTGGCTTAGTCTGCACTAGGGATCTCCATCAAGGACACCTAGGGTGCTGAAATAAACCAGAATTAAAACATGTTGTGTGAAAATAGAAATGTGTGTCTGAGTAAAGAGTCAAACATGATTCACTCTAACATCAATAAAGAGAACCATGGTTTAGTAGAAGGTCAGTATGTCATTCCAAAATGCTTATACAAAATCTATATATATTTTTGTACGACAAAACAAACACTGTCCAGTTATAAAACTTCAATGCAAGGGCACAAATTTCCACCACCAGACCCGAGACAGCTGCAGGCTTGA
The DNA here is from genome assembly GCF_001858045.2 of Oreochromis niloticus. Taxonomy (NCBI): domain Eukaryota; kingdom Metazoa; phylum Chordata; class Actinopteri; order Cichliformes; family Cichlidae; genus Oreochromis; species Oreochromis niloticus. Next base: position 30,253,926 of record NC_031977.2, read on the forward strand.
GAGTATGACCAGTATGGCATTACAAACCTTGGCTTGAGGTTGTCTCTGGAGGTCTGTTTGACTGAGGCAGTGTTTAATGATGCTGCCATGTAATGATGGTTGGCATGAAATTATGCTATTTATATGCAGCGGAAGCATCTACCTTGTGTTTATGGCATAAAATATCAGAGATGCTATTTACATCTAGAATGCAAACTGTCCTCCATTAAAAAACAGGTCCATAAATCTATTATTGTGCCAGCAGTTCATTACATTGCATTGTGACCGCGCCCTCTAGTGGCCTTAGTATTTATAACATCAACGTGATAAGCAAAGGAAGCTGTTCGGACAATTTGTTTTAAAGCCTTGCCGTTTATAAAAGGAGGAGGTTGGGATTGATGGATGGGTGTCACAACTGTGGATTCAACACTTGAGACCACTGTTTGCATTACTCTTTCTGAACAGCATATACCATGGATTACCTTACCTATGATGCCCTCTATTTGAACCAAAACCCTGATACATTTAATTTCTTTTCGTTTTACTCTTTGTTCAAGTAAAATAACACAACGCTATAAGTGACTGATATGGTTCAAAGGTTAGAAGCAATCATAATTTGTTACAAAGAGTATGCAAGCTGACTTAATAGATAAAACCTGAGCCAGGCAGCTTGTCTCAGCTCCCTGTGAACCTAATGGCAGACATCTTGTTGTAAAGGTTTTCTACAACCATTTGTCCACCAGGGTCTGGAACTAGTAGCTTCCTTAATGTGCTCTTCCCACTGTATTAGGAGTGCCAACATTGTGATCCTCCTGATGGATCTGGACCTGATAAGCAGATCTGGTCTCAGTGTGGTGCTAATGATGTCCTGTGGGTAGATGGTTTCCTGCCCGGTGTTTGCTCTTATGACCCTCTGTAGCCATGTACAAGCTGCACCTGGTTATTAGATGCCTAATCTTTCCTTTAGGTGAGTGAGAATAATTTGTAGCCTGAAGCAACAGCAAAAAAAACTAGAAAGCGAAAATTTCGGAAGAAATTTTACATATGCCGCTGCTAATCAGTGTAGTTTGCCATTCATACGGCTACAGAGAGCAAAACTCAGCAGAGCAGCCATTCTCCACCATGAACTATGGTAAAAACAAACACCGCTCATGCCTCACAGATGACAGCTTACAGTTTTGTGTAAAGATGAGGTGACTTCGTACAGCCCCGATTTGCAGACGCTGTGCACAGAGGTTCATGAGCAGAAGTCCCATTGTACTACGGCAGACCCGACAATGTTTGCATGAACACGCTTTGAAGCATTACGTTATGGACCAGTTTTCACACATGGTTGGTGTACCCACACAGCCGGCTGTAGCTTTTCAACTCACAGCCCGACACACACCCATATAACAGCCGAGAGAGCACAGACTTTACGCACGAGAGGCGTGATTGCAGATGCCGCTCAGGTGGGTCCGCCTCCCCTGCACTGCAGACCACGCCCCGCCACACACATCAAACACGTAAAATAAATATTTATGCACGTTTGCATTCACTTTTTGTTATTTTTACACAGTGTTCTGAATGAATAACAATGGTCCACAGCCAATCTTGTGTATTATTATACAAACTTTGGTTGTAAGATTCAGATAACTATTTAATAAAAGCTAAATATTTTTATATGAGAGTAAGAAAGAAAAGTATATCTTTGTGCCCCCCCCTTTCCCTGTTAATGCCTACCTGGCCCCCTGGCAAAAGCTTTGCTAGATCCGCCCTTGCACAGTTACCAGCTGTCAGCTACACAGAAAAGGATCTTGGTGTTATTTGTCTCTCAGAAACAGTTCATAACTTCCCTTCAACTCATTCATGTCACCTAAAAGGTAAACCTGTTTCTCCATCACCAGTTCAGCTCTGATGATTCAGTAAGGACATCTCCTGGTTTGGACCAGCCGTTTTTACAGCTGTGGCTCCAGCAAACATCAGCTGATACTAGAAATTAAAATCAAATGAATTCTAACAACAGCTGATCAAGCTTAAACTTGCTGCTGTTGTTTAGTGCATAAACAAACAAGAGAGAAAAGCCGATCATTGATCAGTTTCATGATTGAAGTTGCAACAGGCGAGAGAATGACAGGGGTAGAGTCCGCTGTGCAGCGTAACGACAGAATAAATCCAGCTTTGGTCTATATATCTGACCCAGATAGACTGCAGGTCATAACTCCTTACCTGCAATTCACTTCACCTGACGCAAGGACCGGTGTTCTGAGAAACCATCCTACTCCGACAAAACGTCCTACCCGTATTATAATTTGACGGTGACATGCGACTAAACCTAACCCAACCCCTAACCATAACCCTAACCATAACCTTAAGAAGTATTCCGGATGGGTGAGAGAAAAAGAAGTTAATTCGGCGTGGGTTTTGTGCGCATGCGCGGCGTCTACGCAGAAACGTTGGGTAGGATGTTTTGTCGGGTAGGATGGATTCCCAGAACACCGGCGGCCGCCTCGGGTCTCTGGTCCTCATGGCTCCGGTTTCCCTCATCCACCGGCTGCCCGTTGTTGTAGCTCCGCGTTAGCCACCACCACTCACACCAACTGAGTTTTTTTTTCACATCGACCAGGAGGGGGGGGGGTGAAACGACGGTAAGCCGCCCTCACTGTCATCCAGGCCGGCTGTCGCTTGTCAGCAAAGCCGTGCTAGCTAGCTAGCTAGCCGGCTAGTTGTCAGGCAGCACCGACATTATCAGAGCACTGTTGCTAATATGGGATGTCTTGATGAAACAAGCAGATATTTGAAGTTTACACACCTACATTCTCGCCAGAAAATATCTTAAAAGTTTATTTTGTGACCTAGAAACACTAATAAAAGCAATATAAAAACAAAGTGGTGGCCGCCATTGTTTGACTCGGCAGAAGCGTGCTATGAATTGTGGGATATGGAGTTTTCCACCAAGCATACACCCTTTCGCTTGCCGTAAGTATTCATCGGTTAGCGCAACCTTAAAACTTCCAATGGTTCCTGAAAGCAGCGACACTGTGCGCGCTGTTGATATTGTCGTCATTATGGTAATCCAAATAAGGGTAGACAGGCCGTACCACTGCCGGCATACCACTAGAGAGAGCCAACACACCACAAATGAAGTTTGAAATTCGTTTCAATGGGACCAAAAGATGGAGCCAACACACCACAAATGAAACCTTCCAAAACCTTCCCATTCATTTCAATGGGCAAAAACTTGTATTAAAATATTAATATTTAAAAAACCTATAGAAGTAGTAAACACCAAAAGTCATAGCACACCATTCTTGATCCAGCCACACAAAATGATATAACATATATGAAGCTTGTCTCAAAACTGCGGGGTGAGTTACGCTGCAAAACTGAGGAATAATAATAAGTAGGATAAATCTGACGAATAGTAATAAGTGTGCCTCTTGGCATAGGCACACTTAAAAAAGATCAAGAACAAAAGCTAGATAGATAGTGAGGTAGATAAATGGATAAATAGAGTACTTCAAGCTATCTTGTAGGACATTGTATCGTATGAAACAACGACTGAATAGAGCAGTTGCACTGTCTGTATTCATCAACACCATAAAGCAAGAGTAGTCAGTCTGCCAGTGAAAACTTCAAGTACAGAATTAAAAAGTTACTTTGAAAAGTGGTTAATAGTGTGGGAGGAATGGGTCAAGGTCTGCCTGTCTTCAAAAGAAGAGAAAACACTTCCATGACACACAGACAGTATTTGTGGAGCCGTTAATTACAAAGAGTGAAAAGCATTACTTTCTGGCGAAATTAGAGCACAATGACGTCAAGTCAGCTGGCGTTGATTCTTCAAGTTAAAGTTCTTATAAGAGAGGCGAAAAACTGCTGTTGAGCAGTAAAGCTTCATCTTGTCACTTATGAAAAATAAAGCCTCCTCATAAAAACAGATTCACAAACATTTACGGAGTTGAAATAGAAATCTGTAAATGTGGTTAAAGAAAACAAAAAATTCTTTGCATTTGCAGCCTTTTGCTGTATTCTTTTTTTTAGTATATACTACAGAGTAATAGCATACATGAGGAAACAGCTTCTAGTACATTATTATTATAATGTTATTTCTTTATGGTTGTTGCTTTCTCAACTAAAGATTTATTTTTGCCTACACAAGGATACAAGTGATGTGACCGTCTTCTTGTTGCTGATTGTTTTGTGTGAAATATCTTGATTTGGGGATCAAGGATCAACGATATCCTTTTTATTCAGTTTTTGACTGTTTGTCCTACATGTTGGCATAGAGTTTCTCTGGACAGGTGGAAGCCACTTAAATGCCGTTAATAAGGGCTAGCTAGGATCAGCCAAGACAGGCTGAGTCTTCTTCAAAGTCTCAATCTTGTATAGGTGAGGAAGGTCAGTCAGGGTCATACCTGCAATTTGGCCACAAGCTGTAATTACACCTTGAACCTTGAAGTCTCTTCTTGTTTCTTTTTTCAGCGTCAGTGACCTGTACCAGCTGACAAAGCTAAATGTAACAACAGATTCATAAAAGAAATAAAAGATTCGCATAAAAGTGCTGCTGACATGAAACATGCAAAGTTTGCATCAAAAGTATATTCTTTGCTGGGCTTTTCTACAGAAAATATCCACCTGAAGCTCAATTACAGTGCAGTGGTAAGTATACTGTGCACAGACTCAGCAGCCATATCCTTTATTATCTCTCATTTGGTGTACACATTCATGTTGCCCTCAGGATGAATTGTAATAACTCTGGTTGTTTTAAAATGCTCAGCTTTGTAAACAGTAATATGAAAAAATGGAACAAAAAATAATTTCCACGAACAGCTCCATTTAAATTGTACTAATCTAAAGTTATACATTGCTGTTATAGCCACTTTATGTGACAGATGGGTGATGACTAGGCACTTAAGTGTTTTACAGTTGACTCCCTTGACAGGACCGCTGGACCAACTTTGTTGTGTTTGTGCCTTGTTATTTATTTGTGCTGTTATCTACAGTAACAGCTAAAGTCTGGGCTCAGGCTTTTATGAGGAAATAATAAATATTTAATTTTTTATTTAGTAATAATTAGAAGTTATCTGTGTGCAGCGTACCCATATTGCTAGCATATGCTAGTGGTGAGAATTTAGCAATTCACTCTGCCTTTTCGAAACTGGTCATATGATAAAGTAATATGGTTAGTTTTGGCTGAATAATAAGAAAGAGATGGTGAAAGCGACAAACTAGTGTCTTCAGAACAGGACTAATTGTTTAACTACGTCACTGACTTCTGCTGCTGAGACGGGCAAGCCATCACCCTCCTCCACAGAATAACAGAACACCACTCAGATTTAGATTAGGCAGTGACAAAGTGTTGAAGTCCCTAAGAAGGATAATTGAGTCCAAAGAAGTATAGGTGCTCTGAACGGTCACAGAAGTGGTATTCTGTGTCCTGTGAACTGGACATTGGTGTCCAGGCTCCCTTGACTGGCAAGAAAAGAAAAACAAGAAGAGACTTCAAGGTGCACGACCCATATGGTGCTTCTTGCAGATAGTAGACCTACAGGAGGGAGATGATTTAGTAATTTAAGTAAAACCCACTTTTCTAAAAACTCTTGTGTCAGTCTCCATTTTATGTTGTGGTTTATGATCCGGGGTATGACAGCGGATTAACCTGTAGCTATATGAACAGCTGTCAGAATGAGTATGTTAGCATGCTAATGTTAGAATTTCACACAATGTGTGTGCTTGTCATGGAAATATTCCAGGAACTGCATCCCAGACTCAAAGATAATGTGTGCTCACTTCAGAGAAAATTGCTCTCTTGGCATGTAGGTGAAAATGTTTTCTAGCTTCTGAGTCTCTTTCCATGTTGTTTGACTCGCTGCACATGCCCATTAGTACCCTATTTCCCGTGTTGGCCCTCGCTGTGAGTCTGCTTTTTTCTGTCTTTTTAACACTGCAATACTGCAAATGTTCACAGGAACAAACTAGCAGCAGTCAAGAGTGTTATGTCCTGCTCTTTTATCGCATATACATGTTGTTCAAAGGCAACCTACAGCCACAAGGCCAATAGCATCACCCTAGTCTTTATCTTATTTGAAATATGCCCAATAATTGCTCCTGTCGAGACAGTAAATAGTTATTAAAGAACTAAAAGAAAATCATACAAAAGTTCTCACTGGCAGAGTAATGATTATGCTGAGACAGATTGGCAGACTGCACAAGCACTACCTCTGAGTCTGATGATCTGAACCTGCTGAGAAGAGGCACTGCAGAGGGTGCATTAATTCAAAGGTTGAAAAGCTGCCTTAGAGGGAGGATTTCATCAGTAATGGAAGAAAGGATGCAAATCAAGACCAAGTCCAGTTGTGATGCATTGAGTGTAGCTCGACTGAAATTACCATACTGTAAAAAAAAGGAGGTTATTTTTCAATATGACAGCAGCAAATTAAAATTTTGCCTTCATCTTCATGAATACTACATAAAAAGGATGGCAAACACTAAAGATATGTGAAAATGTCTAGAGGAGAGCTCCTTTCCGGAACAGACACGAAATTTTGTGAAATTCACTGAAATTCAGCCTTCTAATAAGTCTCGCACACTAGACTGTAAACTCATCATAGGCAATAAAAATAAAACGGATGCAACAGTAAACATGCCATGCTGGTATAAATGATGTCTGCAGCAGTAAAGGCCAGTCAGAAACATGCATTATCTGTCTTATTGGGCCAGTAGTGATTAGGCCTATAAAGGTTTCAAATGTCACCCTTTCATTATACTGCCTCTATGGGGGCCCATCACAGCTGCTAAACCAAAGGAACTGCTCTTATCACCTGCACATCACTTGAAGCAAGCCTTGAAGGTCACGCCTTCTTTGGCTCCTTTTAAAAAGCAAAACTGTGGAAACTTGATGCACAAATGCCAAGGAAATCATAATGAGCACATATCAGGCTAAAAAAGGTGAATATCGGAGACTTAGATGTTATTGCAGAGCAAGGTATAATTCTACACTGTATAAATAAAGGTTCACGACAAACACAACCCTGCTCTTGTATGCTTTCATGCAAACTGTAAGCACAAGCACACACACACATACAGTAAACACCATCTCCTACCTTATAAAGCCTCACAGTGTGTGTTTTCTTTTTCCTGAGATCCCATGCGAGTACAATATTGGATCTTTGTCTCCACTTTAGCAGGACTGATAGCATCTCTGAGACACTACAAAGGTCTTGCTAATCAAAGCTGCTGCATTATTGGAACATTTCTCACCTATCAGTGAAAAAAAAAATCCTTTGTCAGCATCATTCTCTTTGTTCCTTTTGTCCAGGCTTACAGACTGAGCTGGTTCCAAGAATTAAGATCTTTTTTTCTTGCTTACTATATCTGCTTTTGTTGGAGGAGAAAAACAAAGGTTACTCTGACTGTGCCTTCCCTCTGTACACACAATCAGCAATAACTATGCTGGTGCTATCTGTATTAACAGCTCAGCTTTGTGGAGGCAGGTTTACGGGCATTAATCCATCCAGCCATCCATCCATGAATCCATGCACTCCAGATAAAATTCATATTTCTTGTTTTAACAGATACTTTAAAGTGAAGTTTATGTTACAACAGTGGAGCTGATTATGGTTTAGATGTAATGATTAGCGGAACCAAGCTAAGATGATGTTCACATGCAACACAGACTTTGTGTCACAGTGAAAAAAAATAGTCGGAGTTGGCTCCTTTTACAGTGCTCACTCATTTTCACTTCACTCGGGTGTTACAGTCTACACTTCCCCCCTATAGGATCTTACCCAAACTCTGCACCCTTTACCCTTTTTCTTTGCCTTCTTAGTATAAATGTATGTGCATATAATTGGTAGTAGCTGATAGGGTGGTTGATGTTGCCTCACAGCAAGAGGGTTCTTTGATTTGGACATAACAGCACAGCATGCCAGTCAGAACTCTAGTCAGTACAGACGAAATGTTCAGTGCTTTGTTTTATAAATTGCACTGACTATACAGTGCAGTGTATTTTATATATACACGGTCATAAAATTCAAACCTTCTTCTTGACAATCAAATCTAAACACAGGCAAAAAAATCTGGCTTGCAGACTTTATCTACATTTTAGATTTGTTTAAAGATTGAGAAACGTGTATGTCCACATACAGTGGGAATGCAAGAAATGTATTTTACTTTTTATATTTATTTTGCTAAATTGGCTAAATTGTGGATCAACAGCTAAATAATTCAAATAGCTGAAAAAAATGGATACAAAAGTGAATTGATGAAATCAGCCTAAAACTAAAAGTTAAAAATATATTTTAAAAGACAATTACAAACAAGAACTACTAATACTACAAAGGTTGTTATTAGATAATTAAATAGTTTTAATACATAATAACCATTATGTGTTCCATAATTAGGGAATACTTTTTTTCTGCCCAGCGAGGACAATCAGTTATATGAAGCCCACCTACTTTGTAGCTCAGAGTGAATTAAGACTTTAGGAATACTTTATGTGATAAATGAGATTAGTCAGTTCTTGTCACTGACAGAGCTGAGACTGATCTCTGAAATCTGCTGCTTGACATTTTCTGGAAGGAATACGATCCAATCTTTTCTCATGCCTCTTATAAATTGAGTAATGCAATGTCTTACATATTGAAACCCGGTTTGGTTTGAATTTAATAATGAATCATAATGAATAGAATCTGTGACCATTTACCTCATACTCTGCAGTAAGTATGGATAATTCATCCTGTCTGAATAAGACTGCTTTTTCATCTATAGAGCCAAAGATCTGCCAGTCATAACTGCTCTGTACAAATCATCTGCTTCTGGCTTAGCTTTGATGTGCTGCATCCTTCTTCATACACTCTGGTCAGTTTTTAAAAAAATAAATAAATATTTTTTTAAAAGTACATTTTGAAGAAATGACTTTTTTCTACTTACGCTGTAATGTTATAATGCTCTTGTACAATAGCTCTTGCTGAATAAAATACTGTAAAATCTTGGGTCAGGCTGCATTTGGGTCCGTCTTACATCTCAAATTTGGAATGAGTCATACTCACGGAGGAATGAGTCACAAAGATAAGGCTACGTGCTTGATTCTGAACTCATTTTTATGCTATTGCAAACCTCTACTCTGCAGCTTTCATTTGTCCTTGCACCCCTAAAGGGCCCCTTAATGCTCATTTTCACCTCCATATTTTTATTCTTGGACTCTTCTGGAGTATCTTTGCATGATTCATAATTGTAAAATAATCCGTAGCCATTTTTTCTGGCCTTGGAGGAGATCCTCAGTTATTTTTCTATCTGAAAGGAGCTGTTTTAGCTCCCTTCCATTTAGCTCAGATTTTTATTGATTGGCTGCCGCTCACAAACAAAAGGATAGGAGGAAGGAGAGACTTCTGCTCACAGCATTCGTATGTCCACAAACTAAGAATGTCTGCTTTCACTGACATTTTACAGAAGGTAAAATAGGTAAAACTGAGTGTTAGGAGCAGTGTGATGCCTGAGAGCACACTACCAGTCAAAAGTTTGTCTTTATTTAATGACTATTTACATTGTAGATTCTCACTGAAGGCAAAACTATGAATGAACAAATATGGAATTATGTAGTAAACAGAAAAGTGTGAAATAACTGAAAACATGTTTTATATTTTAGATTCTTCAAAATAGTTACCCTTTGCTTTGCACACTCTTGACACTCTCTTGATGGGCTTCATGAGGTAGTCACCTGAATGGTTTTCCAACAGTCTTGAAGGAGTTCCCAGAGAACTGGGACCGACAAGACCACTTGCGGGTCCTTTTACCTTTACTCTACGGTCCATCTCATCCCAAACCATCTCGATTGGGTTTAGGTCAGGTGACTGTGGAGGCCAGGCCATCTGGCGCAGCACTCCATCACTCTCCTTCTTGGTCAAATAGTCCTTATAAAGCCTAAAATATAAAATATAAGACATATTCAGAGTTAATTATCAATTTTTTCTTTCCTATATAATTCCATATATCTTAGTTGATATATTCGATGTCTTCAACATGTACCTACCATGTATAAAGTAGTAAAAATAAAGAAAAAACATTAAATGAGAAGGTGTGTCCAAACTTTGACTGGTAGTATATATATAAACACCTCATGTCGATATTAACTTGGAACATCAGCAACATTAACAGTGAACCTGACACATTGGTCTGTTTTGAGCTGCCATGTGTTATCACGCATTTGTTTAAGTGATAAAACATGTGCACTGTTTTTTGTTGGCTTTAGAAAGAGGTTAAAGAGGTGGCAGTGATCGAGGGCTGCGTCGGTGGTTCTACAGAAAAAAGAATAGCTTAGAGCAGCTCACTTAAAAAGTGTAAGAAATTAATATGAACTAGTTCATTTTGGGAACTGTGAACTCAGTTGGAAACTGTGAATGTGAACAAATTAATTTCCATCTAATTCTTTTGAACTGAACTTTGATCTGGCTCCCGCAAAGCGTGAACTTGTACAACACCGACAGCATTCACACAGAAAGTTTCCCCAAAATAAGTAGAAGGTTCGAACTCTTCATGTTGAGTTATGTTCATATTATGAAATACACTTCTTGTATTTGACATTTTACTCAAATTTATATATATTTTGAGGCCAATTTTGTGTTCCTGTGAGGGGCTAGAATGAAAACACTCAGAGGTGGAGGAAAAGAAATAATGAAAGTAATACCAGTAATGATGATATGAGTGAAAGTTTTGAAGCTTCCTGGTGAGAAATCCTTGAAAGCTTTGCTGCTTTTAGATATGATGAAGTAAATTTCCTTATACAGACCAATTCTTCTTTCATATTTGTTTCTGGCATGAAAAACTAAGAATCCCTTGAAAACTCAAGAAAAGAATTTATTTGTGAAAATATTTATTTTAAAAAACTGGCTGATGCATTGGAATGAAACTGATCTGAGCAAATTAATCATTGCAAACACGAAACTGGTGGTTTAAAAGTCACTCATGCTTCCACTCCACTGAAGAGATAAAAATAAAGCTGATCTCTGTGGAGAAATGACAGCATACTTTGCATTTGATTGTTTTTCCATTGTTTCAGGTTTGACTGGTGTGCTTTTTAATCAGGTCATCTCATCACACCATTTTCCTCTACAATGGTTTTAATGGCACTTGACTGGTGAATTAGTCCCAGCACTGCCAGCTTGGGAGTAGATGTAAATGCAAATTATTTTTACTTATTTGTTTATTTTTTCTGGTTACAGTTTGTGTTGCATTTCTCAGATTTTAATGTAAGAAAAGACATATTTTAAACCTTTTTGAAGGCACATATCCATGTTGAACAAGAGTTTTGTGGGAAAGGAAGTTGCCATCCACCATTTTTAAAAAATTATTTTTGGAGCGTTAGAAAGTTCTCGCTTGCTTTTCCATCCTGCAACAATATGAACATTACATTGAGCATTTGGGCTGGAAGAGGAGGAAAGCTTCTCTCTCAGATGTAAGCTCTCAAAGTAATTGCAGCACCACGGACAGTGACAGGAGTCTTCTGTCCGACGCAGAAGACTCTGCTTTGTGTTTTCATCCTGCTTTCATAGGTGCCTGGCTTTCATTTCTCCAACCCTTCTACAGAACAGTGGATCAACGACACATCACCAGATGTTGTGTCAAAGCCTTGAAAACGTGTTTGAGGTGCAAATCAGACCTCATCAGTAGCTACAATGCCTTATTTCCCTACAAAAAAGTGCAGAAAAAAATTCTGCCTTTCGTGATTCTCTGTCATCTTATCATCTACTGTAGTCATTTCTTTTTTATATATTCATAAATTTGTATCAGTGCTCAAAGATGTTTTGTCTCCTTCCAACATGATGTAAAGGTTTAAAAACATTTTTTTTTTCAATTTTATTGCCTAAGTTGATTAACTGATCTGACTTTTATACATAAATGCAACAGCTGGCTTATGAATAAACATGAGTAAACAGTGGCTCACCCACTATCTTTCCACACACACAGACACAATGCACATGAACCCACATGTTATACAGTTATGTTGAACATACTGCAACAATGACGACACAGTGCACTGCTGTAAACAGATTGGCCCTCCGTAACAGTTTCATCATCAGCTATTGCTTTGGGCTAATTCCTCTGCCCAAACCAATAATCATCATTTTCCTAGGGTTATTCACTGGATAATTTGCATTCATAAGAAGTTGAGGTAACATAAGATTGGACTTATTGCTGCATATTGACTTAATGAGCATAGAAGCAATCATAAAATGCAAATAGCTGTTGTCCTTTTCACCTGGATAAAGTATACCATAGTAATAAAAAAGCTGAATATATTACCAAAGGACCACTGTTGCCTTCACCCTCCTCATCTTCTTTAGCTCCTCTGTCAGCCCGTGGGATTTCACAAGCTTCTTCCTGATGTTGTTATCACTTGGTATAGCTACATCTAACACTACAGACTTCTTCCTTTACTCGCCTACCACTACTAAGGTTGCTTAACCAGTTTGTCCTTCTGTATCTGGAAGACCAATGCGATCTTAGGTTGGTCATTCTCAACCACAAAATAGGCACATCCTATTTTGACTTTGGGACTTCCAGTCGATACTTGCCACAGATGCTCCTGTGTACTATGCCAGCCATTTTGCCCTACCTGTTAGCATCTGCTGTTATGCACTGGACAATCTCAGGGGCATTCTCAATATCAATTTCTTTTGTCTGCCAGCAGTAAATACTGTGCAGGGGCCTATTCTTCCATGACGGTTCATCTTCTGGCTGCTCTTCTTTCTCAGGTTTCTTCTGCCTGAGGTATTCACTATATTCACTATATTCACAGGACATTTCATCCTGGATAGTGGTTCTCATTCTCACTCACTACAGAGGTAGTTCTCAGCCTCTCTCCTTTCACTTCCTTTCTTTCCTGTCCTTTCGGATAACAATTAAGTCTGAGCGGGAAATAAAACCAATAATATAAAGACTAAAATTCATCACTTAAATAACAAAGAGTTCCACATGGGAACCATAACTCAATAATATCACAACAACCAGAATGCACAATGTACAGGAATGATAAAATCAAAACAGGAATCAGAAAATTCCCATAAAGCAACACAAGGATCTCTCAGGAACATGAGAAAAGCGTAATGTCACACTGTGTGACAGGTTGGAAGCACAATACTTTATTTTTAGTTAATGGAATTTTATATTAGTTACAGTATGACATTTATTAGATATAAACCCATAAAAAGTTATCATATTACGTGGATTTTATGACTGCGAGTGGCACCCCAGAGATATGCGAAAAGGTGGTCCTGTGTTATTCTTGTAAGATGACAGCATTTCTGCTGACTCCAAAGGCTACCAATGCAAATGCGTCATGGTTGCAGGCTAATGCAAAGAAGAAAGGGAAAAACTGCATGAAGTCTTAGATGAACTAGGAAAACATATTGAATGGATAAAGCAAAGAAGCTTATGTTTGCTAAAGAAAGAGGAGAAAAAAGCATTAAACCTCCCTGGTACACTGAATAAAGAAAAACACGTCATAACAAAAATAAATAAAAAATCAAAATAACAAACCTTAAAAGTTGACTTTTTGCATATTGAATGCTGGATGAGGTAAAGTCTACCACCTAAAGCAGGTGAGAGCAACTGTGCGACTTCACTTTGTTTTACACAATTTCAGATATCAGCTTTTAGGAGCAGTTTTAATATTAGTGAAAGAGGAGGGGGAGAAAAAGACAACACTGCAAACTTTACACACTTCAAAATATTCAGAAGAGGCTTTGCAAATGTTTTGAGGTTGGAAATGTGTTTGTTAGATCACAAAATGTGTTTTTCTTGCACATTACAATTCACAGGTAATTCACAGCCAAGTGTTGGCTGGCCTAATGCTTTCTTTCATCACCCAACAACACATAAACTCAAAAACTAATCTTCCAAAAAATGCATTAAGTTAAAGAGGAAACTGTTGCATAAAAGTCATTACACGTGTTTTAGTGATTTGGGGGTTATGTTACTGAGTTTGAGCTGAGGTGCTAGGAAAGCTCGGCTCACCAGAACTAATCCCACGTTGGATGATTCACAGTTAATACATACTTACAGTTTTTTTTTAAACTGAGGAACTTTGACACAGTTTATTCAGTGAGATGGAATCTTAAAGAATCATTGATTTGTTCATGCTGCAGGCTGACACTGACCTTAAACCTCTGATCACTGACTGGGATCAACAGTGCTCATCATTTATGCCATGGCATACTGCTTGTGCTGCACTGTGCTGCATTTTTTCCCCTGCCATTTTACTTTGGGCACATTACTGCTTCTTCTCGGCTGTTCAACTATATAGAATCAAAATAAAGGTTTTCGTGTTCCTCAAAAATTGGAGCCTCTTTTTCATGACATCCAGTAACTGGGTCATTCCTACTATTCGGTGCCATTTCAGTGTGATCACTCTTCATCAAAAAATACAAAATTTTGAATTATTTTAACATTTCATCTAAAAGAGGGATTTTCAACCTATAAGAAAAATGTATTGGTCCAGCTAAGGATATTATATTATAATATTTTTTAAAATCAAAGTCTTTACCCATGACGTGCCAAATGTCCACCCTGTTACAGGACATTCAATTTTCTATTAATAACTGTTTTGAATACACAGTTATAGTAATATTTACATTTTCTAAAAGCTACAATGTCCCTTTTTAAAATCTGCAAGGAAATTTCAAGGAAGTATTTTAAACAAGCATTATATTGAAAGAAGACAGGTTCAGTTTTAAGACACAGTGTAATGTCAAAAGATTGTTTTTAGATTCAAAGGGAATATAAAAAAAAAATTGGCTCCATTTTTAAGTAACTTAATTTTGCTGATTCATTCCCTCCCAATAACCAAAGAGACATGCATTATGTTTGTTGATTTGATTTAATTAACAAAAGAAACACACAGGTAACAGGGTGGACAGAGGAGAAACAGGGTGGACAGGAGGTAACAGGGTGGACATAACATCAGTGACAAAAAATACCACCTTAAAGAAACTTTGAACACCTTCACCATGCCCGTCCAACCAACACAGGTAGATACATGTCCACATTAAACAAGCAAATTTTCACTGTACACCCAACATAATGAACATTTTTCTCACACCTTTTACCTATGCAACAGACCAGCAACTCCAGTTTTTTTCAAGGAAATCCCACACTTTCCTCTCCAGCTGAACTGACCTCTTATTCAAAGGTGTTGGTTCTTTCATCAGACACACAACCTGGTCATCCCTATACCAGGTTATGTCCTCACGTGGACTTGGCCAGTGGAACTTGTTGGTCCCGTTCTTGTGCATGCATTTCACTTTAACATCCTCTTCAACCTCCAGAATGATTCCTGGGTAGGGTTCACCATCGTAGTTGATAATGCACCACTGACCAATATGATCTTTTGTGATGTTCTCAGGCCGGGTTGGTCCCTCAGTGCAATGTGGACTTGCCTCTTGACTAAGGCTTATCTCCTTCAGGCCATAGCATTCACAGTCCAGTACACCTTTGTCTGCCTGGCAAAGGCAGGTTATGTCCCTGTATTTTATTGTTCCTGGAGAGAAACTGAGTACTTGGTGGATTTTCATGGTTCCTTTGACAGGCACAAGTGTCGGTCCATCAATAATTTCTTTTACTTTCCTCTCAACATCATCTTCTCCCACAAAAAAAAGTTCCACTGAAGTGCCCATGTCTCTCAGCTTGTGAAACATAGCTTCTGCGTTGGGGATATCTCCTCCATGGCGGACAATTGTGTCAGCTGACCTTTTAAGGGTGGCTCCAATACCATCTGGAGCCCCCTTTCCATGGCTGGCCTCAAAAAAGTTCCAGCTGATGTTTTTGAACCCTTTTTTGAATGGCTCTTTTGAGAGCAGGTAAAAGTTGCCCTTTTGTTTGTATTGTGTAGCTGGACCATCGCTGAAGACATGGAGGTGTTTGATAAGAGGGTATCTTTCTCTGATCATGTCTAACACAGGGTCAAGATGGGCCCATATCGCAGGGGGATCATGCCGCCTGGAAGGTGAGATAGAGCAGAATGTTACTGGTGACTGTTCAGCTGCAGTGTACAGTACTCCAGTATGTAGGGTTGCCTGCTGGTGTGACCCTCCGAAGTGGACTGCTTGTACTTCTTGAGAATACTTACAGGAGTAGTTCTCACTGAACTGTCAACTCTTCTTCTAACCTTGAGGGTCCTGGTTGCGGGGCATTTTCTGGCTCTAGGGAATATTCTGGACTTAGGGGAGGAGTATTCATAGCCTCAAATTCTGTCCTGCCTTTGGCACTAGCCCTCTGCTTTCTTTTCCTTTCTCGCCACTGCTTTCTCTGTGCTCTCTTCTGTCGTTCACTGAGATCTGCCACTTTCTTTTTTTTCCCTTCCTCTCTGTCCTTTCTCCACTTCTCTTTCTCTTTATTGAGATATATCTGTCTTCTCTCAGGGTCAGCATCACGACGTGCTCGGTAGCGCCGCTGCTTCTCCGCAGCAGACATTGGTGCCATTCCCTGAAAAATGTATACTATTCAAAATCTTCTAAAAGTATATATATACAGGTTAATAATAATTACCAATACACACTTGTATAAATAACCCTAAACACTAAACTTCTATCATCTTACGTCCCCCCTGTTACCATGTGTCCCCCCTGTTACAGTGCATAGCAATAACAGGGGTGACGGTAACAGGGGGGAGATTTTATGCTAAACTTAGCCATTACTACTAGTATGATGAACAACAAGCTAGTACATGGTGACCACTAAGAACCATTTTTAACATGTTTATTAGCCATATTATAAAAATTACAATAAAAAAAACTGTTTCCACTATTAATAAGCGTAACAGGTTGGACGTGTTATGCTTTGCCACATTACAAAATCTTGCTAAAACATTGAAAAAAGGGTTGATTAAAGAGTGGTACTTACTCGTCTTCTTCTTGAAAGTTTTCCCTCCAAAATATGTTACATCCGGGAGTGTCATGTGACTAAAAGAATAATCAGGTGATGTGTTCTATGGAATTCTTATCAGAGTAACAGGGGTGACAGTTGATTCAGGGACACAACATTTTTTAAAGATTTTAAGTATTAAACATGCATTAATAATAAAAAAGAACATTTGATGAGGAACATTAGAAATAAGCCAATCCAGAAATGATGAAAAATCTAGATTTTTTTTTTTTTTTTAAGTTATATTTGTAACTGAAGTCGAGCAAGCATGACTGGGGACATAGTACTTTAGTGACTTGTGCTAAAATAACAGTAATTTACTTTTAATGTATTTATCCTGTGTATATATCAATGTGTTCTATGGTAGAGGGGGGTTAAACATACAAGAAAATGGTTTAGAAATAAGCATTAGACAAGTTTTACACTAAATATACCATATTATGTCATTAGGACTCAAATGGCACCGAATAGTAAGAATGACCCAACTGTTAAAAGACAAAACTGGTCGTCGTCATACTCTGTACAGTCATTAACACCCATGAAAACCACCAACAGAATGATCTTAAACTTCCACTGCTTGCTATACTACATCACAGACCTCTGTGTCATGGAGCTTCATTTGCAATAATGTGTAGTTACTTTCCTCATGCTTCTATCCCCTAAAAGGAATCACCCTAAGCAGCTGTCACCAGGCTCTTATACCAAGGCTGCTGGCCTTCCAGGAACCTGAAACTGTCAACTGATAAAGTCTTAAAAACTGACATCATGAAACCACAAAACCTAAATCCCGTTACAGAGGCTGAGTGGTCTGGTTTTAAGTTACTTTTGGAGCTTGTTGCTTCCAGACAGGTAAAAAGATTTAGATTGGGATAAGCCTCTTTAAAAAAAAAAAAAAAAAATTGTTTCCTTTATCTCTTGTTTCTTGGTAATTTGGAAGGCAACTTCCAAGCATAGTCACACTTTCTTTCGCTTTGATGGGAAAACACATCATTCTAAAGATTGTGACTGCCAGTTCTCCAAACCTGATCAGCAGCTGTAGTATGCATTTGCACACTGGCACATTTCCTGACAGGACTTTAATCAGGCAGTGATAAAGGAAACGCTTGATGAAGTGTCACTTGGCTGTGATTTGATTTGTTTTCTCTTGAAACATAAGGGAGGGGGAAGCCTCTTACTGCATTTAATTTGTTTTTCCACCACGTCTATGGCGGCCATGACAAGAGGCATTATTATTTCACTTTGTATGTCCTTCTTTATAGAAGCTAAACATACCTGTCTCATTGTCTATGAACTTGAGATGTCTTGAACTGCTTAAGAAATATTCATCAGCACTTTTGATAAAAACTCAAGAATTCATACAGCTGACATTTTGTGCAAACAATAAATGGAGAAATAGAGAATAAAAAGAATTTTACTTGTTTACCTGGAAGTGCCCTGATTATTTTAGGTTTTACACTGTACCACACCTTCCACTTAAGATTCAAACATCATCCTGTTGCTGACATAAATAAATTGGTATATAACATTGATGGTTCACAAAGAGAGACACGTGCAAGACTGAAATGACCTTTTTTTAAAAATTTTTTTAAAGAGGTTCATAATCTTACTGACTTACATTTAAAAAAATCAATAAAAAACAACATGCTTTAAAATAATAGTGAGAAATACCCCTGTTTTAAAACACTGGTGATATGTTCTAACAATCTAATGCATTAACATGATGTGACATGTGCCTAAAGCAGTTTTTTTAGTTATATAGAAATCAACATTATCTATGATTTTATTTTGCTTTTTAAAAATTTGTCTCTGTTTTTGGCTGTTAAGATCCTTTGTCTTATTTACATGAATTCAATTCAATTCAGTTTTATTTATATAGCGCCAAATCACAACAAAAGTCGCCTCAAGGCGCTTTATATTGTACAGTAGATAGCACAATAATAAATACAGAGAAAAACCCAACAATCATATGACCCCCTATGAGCAAGCACTTTGGCGACAGTGGGAAGGAAAAACTCCCTTTTAACAGGAAGAAACCTCCGGCAGAACCAGGCTCAGGGAGGGGCGGCCATCTGCTGCGACCGGTTGGGGTGAAAGAAGGAAAACAGGATGAAAGACATGCTGTGGAAGAGAGACAGAGATTAATAACAGATATGATTCGATGCAGAGAGGTCTATTAGCACATAGTGAGTGAGAAAGGTGACTGGAAGGGAAAAACTCAATGCATCATGGGAATCCCCGGCAGCCTACGTCTATTGCAGCATAACTAAGGGAGGATTCAGGGTCACCTGGTCCAGCCCTAACTATATGCTTTAGCAAAAAGGAAAGTTTTAAGCCTAATCTTGAAAGTAGAGATAGTGTCTGTCTCCCGAATCCAAACTGGAAGTTGGTTCCACAGAAGAGGGGCCTGAAAACTGAAGGCTCTGCCTCCCATTCTACTTTTAAATACTCTAGGAACAACAAGTAGGCCTGCAGTGCAAGAGCGAAGTGCTCTAATAGGGTGATATGGTACTACAAGGTCATTAAGATAAGATGGGGCCTGATTATTTAAGACCTTGTATGTGAGGAGCAGGATTTTGAAATCAATTCTGGATTTAACAGGAAGCCAATGAAGGGAAGCCAAAACAGGAGAAATATGCTCTCTCTTTCTAGTCCCTGTCAGTACTCTTGCTGCAGCATTTTGGATTAGCTGAAGGCTTCTCAGCGAGTTTTTAGGACTTCCTGATAATAGTGAATTACAGTAGTCCAGCCTGGAAGTAATAAATGCATGAACTAGTTTTTCAGCATCACTCTGAGACAGGATATTTCTAATTTTAGAGATGTTGCGCAAATGGAAGAAAGCAGTCTTACATATTTGTTTAATATGTGCATTGAAGGACATGTCCTGGTCAAAAATGACTCCAAGGTTTCTCACAGTGTTACTGGAGGCCAAGGTAATGCCATCCAGAGTAAGAATCTGCTTAGATACCATATTTCTAAGATTTTCAGGGCCGAGTACAATAACCTCAGTTTTATCTGAATTAAGAAGCAGAAAGTTAGCGGCCATCCAGGTCTTTATGTCTTTAAGACATTCCTGCAGTTTAACTAATTGGTGTGTGTTACCTGGCTTCATGGATAGATAGAGCTGCGTGTCATCTGCATAGCAGTGAAAATTTATGCTATGTCTTCTAATGATGTTGCCTAGGGGAAGCATGTATAATGTAAATAGAATTGGTCCTAGCACTGAACCCTGTGGAACACCATAATTGACCTTAGTGTCTGAAGAGGACTCTCCATTTACATGTACAAACTGGAGTCTATTAGATAGATATGATACAAACCACTGCAGTGCAGTACCTGTAATACCTACAGCATGTTCTAATCGCTCTAATAGGATATTATGGTCAACAGTATCGAACGCAGCACTGAGGTCTAGCAGGACAAGCACAGAGATGAGTCCACTGTCAGAGGCCATAAGAAGATCATTTGTAACCTTCACTAAAGCTGTTTCTGTGCTGTGATGAGCTCTGAAACCTGACTGAAACTCTTCAAATAAGCCATTCCTCTGCAGATGATCTGTTAGCTGTTTGACAACTACTCTTTCAAGGATTTTTGATATGAAAGGAAGGTTGGAGATTGGCCTATAATTAGCTAAGACAGCTGGGTCTAGAGATGGCTTTTTAAGTAAAGGTTTAACTACAGCCAGCTTGAAGGCCTGTGGTACATAGCCGATTATTAGAGATAGGTTGATCATATTTAAGATCGAAGAATTAATTAATGGCAGGACTTCTTTGAGCAGTTTTGTAGGAATGGGGTCTAAAAGACACGTTGATGGTTTGGAGGAATTAATTATTGAAGTTAACTCAGAAAGATCAATTGGAGAAAAAGAGTCTAACTTAACATCGATGGTACTAAGAGTAGCTGTAGATAATATTACATCTGTGGGATGATTATTGGTAATTTTTTCTCTAATGATAAAAATTTTATTTGTGAAGAAGTTCATGAAGTCATTACTAGTTAACGTTAAAGGGATGGTTGGCTCAGTAGAGCTCTGACTTTTTGTCAGCCTGGCTACAGTGCTGAAGAGAAACCTGGGGTTGTTCTTATTTTCTTCAATCAGTGACGAATAGTAAGATGTTCTGGCTTTGCGGAGGGCTTTCTTATAAAGCAGCAAACTATTTCTCCAGGCTAAATGATGATCCTCTAAATTTGTGACACGCCATTTCCTCTCCAGCTTACGAGTTATCTGCTTTAGGCTACGTGTTTGAGAATTATACCACGGAGTCAGGGACTTTGGATTTGAGGCCTTAGTTTTCACAGGAGCTACAGTATCCAGAGTCGTACGTAGTGAGGAGGTAAAATTATTAACAAGATAATCGACCTCTGTTGGAGTAGCGTTCAGATAGCTGCTCTGCTCTATGTTGGTACAGGGCATTGAAGATGATAACAGTGGGTGGATTATATTCTTAAACTTAGTTACAGCACTTTCAGAAAGACATCTACTTTGATAAAGTCTACTCTCCACTGCTGTGTAATCAATTATTGTAAATGTAAATGTTATCAGGAAATGATCAGACAGCAGAGGGTTTTCAGGAAACACTGTTAAATATTCAGTTTCTATGCCATACGTTAAAACAAGATCTAGAGTGTGATTAAAGTGGTGGGTGGGTTCTTTTACATTTTGAGAGAAGCCAATTGAGTCTAGTAACAGATTAAATGCGATGTTGAGGCTGTCATTTTTAGCATCTACATGGATGTTAAAATCACCCACAATAATTATTTTATCTGAGCTGAGCACTAAATCAGATAAAAAGTCTGAGAAATCAGAGAGAAACTCTGTGTAAGGCCCAGGTGGACGATAGATGATAACAAGTAAGACTGGTTTCTGAGTTTTACAGCTGGGGTGGACGAGGCTAAGCATCAGGCTTTCAAATGAATTAAAAGTCTGTCTTGGTCTTTCGTTAATTAATAGGCTGGTGTGAAAAATTGCTGCCACACCGCCCCTCGGCCTGTGCTTCGGGATTTCTGGTAGTTAGAATGACTCGGGGGTGTTGATTCATTTAAACTAACATACTCATCCTGCTGCAACCAGGTTTCTGTAAGGCAGAGTAAATCGATTTGTTGATCAATTATTAAGTCATGTACTAACAGAGACTTGGAGGAGAGAGACCTAATATTTAATAATCCACATTTCACTGTTTTACTCTTTGGTTCAGATGTGGATACTGTATTGTTCTTTCTTTGTGATTTTTTATGTTTAAGTTGTTTATTGCTGGTTTTTAGTTTGTTTTTTGTCTTTTTGGGAGCTGACACAGTCTCAATGGAGATGGGTTTTTGGGGGGGTAGCAGGAGGAGAGAAGCTGCAGAGAGGCGTGTAAGACTGCAACTCTGCTTCCTGGTCCCAACTCTGGATAGTCATATTTTGGGGGGTTTAATGAATTTGTCCATATTTCTAGAAATGAGAGCTGCTCCATCCAAAGTGGGATGGATGCCGTCTCTCCTAACAAGACCAGGTTTCCTCCAGAAGGTTTGCCAATTATCTATGAAGCCCACATCGTTTCTGGGACACCACTCAGACAGCCAGCAATTTAAGGAGAACATGCGGCTAAACATGTCACTCCTGGTCTGATTGGGGACCAGACAACAACACATAATCAAGTGCCCCTGCTGGGCATTAAATGGTGCCCCTACTGGGGACTCCATTGTCCTCCAGGGGGACTTCAGTACACATGTGGGTAATGACAGTGTGGCCTGGAGGTGTGTGATTAGGAGGAATGGCCTGCCAGATCTCAACTAGAGTGGTGTTTAGTTATTGCCTAACAATGATTTGTCCATAACAAACACTATGTTCAAACATAAGAATATCCACAAGTGCACGTGGCATCAGAATGCCCTACATCACAGGTTGATCAGTTTTGTAATCTTTTCAGACTTGTGGCCATATGTCTTGGGTGAAGAGAGGAGGAGAACTTTTCAAATGACCACCACCTGGTGGTGAATTGAATCAGCTGACAAGGGAGGATTCTAGGCAGACCTGGCACACCCAGCTGTACATTAAGGGTGTGTTAGGAGGGTCTAGCAGAGGCCCTGTGTAACACAAGCGAGTTAGTGCACCCTAGCACAGCAAACACACTGCTTGTGTTATAGGGTAGTGATGTTTATTTACAGTGAAAAACAGTACCATTCTCATGCTCTACGCTCTTGACAGTTTTCCAGTTGACAAGTCTCCAGCTCAGCTCTCCAGGTCCGGATGTGGTACTGAAATGGGGAGAGCATGACTGGAGAATTGGCCACATCTACCCTGTTAGCCTGCTTGGCACTTCCCCATTAAACTACTGCACCACCCTTCCTCTGCAGCGGCACTGCAGACCACATCTTGCCACACCCTGGTTGGCTAGATCATCAACTCCCATCTCCGGCAGAGCTTTAATTACATTCCAAGGGAGACTGGAGACACTGAGTGTGAGTGGACCATGTTTTCCTGCACCTCTGGATGTTGTAGGGCTGTCAATTCTCTGCAACATTGTGTGGAAGTTGGGGACAGTGCCTCTAGACTGGAACATTGGAGTGGTGGCACAGTAGCGCTTTTAAAGGACGGAGACTAGTAGGGATCACAATTCTCAGTCTATGTGAGCATGTTGGCGAAGAGAGTCTGTCTGTTAGTTGAACCTCAGATTCAGGAGGACCAACGTGGGGTTCTTTTCTGGTTGTGGAACACTGGATGAGCTCTTTATCATCTCATACATGTTTCCCTCTGTACACCCTGTGGGCAGTGGTCCATGAGTAGGGGCTGACTGGTCCATTGCTACGGACCACTGAGCCCCTTACAACTGTAGTAAGAGCTTGGATTGCATTGCTGGCAAAGGGTCAGACTCATTTCCAATGAAAGCTGGACTCTGTAAAGGCTTCTACTTGTCACCAATTCTATTCAAAACTTTATGAACAGAATTTCTAGGCACAGCCAAGTTGTGGAGGGTTTCTGTTTTTGTGGGCTTTTTAGAGGTCTGGGCATCTCTGCTTAGACTACTGCCCCTGCGACCCACACCCAGATAGCAATAGCAGCATCTGTCAAATCTGTCATTATTTTAGTGGTGCAGTCAAAATTTCCACTTCTGCACTGCACTCATTGAATTGGTCTTTCAATCGTAGTCTTTGATGCAGCTACAAAACAGAAAAAACTACAGCAAACAATAAGGACAGCTGAAAGAAATCACTGGGACCCCAGTCTAGCCTCCAAGACTTGGACTCCTCAAGATCCAGTAAGCAGAACTCCCTGCTGACAAGTGCTGCCGAACCTCTCCTACAGGATCAACCAGACACAGAATGACCAGTATCTCTGTGGTGACTGGATTGTGTGTCAAATCCACAATTGTTGTATTTTACACATACTCAAAATCATCTCTGAATGAAGAAAATGAGAGTGAGAAGAGGAAAAATGGAGAAAAGCATCAGAAAGTGCAGAGGATAATAAGGAATGTAGAAAAAATGTACTGAATGAGTTTTAAGGAACAAGGGTGCTGTGCAGAGCTGTAGTAACCACAGGGGGATTAAGTTTTTTAGCCATACAATGACTTTATGGGAAAGAGTTGTTGATTAAAGGTTAAGAAGCGAGATGATGACGAATGAGCAACATTATGGCTTTGTGCTGAGAATATGGAGGAGGTCAGAAGGAATTGCACTCAGTCTTAGTGGCTCTAGAGAAAACATATGACTGGGTGCCAAGACAGGAACTGTGGTACTGTAGGATGAAGTCAGGAGTGACAGAGAAGTATGTGTGGGTGGTGACACATGTATGTATGAGGACAGTGAGACAATAGTGAGGTATATAGTTGGAGTGACAGGTGGGTTCAAGGTAGGAGTGAGGTTATATCAAGGTTCTGCTATGAGCCCCTTCTTGTTTGCAGTGGTGATGGACAGGTTGACAGATGAGGTGAGGCAGGAGTCTCTGTGGACTATCATCTTTGCAGACTGCTTTGTGATTGCTAGTGAGAACAGGGACGTAGGAGTATGCTATGGAGAAAATCAGAAGCAAGACAGAACACATGTGTGACTGAAAAGGAGGCGGGCATGGAGATGCAAGGAGTAAAGGGAATGAAGGTGGATGGATTTAACCCTCTCGAGGCAGGCGTTGCCGATTTGCAACAGTTAAAAACTAACAACCCGATTACCCCACATACATATTTTATGAGTTTTTTTTACTCAGAAGTACCACTGCAGGACTTGGTTGTGCATTAGCAACAAAAACTTAATTTGAGCCTGAGAGGGTTAAATACCTGTGGTCAACCATCCAAACAAACAGACAGTGCACAAGTAGAGTGTATAACTAAGTGCAGGCAGAGTGGAAATAAATGCCAGAAGTGCTTTATGATAGAAAGATAGCAGCAAGAGTTAGAAGGGAAGATTTTTAAAATGGCCTGCTATGAGACCTGCTGTGATGTATGATTTGGAGATGGTGGCACTGACACCAAAAGACAGGAGACAGAGCTGGAGGTAGTAAAGCTGAAAACGCTAAGATCTTCAGTGGGACTGACCAGAATGGGGTCAGGATTAGAAATGAAGAGGGACAGCTCAGGTTGAGCAGTTTGGAGACAAAGTTAGAGAGGCAAGGCTGTGATGGTTTGGAGACGTGCAGAGGAGGGATAATGGATGTATTGGACAAAGGATGTTAAAGATGGAGCTCCCAAGCAGGAGGAAAGGAGGAAGACCACAGAGGAGATTAGTGAATTTAGTGAAGGAGGACATGCCTCTGCACTGTTGGTGTGTGGTTTGTATTAAGCCGAATGAATACATCTGTATGGTATCTGGATATAATATTATTCTTGCCATGTATGTAATGTAGACCATCAGTACTGTCTTGGTCATTATCTGTAATTTTGTGTTTATAAATTGTACCACAGCTGTATGTTTAGCATATTTAAAACTACATAATATCTAAAGTAATGTGAGTGAGGTCATTTATACAATTGTCATTTATTGGCTCTGCCTTGGCTTTACTATTCGATGTAGTCTCATTAGTCTCATCAGCTTTTTCAGCAAACAGCTCTGTTAACTTGGTTTCACACTACCTGTGCAGGACTAAACTCCAGAACGACAAGGTTAACGTTTTGCTGATGACCATAATGGAGCATTAAGCACCAGAAGAACCAGAGGAGCTTTAAGAGTTGATGAAGACTGAAACAGACCTAAAGACTGTGTTTGTTCTGCATTAATATGAAGAAAAACAAGAAAAAACTGATAATAGTCATCAGAGAGATTTCCATTTGTCCACCTGGTGGGAATTTGTGTATCATGCAACTTACTGAGCCCATGTGGGCGACAGTAAATTCAATTAAAAATTTAAAAATCTTAAATTTAAAAAATTCAAATATATCTATATATCTCTATAATGTATCTCCACACAGGACAATTGTCTCTTCTGCAACCAGTTTTGCATTCAAATCTGCCTACAGTGCAACTTTTCGTCAAACCAGACCATGAGCAGTTGTGACAGGTGATAAGTGTATCAGCTCTCCCCTTCTCTCTCTTAGCATTTGATGGAGCGAAGTTCAGCGCACTAGCGGGTAATATACAACACAATGACCATGTTTCTGAAATGTTTGTGTCAGACAATTTCCTCACCTAGCTCTCTCTCACATCAGTAATGGCCGCGTCACGTCACAGAGTGGTTTGGGGAGGCTGGGAGCAGGTGAGGAGCAGCAGAGGGTGTAAATGGAGCTCTAATGTGGTAAAGTGAGTGAGTTGCTGTGTTAGAGTCAAACAGACCACTTACTTTGTGTGAAAAGCTATTGACGACTACAAGGAACGGGAGAGGTGTTTCTCCTCTGAATCATTGCACAGCTTTTTTCCCCCCATTTTGTTACTTTGCTGTTATTATTTTAAAGTTTGTGGATCATGCGAGACTGTCTGCACTGCTGGTGTCAGCAAGCTATGGAGCAGAATGGAAATGTCCTACTTAATCCATTATGTGCAGTGGCCTTGTTATTGCTGTTTTCTCTTTTCTGTTGCTGTGACTGCTTTGTTTGCATGAGTTATGTTGTTTATTTCTTAAAAAAAGAGAAAAAAACACGTATGTCAATACCAAACTGTATATAAAAGATGGTAAGATTTGGTCAAGGTAGTTTTGGCCAACTATAGATCTTTTGTACAGGGCTGTAAATATGCGTGTCCTCCTTATTTCTGCTGTAAATTTGGGCATTTTATGCAAAGACTGTGTAAAAGATGCATTTGCTCTGAGAAGTAAAGATGACATTCAGTTTCACCAAAATTGCAATGGCGAAAACTCTCGGCTCGAGTCTTCAAGATGGGTCATCACAGAGTCTGCATCAAATTTTATAAACATGAAATTATACTACAAAAAATGCGATTAAATTAGCTATGATTGCTTCCATCATTTGGAACAGTCACTCAAAGCTAGACTGAGCACACAGAGTTTTTCATATGCTTTTAATGGTAGAGATGGGTGTCACAGCAATGCCATATGTGACACAGATAATAAGCAGAGGCAGAAGATGACCCAAAATGACTGAGGGCATATAAAATCATTACCCTCAGAAATTGTTTTTGTGTCAAAACTGCAAGAATTTGAAAAGCAATGAGTGGAAAATATTATCTGCATATTAGTGCATAACTGGCTATTAGTGCCATCATGCTGGTCAGTGCCATAGCCTTTATGAAGGTGTTGGATGCTTTTGCACTGAACTTGCAGTAATAAATGTTTGTGGTAAGGTGACACCCCTTCGAGTCACAGTGTGTTCATGACTTTTTAATGAATATTCCAAATGTTTGTCAGGCACTGCAGTTGGCATGTGTTCAGAGTTTTAGTTTGGGAAGCAGTGACAGCTGATAGCAGAGGAGACAGATGACTTCAGATAGAAAATGCATCACATTATATCTCTTGTGATCCTTTATGGCCAATCAATAATACTGATTAAATTCTGTATTTTGTAACCATTTTTTTAAAGCAAGTCTCCAGCTGATTAAATGGCAGGTCACTGCTCATATGAATTCTTGCATTATTGCAGCATCTGGCTTATTTTCTACTATATCCTCAGCATATCAGTGCTCTTAACTTGCTAATGTAATTCTTTTTACGCTAATGTTAAATGTGTCAATGTGTGTAGCTTAAGATCAAAGTTTATGTTGTTTGTGTTTAAACTGTCATTGCTTCTTGCAGTTTCTCACTGAAGTATGCTTTGTGTTCCCAAAGACATCCATCAATGATGATGTGTGTACTTTTTTTCAGAGTAGATCTGTTAGAGAAAAGATAAACAATAAGAATAAAAGTTACGATGCTACTATGGAGGAGAGGAACCGCATGCATGAAACTCAAAAGAGGAATTTAAACAAAAAAAAAACTTTAATGTTTGCTTTTGAAAACCAGAAATACACAAATTCCAAGCCTGAAACAAAAATGTGGTCAATTGATGAGTAACGGGTGAGGAAGAAGGCACAATCAGGAGGTAAAACAAGACACGAGAAAAGCAAAGTAAGACAGACAAAAAAACAAACATTACAAAATGAATACCAAGAAAAGACGAGACACAGCACATAGACGAGACAAAGGGGTCACAGACAAGAAAACAGTGGGGAGGCAGGATATTAAAACATCACCAACCTTTGGACTATTACACATACGTGTATACCTGTACAGCTATAGTGCAGGTTACAGTACTAGCAAACAAAGATGTCGTTCTAATCCAAAACTCTTTTTTCCAGTTAGACACCATTGAGAAACATTTTAGGTTGTTAATCTTTTATCCTACTTTTCCAGAGTGACAGAACAGCGATCGGGGGCTGATTGCTTGTTGGGAAGATAGATCATTGGATTAAACCACCCATCCTTTTTTATCTGCTTATCCATCTTTAATACCCTATATGGTGGCCCTATATGGAGCAGAATGCTGGCCAGCCACCAAGAAACACAAGCAGATCCTCAATGCTATGGAGATGAAGATGCTCAGGTGGATGGTGGGCTTAACCTGCTTGGATCGCGTGATGAATGAAGGTGTCTGAAAACGACTCTGAGTTGCCCCAGTCGAAAAGAAGATGAGGGAAGCGCGCCTACGGTGGTATGGACACATCATGCGCAGTGAGGAGAAATCGGTGTCAAGAACAGCCCTCCAACTCGACCCTGGAGGCTGCCCACCACGAGGAAGGCCGAACAAGCAGTGGATGGACGCAATCACGGGAGACATGCGCACATTGGATCTAACCCCAGAGGACACCCAAGACCGATCCAAATGGAGAAGGCAGAGCCATGCTGCGGACCCCGTGCTGGGAAGACGCCAGGAAAGAGAGAGATCCATCTTTGGGTAATAGGGACCAGTTACATCCAATAAGAATCATTATTTAAACTTACATGCATGTCTGGACTGTGGGAGCAACTTCGAGTAACCCAGAACAGAACGTCCAGACCACCACATCAAAACCAGGAAATTCAAACCAACCGTTTTTATAGGCAAGTTGACAGTATTTTCCACATATCAGGCTGGACAGGAAAATTTATGTTAAAATTTAAATTGTGGTGGGAAAATGGAAAGCAGCAAAAATTTTGAATTAATGACCAGAAACTGTGAGATTTCATTGAAATGAAGTTGGAAATATCAAAAATCCTCATTGCATTGAAAAAAAAAAAGGCTCATTGAATGGTGAATAGTTTACTGGACCCAAGGAGTGAAGAAAAACCCAGAAAAGTACTAAATATATCTCAGAACAGCAGCAAGCAGGTTAGCAATAAGGCTGGATTTCTTCTAGCTTTATCTCCTTGTCAACAAGTCTCATGAAAACACAATGAATTTCACCCTACTGAGGAATATTTCCTGTGAAGCCAAAGCCTGGGTGTCTATAAACTACAAAAACACACCAGGATTCGTGAGTTGAGAAGAAAAAAAAGAACGCCAAGCTCTTTTATCGTTAAGAGGAATATGCAATCACATAGTATTATCGCATTAAAAAGCAATCACAACAGAAGAAAACAGGAAGATGAAAAGAGCTTAATTACTTGGAATAATCTACTGAGGAAGACAAGCAATCAGACTTCAATGGGAATATTGAAAAGTAAATGAAAAAAAAAAGAAAAGAAATAAAAAGAAATGTAAAATATCCAAAAAGAGCTGCTAAAAACACTGGAACTGTCATGGCCCCTCTATGCTCCCAGTGCTGCTAGCTTATATTTTACCTGCTCCTTTTCTCCTTCTCTCTGTATGTGTGATGCTTTTCATTGTGCTACGTCCTCTCTTCTCCAGTGATCTGGAAATCGTTCCTTCTCCACCAGCATGAAGGAACCTCTAATGCTTCTGTTACACCTTGAGGAGTAGTGAGGAGAAAGGAGGCTTCTTCAGGATACGATGAAGCGCAGGAGTATTCTGTGCAACTCTTTTTATTTAGTGACATAAATGCTGCACCTCTACACAAGAAACAAATGCATCTACATGGAAATGTATTCTCACAGCACATAATTTGTAGTGTTGTGCCTAGGGATCAACAGATTTATAGCATGTCAAAGCTACATCTGGAGATGCAACATCACATACACTCACCCTTTAGCCCATGAATCAAATTATAATATGTAGGGTAATTTTATTGCAGTGTGTTGTAGAATTACGTAAAGCTCCGTTTAAAAAAATGTATAAGCATGAAACATGCATCCTGGGTTGTGTTGTGTAATACTGTACAGGTAATATAGTGTACTACTATGAATTCATTTTTAATCAATTTAGAATCTTAAATGAATAAATACCTCTTGTATTTCATAAGTGTATAAGATAAAACTGTAGATATTTGTGTCATACCAGCTGAGGTAACTGACTTCCTTTAAAACCGATACTGTGAAACCAAGGATATTTCATCTGGAAGCTTTGGGTCCTATTTCTTCCATCTACAGATGCAAGGAAAAGATGCAAGTAAAGGAAGCGAGGAGGCACACTAACTTTCTTTGTGATGATCCCTGGAGGCACAGACACTCTGGTTCCCTCCAGATACTTTGCTGGCACACACTTTCAGCTCTCTGCAGCTCCAACACAGCTTGTTGTGTCAGCTGTTGAGTTAGATAAATGTGTTCAGACTCTCCTCTTGTGTTTTTTTGCACTTGTTTTGATTCTCAGTGTGCCAGCTAGCTTTCTCTGTGCTTTAGACTCCTCGTGTGTGCCGGCCAGCTCCCTGTTACCTCTACTCACCTGCAGACTGAACTTCTAGCTTTCTAGCTAAATCCCTTCCTGCCACTCTCCTCTGTCATTTCAACCATCTGTCATCTCTCACATCTCTGCTTGTCAAAGATACTCGAGTGCACATTCAATCCTTGTGTAAGAATAAATCCTTTAAACTTAGTCTCTGTGTTTGTTATATTGTGTTTAAGTCTGCAAGTTCTTGGTCAAACATGAACAAGGTATCGGTATCACTGCTAATATGTTGAAAAACTGTGACTACTGTGGTAACTGTGACTACGTGTAACAGTTACCTGTTATGTGTGACAGTTACAGGTGTTACTCTAATACAAGGCTATTTCAATGCAAGGTATAATATGAAAATAATTTCTGATTAAATAAAAGAAAGTTTTAAAAAACCTCAACCTACAAACGTGACTCTGATACTAAAAACAATTCTTCACTTTAAAGATGAAACTGAATTTCTTTTTCAACACACATGGACCAACATACTCACGAGCCAGTGACATGGTTTAATAAACCAGCCTGTCACCTGCAAAACTGATCACTGAGACCTTCTTCCTTTGTTTTGTTTGGTATTAAAGAGTAGGACAGCTGTCCCCTGGGTGTTTGGTATTCAGTCAAGCTGTAGGAATTGAAATGGCAATTTCACCTCTAAATGAAGCCCACATTGTCCCAAAAAATTGAGCTGTTTGTCACTACAAAACAATAAAGCTGCCAAAGAAGACAAGCAGGTTCCCACCTCTTCTTCCCCTCTGTAATTATATATTTTTTTTAACTCCCCGAGAACAGAAAAACATTACTTATGTGTTTAATTTTCATAGAGATCAATTTCTTGCCCATCGCTCTGCAATTTGAAACCTCCTCTATGGGATACTTTATGCACCAAAGACAAAAAAAGACAAGAAAATTCTGACTTTTATTTTGTGAAATTTATGGCAATGGTAGGTCTCGTAACAGTTTCTTAAATAGGCTCATTAAAAACACAGTGTCTGCTAAGCGTTTCATTTTTTAAATCAAATTCTTTCAACAAAAGCAGCACAGACAACACAGGCCATTACTAAATCTTTTCCCTAGAAGAGTCCTTATGAAAGCCGAGTAATCACACTTCCTTTTAAGATTTTCTCTCTTTTTTTTTTTAACCATTTATACATATCTTAAGGACAAAATCATTAAATACAGCTAAGCAGTTGATTTCCCTGGCTGCACAGTTTAAATACCCCATGGTACCTTTATGTAGGCGGTTGTGTTGATTGAGCCCATTGAGCCCTTGCCTGTAGTTCACCCTTAAGAAAGAGAGAAAAATCTCTTTTTACACTCTTGTCTCATTTGCACACTAAAGCACTCTTAATTTCCACAGATGAAAAGGAGGTAGCATCTGAAAAGGTGAAAATGGTTTTCGAGGAAGTTTTTGAGGATTTTCTCGACTGGTCTCACATTGTGCATCTGAACGTGGGTGAAGATCTTTTAATACCAGGCAGACGGGAATTTTCAGATCACAAGACTCTTAAAGTGAGATAACTGATTGAGCAGAAGGGAATCATTTCCCCTCCTGTGAAAAAACAATTCACACAGACTTTGCCATCTTGCTTGTTGTCAATATAATCCTTTTTGTTATAGAGAAAAGGGACCTGCTATTATTCTACTCTTGCTTTTTGTTTTTTTGAGACAAGAAAGAATATGTGTGCAAGTTTGGTGGCAATCATAACCAGCGGGCAGCAGTGCACAGCATGCTCTGTATCAAGATAGAACAATAACAATGGCCAAAAAACAAAACGCCACACCATGAAATTCTAATGAAAGAACAAGTGAGGGAAGAAAATGGTTTCAGATGTGTGTCGAATACAATAAGGTCACATTATGTTTATAGCTACTTGAATCATCATACAGAAATAGGTGCAACAACCCGATCAAATTATCTATAACAGAAAATGACAAGATGGTACAATGCAAAAGGGAAGAGATGAACACCGTCTCACTTAGAAAGCAACAGAAAAGGAAAACTTTTTCTTTTTCTTATTCTTCCTTTGTATGACTCATCAATGTGATGAATCGAGAAGTGCCATGTTAAGAATATCCTTACATAACATCTGTGACAAAAGACTTTGCAAGGAGAATTGTGGTGAAAGGTTTTGACTTCAGGATGTGTAATAACATAATTTGCAGACCATAGCAGTAAGAGATTATTTGAAGATAACACGGCCCGTACAAATAGCTCAAATCTAAATATCCAGAATATTAGAGATTAATTAATTGATTAATTAATTGATTTAAACTGCAAACTGTAAAACTTTGTTATTTTCACTGTAGAGGATGTGCAAAAGGGTGAAACTATTGCACTGTGTACTGTGCATTAGATGGAGGAGTTGTACAGGGAGATAGCAACAGGCAGGAATCATTTCCTGCGTCATTCAGTGGTGCATTTGGGTAATCTCAGTCACTCACTGAACAGTGACTGGCCTGCACGTCACGGAGTGGGTGGGAGGTATTGTCCAGCATTGTTCTTTCCTTGGACAAGGGAGTCCAGCTCCATCCCCATAACATTACTTGCCTTGCAGATCATTTTATTGAGTCTGTTGGCATCTGCCTGCTGCCCAGGCATGCAACAGCACAGGGATGGCACTGGCCACAACAAACTCATAGAAAATCCTGAGCGTTGTCTGACAGATGTTAAAAGACCTCAGCCACCACACAAAATACAAATGACTCTGGCCCTTCCTATAGAGTGCAGTGGTCTTATTTAATCCAGGCAAGTTTATTGTCTATGTGTACTCTGAGGCATTTATAGTCCTTCAGAATGTCCACATCGATCCCCTGGATTGAAACAGGGGTCACTGGTTTTCTGGTCCTCTTAAAGTCCACAATCCATTCTTTGGTCTTTGTCACATTGAGCCACAGATGATTCTGCTCACACCACATGACAAAGGAGTCCACCACAGCCCAGCGCTCTGTCTCATCACCCTCACTGATGCATCCAACCACTGCAGAGCCATCAGAAAACTTCTGAAGATGGAAGGTCTTTGTGCAGCAGCTGAAGACTGTGGAGCAGTGGGTGAAGAGAAGAGGGGAGAGGACAGTCCCTTGTGGGGCTCCTGTGTTGCTGATCATCTTGTCAGACACAGTGTGTTTAAGATGCACATATTGTGGATTTCCTGTCAGGTAATCAACAATCCAGCACACAAGAGAGGTAACCGCCTGTATTGCTGTCAGCTTATAACCCAGGAGGTTTGGCCTGATGATATTCAATGCACTAGGACTGTCTTCAGACATAGACTCATCATGAACAGTTTATGAAAGACTCCACAAAGCTGGGTGGCACAGGTCTTGAGGGCACAGGGACACACCCCATCTGGTCCAGCAGACTTGCCTGAGTGGAGTCTTCTCATTTCTCCAGATTTCAGCTGGTATGTCCATGGGTCTGGCTGACAAGTCGGTTGGCAACCTAGAGTAAGCAATGCATGCGGTGTGTAGCTGCTGCACCGTGATCCCATTCTACAATCAATGTCACAGTTCTTCGACAACAATGAAGAAAAACTCATGTTTGAGACAGAGCTATTAAAACAAACTAACACTAACCTTTTTACTAAAGTGTGACTCAGCCAGTACATAGTAGCCCGTCAGAAGAAAATTGTGTATATGTGATCAGCTACATGAAATGTATTCTTTTACTTATCATTAAGCAAATGTCTACGTGACTTTTCACCTAATAACTTTTGTGATGATAAACTTGTTTACCAACTAGCAGCTTCCTCTGTTCTAGAACATACAGATTTATAAAAGGGGAACCTCAGCTCTGAGTTCTGAGAATAACTCTGTTATCATACACACACACACACACACACACAGACACAGAAAAGTATAAATAAAGAACGCAGGCAGAAATGAGACGCAGGTCGTGCGTCCATGACTGCCCTCGCGAGTGAAAGAAATCTGCAGTGTTTGTGTTTTCTAACTCAGATGTCTCAGCTGAAGAACGGCAGGGTGATTTAAAGAAATCCCCTGTCATAGCCTGAAGGCGCATGAGAACACCTTCAGAAAATGAGAATGAAAAAGTTCTGTGACTGTGCCCAAAGACTAGGCAGTAAAGACTAGCCCTAAATGTATCTGGCTATCTCCTTTTAAGTATTCTTGCGTGAACTACCTGAATGCAATTGGTGCAACCTCCACGCTTTTGCAATTTGCAACTAATTTTCCACAACTCTAAAATTGTACTGCATAACAATATAAACCGTTACCAAGATTTTAGAGTCATGGACCCATTGTTTAAACTAGACCTTGGGTAGCTTACTTTTACTATGCCAACCACTCTTTATAATACATTGCTCTTTGACATGTGAACACCCTATCCAACACTATGACAGCTTGAGGAGGAGGAGGAGGAACATACTTTCAAAACTATTTTACAAGGACAGAAATGTGTTCAGCATGTTTTGGGGCTCAAGGATAGACACAATGTGATGTGGTGAGAAATACTGTTATCGTTTTGTTTCTTTGGAAAAACAAACAAACTCTGAAGGGTACCTTTAGGGTGATTTGAGAGTGAGCTGTATGTGTCACACAGCCGTCTCAGTATCTGGTGGAGAATATTCACCACTGAATAATTTAAAAAAATATATCAGGCTGTCCTTTGATTATGTGTGCCATTAAGTGCCTGATTATACATGAACCCCATGAAGAAACATGATTGTTTGCATAAATAATATTTATACAAACCTTCCACTGAGAGACAATTTTTTTTGTTATGCTTCACCAGCACCCCTGAATGACTTCTTGTGGATGCTGTGTACAAAGCACTATTCTTTCTCCCTGCTTGATTACATGTTAATATATTCCAGAAGTTAAAAGTTCTGAGTGCAAAATGATAGATTTTCTTTTATCCTGCAACCCCACCACAGTGACTGAGGCAGCACTTTGCTACACCCCCAGAGTAAACGTATTCCTTTGGTCACACTTGGAGTCTCGGAAGCAAAGCAGAGGTTTAAAAGTAGAGCGCAAAAAGGATTCCCAAACATCTCTGACAAACAAACCTATCCCCTCCAGACGTGAACCTCCACCATGCTGTGAACCTTGTTAGAATAAAGACATTGCCAATCCAGCTGCGAACCTGTGATAGATGCTTAGGTAATTCCTAATTTCAGCTGACACTGTGTGACCAACAACTATGGAAAGAAAACAAGCATTCCACGAAACATTCGTATTTTACTTTGTTGGTTTAGTTTTAGCATCATTCGTTTTCTAGAGTTCATGACCTGTGAATGTTTGGCATTAGTGGTTCCGCATGTTTAGTTCTAAAAGCTATGACAGGATTCAGAAAATCCTGCTTTCAGAAAAAAAATAACTCTTGATGCATTTTGTTTGACAGTCATTTGGGAAAAGAATAATCTAAACCGCAATATAGTCTTCAATAACAGAAATGGTTTAAGAAGTAAACAATTGTTAGATATTTAGTTATGATAATTTAAGCCCTCTGATACAAGATGCAACTGAGGCTAACAGCTCTGTGATTTAATTACAGCTACTATTAGCATACCAACACGCTTACAATTGCTTTGCAAACATAAGAAAGCCTATGTTGGTGAAAACACACCAACCTGCCTGTCTTTTTTGACCACCAATGACCAAAAAAGAATAAAAAAGGAATGGCAAAAAAAATTGGAAGACCACCAAGAACCCCTCACAGAACAGACAAGACATAAATGACATGAAAAATGGCAGGAATATCATGACAGAGAGTCAAAGGAGAAGGTGGGAGAGTCGAGAGGAAGCAGCAACTGTGAGCTGATTATCCACCACAAGCTCAGAAGTATATCAGCAGAACCAACCATCTGATGTGGACTGCCATTTGGATCAGCTGATCTGCTGGTAGCTGGCTGAGCTCAACACAGTATGCTGCCAGAAGTAGCAATATGTTCAGCTGTTGAAAGCCAGATGTTTTTTTCTTCCTTTCTGTATTTCAGCTGTGCAACCTTTTGAGACCTGAATGCAGATAGGCCACGCAACGTGAGAACCCGAAGTCAACCTGCAAATCCATACTGTTGTAATGTGTAAAAAAGTAGTTTATATATTGTTCCAAACACATCACTTTAGAGGGATCTTTAGAAAAACTGGATTCATTTGCAATAAAAGATGGTGTAAGCAGGTTTTAACATAGCTGCAATCTAATCAGCATAAACACAGAGCTACCTCCCATATATATTAATTCAGTAACACAAAGAAAACAATATCAGACAGCAGAAAAACAGAGCCTAAAGTGTGTCATCACTGAGAAAAGGCCACAAGGTTACTGGTGTACTTACAGATACCAAGATAAAGGTCAAACTGTTAATCTGAAGTAAAAAGTCATACTACATGTTAACTGTCCATGACCACAGACTCATACAGGAACGCAAATGCAATATGAGAGTTTTATTTGTACAGAAACCTGCCACATATCCTTGGTTGTAGCATTCAAACATGTTCTGAAGTACGCTGACATAGGTTTCTAAAATGTTCACTGATGAAGACTGCCAACCAAGCCGGAGGGCTAAATAAAGGTTAGGTTTTGCAGTATAAGTAGAGAGCAAGGGAGAAGGGAAGAGAAAAGACTTAGCTGTGACCCGTTTTTGATGGACACTTTTTGCCTCAAACTAAATGAGAATACTTTATTTCTGGTGAAGGATTAAAAGAAACCTGAAGGAGAAGCGAGTCTGGTCTCATGCAGTTTGTGCAACTGACACACATGAATGTGAAGCACACTGCTAATCAAAAAAGTGATATATTCCACATGAATTACACAAGCTGTATTTTAAAATCACGGTGATGCAACTCTACCCTTAATTGTGTCTCCAGTCACGTTGGACTATAATGAGCTGATTCTCTTTAAGGAATCTTTGTTAATCACCACCAACACGGCATGACTGTGGGATTAATTTTGTCTGTTGATTTAAGTGTTGATTTCGTCAGCCAGAGCTGTTTTTTTTAGATGAAAATGAGACAAAAAAAGTAGTTGCTGAAATGCATGTTGCTTTGAGACATGAAGCATCATACTTAAAGTTGTGATAAAAGGACTTCTACAGAGAGCAAGATAGGGCAAAAACATTTTGGTACATGGCTCACCCTGAATGGTGTGGTGGCAGATTTCTTTTCTGATGTATTAATCACATATACCATGTCACTTTAGTATAGAAAGATCACTCCTGACACAAATTGTATGCATGCATGTAGAATGTTATCACAAGTAGGCCCCAGGTTTTATTGCGACTTCACAGAGGGTCCATTGTAGACTTCAAGATCTCCAGACATCCTGCTCCTAGGGAGGTGATGGCCAAGCAGAAAACAAGGTCATAATTCTCTCTGTGAAGGAGAAGGTTTTAAGGATGGGGCTTGATGGTATAGCCCCCCGTGAGAGGGGCCAACATGTAAGAGTTTGTGGAATGTCTTTGTCTGTCTCTGTATATGACGTGCAAGGGTGGCGGCCACAATTCAGAGATGATCCTGAATGCTTCTTTCCACATTGCAATGTGTTTATTAAACCTCCAAAAAAGTTGATTCTGTTCATCTGGACATAGCGTTTTGTGGGAGAAACGTTTCGTCACTCATCCAAGTGACTTCTTCAGTCTCAGCTGACTGCAGGTTTCCCCAATCTTATAAACAGTACATTTGCATAATGACGTAAACCAGCCCACTGAAGGAACAATGGGCTGGGAGGTCAGTTCCTTAATCTAATTATGCAAATTCTCATGACCATTGATCAACAACCACTGACCAAAACCCACTGATCAAAGACCACTGATCAATGGCCATGAGTCCCATTCACAGAGAGTTGGGGAATGGCTGCAATCACAGCATTGTAAGATGGCGAAAGATGTACCCTTAGGCCCCCTCCTCGATTCAGAGATGGTCTTTCCCTTTTCACGTAAATGGCCTCCTTGACTCCGCGCTCAAACCAGCGTTCCTCCCCATCCAAGATGTGTACATCCTCATCCTTGAAAGAGTGTCCACTGGCCTGTAGGTGTAAATAGACTGCAGAGTCCTGGCCTGACGAGGTAGCTCTTCTGTGTTGTGCCATCTGCTTCGCCAGAGGTTGTTTGGTTTCCCCGATGTATAAATCCTGGCAATCCTCCTGGCACTTAACAGCGTACACTATGTTACTCAGCGACTTGTTCCTCTTCCGTTGAACCCCACATGTAACCTCGGCACCGGGATGCCAGGTCCTCTCACCTCCGCTCCTCCTCCCATTGGCGAAGCTTCGAGTAACCCCTGGTTGAGCCTTTTAGCCCAGGCCTCGCTTCTTCAAGCTAACACCGCCCAGTTTTCGCTGGCCTCGGCTATCCCTCCCCCCAACCCACCAGCCCCAATACCTTCTCCTGTGTCCGCCAACCTTCGCCAACAAATCATTGCCGGTAAATACATAGATCTAGCCGAGCTCATTCTTCCTCCTCTCACACAGCCTGCTCTTCCCAGGGTGATCGATGGCCACGATGGCTCCGTCATCATTGTTGGCACGGCCCTTTCTCGGGCGAAAGAGCTCACTCCGCTTGAGTTTGCTTTTGCTTTCTCGTTGTACACAGACATTCTCTGCACCGCCTTTCCCTTCGAAGACAAGAGTTCGACTCCTACCTGTCCATCGTACTCGATCTCGCATTACGATTTGGCAGCACTGGCTTCTATCAGTACCACATCCAGTTTGCTTCTCAGGTAGCTGCTGGCCTTCGGCAGTTTAACCAAGACATTTTCTGAGGCAGTCTCGATCAGGAACTGTACTGTCGCATCTTTGCCGCTCGTTCTTCTCTCTCTTGCAAGTCGTGCGGTGCCCCATCGCATCATCCCAGCCCAAAACAACTGTCAGCCCTCACGCCGTTCTTCCATTCTTACCCGTTCGACCCCGGCTCCAGTACCAGGAATTCCCAAACCCACGACTTCCACTCCCTCCATGCCTTTGCCACAAGGTTTGAACAAGTGGGGCAGGCCCGTCATGCACCTAGGAGGCCGCTCCATCTGCAATAACTTTAACAACTCTGGCTGTTCTAGGTCTCAATGCCGCTATCTCCACTCTTGCTCCTTTTGCAGCGGCGGCCATTCCCGCCCCGCATGCCCCCACAACCCCACCGAACCATGCCATTTTCTCACTAGACTTGCCAGCAGAGGTGCGTGACTCCCCCAAGCTGACATCATGAGTGCCTTAAAGTCTCGCCAATCCACCCCGATTTCTGGTGCCCGTTCGGAGTCATCTTGATGGAGGCCTTTTAGTTCACAGTCAGACTGACCTTTGTTTGCTAAAGCAGCCCCAAGCTCTTCAACTCACTCCCCGATGCTCCATCTTAGATCCCCCCTAACAACCATAAGCTGCCTTTTTGGTCCATCTCTAGATGATTTCCTGGTCGCCTCCCCTCCCTCGTCTCCGCCAGCCCACGGGTTTTCCACTCCGACTTCCGTCTTTTCCGAAATCGACTCTCCACTATAGGAAGAGCAAACAGCGGGACCTTTAACGTCCCTCGAGTCCTCGGCACCGAACGTTTCCAGGCCTCCCTGCCCATCGAATAGCTCTATCTGTCATGATCCTGGGTCTTTTGACCCAGCGTTTTAAGTTTGAGTTTATTTTGATGTTTATGGTCTATTTTTAAGTTCATTAGATTATCTAAGTTCATTTGTTTATTAGATTCCCCTTGTGTATCCAACCCCTGTTAAGTCTCCCTTGTCCTTCATGTGTTTCATGTCTGTGTTTCTTATGTTGTCATGTTTGCGCTTCATTATATTTCCCATTTTATTTTGAAAGAGGTCCTGTGTTCCTGTATTTTGTTTTACTCTTTCCCTATGGCGTTGTTATGTTCATGTTGTGTCTACTGTGCCTTTCTGTCCCATGTTTCAGGTCCCTATGTTCTGTCTCCCCAGTCTGTTAAGTCTACATTTCTTGAGTTCAGTCAGTGTGTTTCCTGTTTTACTTTCACAGTCTGTCCTATGTTAATGTTTCTAGTTTTGCTTCCCTTGTCTCGTCCTGCCTAATTACTCCCAGCTGTGCTCTCCTCCTGTGACTCATTCCCCCTCGTTATCCCAGTGTATTTAAGCCCCATGTTTCTCTTTGTCAGTGTTGCGTCCTCCAACTTAGCTGTGTGATTCTCCCTGTGTTTCCATGTATGGTTTAGTATTAGTTTTCCCAGTTTAGTTTTATTCTTTGTTTCCCTTCCACGCCAGCAATAAAGCTGTGTTTTTTGAGTTTACTTTTTGTCTCTGCGAGTTTGCATTTGGGTCCTACTCTTGCCTGCACACAGCCGTATTGTGACACTATCGCATCACTCGTCTCCTCCAAACTTCTCCTCGCCCCACGTGCTCCAAATGTCAGCTGCTCTCCCTTTCGGGTTATTCGTACCGTGCTCTACGCATAATCCCTCAAGGCTGCTCCTTTTATGTCCCACCCGCTTAACTCGCAGTGTCTCCACTGTTACTCCTCGACTCTATCATGCTTGATAGCGCTCCAGAGCCAAACCCCGTCTCTGGCAACTCCTGCTCGCTAACTGGAACGGCATCTCTTCTACGACGATTGGCCATCGCACCCCGATGACATTCAGCTCTACACAGGCGTCACCCTTCTGCTGGCTTTGGGGGCTATTACGATGGAACGTGGTTTCTCCTCAGCCTGGCCTCCCGAGTTTCGCCATTATATCCACGAGCAGTTCCTGCCTTCTTCAGCCATTTTCGAAACCTATCCGGCAGTCATCGCGACCTTCTGTGGGGCCACGAATGGTCAAGAAAATCCATCCTCTTTCGCTCTGACCATCTCCCCCGTAGTCGACATAATCAACAAGACCGTAGCAACTCTCCTTCCATCATGTCCTCCATGCGGCGGCCCACACATCCAAATTCTTGGCCCCCATGCAGAGGCCGCTCCGACTCCGGTTCCTACATTTTCAGCCACAACATTCGATATCTAAACCCTAGCATCGCGGAAACCAGCAGTGTCTCCAAGTAGCAATAATAGTCTCACAGCAAGCACATCATCCACCTATGGGACCGCTTGGAACGTGTCCCGTTCGTTCCATAGTAACTTCAATCTTTCCTTCCCATCATTCGACATCGTAACCATTACAGCTTAATACCTTATGCCTTCCGGTTTCCGTGCATCAAAATTCCCTCGATAAAGACATACCTCAGCTGCATCAACTTCTTCGCCAAACTGCTCATCGAATCCGGCCACCCTGTAACCAGATCATGGTTTCTTTCACGCATTTGTCAAGTGCTCGTCTTCCGAGATTCCTCCCAATCTCTTCTCTAGTCATTCCCTCCGCATAGGCGCCACGACTCCTGCCTTTCGCAAGGAATCCCCGACCACATAACCAGCTCCTCGGCCGCTGGTCATCACAAGCCTACCGTTATACATTCATAACAATCTCTAAGACCTGCAAAAACGCCCAGTCTTCACTTG
The DNA here is from genome assembly GCF_001858045.2 of Oreochromis niloticus. NCBI lineage: Eukaryota > Metazoa > Chordata > Actinopteri > Cichliformes > Cichlidae > Oreochromis > Oreochromis niloticus. The sequence continues at coordinate 30,296,337 of NC_031977.2, forward strand.
ACATGATGATTTATTGATTAGCATTCAAATATCTCAGTGAATACAGAATAAAGATTACCACAAAGCAAGAAAGCACGAGACAAGGCTAATCAAAAGGTATTGGCTGAAGTATTTGCTTATTACGCCAACCCTTTTAACAAAAGATCTTTTTGCATGCAGCTCCTGTACACAGGGCTCGAAGCAATGAATAAAACAAAGCAAAAACAAACAAACAAACAAAGCAAAAACAACTTTCCACCTTAGATAAGTAACTACATCAATGCAAAACAATCAAGAGTTTCAGTATTATTATTTTTGCTCTTTTCATTCTTGATTTATTCACTTCCGCAGGGGATGCCTTCTTTGGGGATCTGCCCAGCCCGGGAGCCGTCGCCAGTCCCCTTCGAGGTCTTCCCCAAACCGCAGCACCAGTTCATACTTCCTCATCCCTCTTGGTTTATCGTTCCGAGGATGTGGTCCCAGCTAGTGAAATTACACGGCCTCACTTTACTTATCGCCACATCATAATGTAATAATGATATGAAGTGCAACAGGAGCCATTATAACTGTATGTTCGGACAGCACAGTGGCATAGTAATTAGCACTGTTGCCTCACAGCAATGTCCTGAGTTCAAGTCCACCATCAGGCCGGGGTCTTTCTGTGTGAAGTTTGCATATTCTCCCTGTGTTTGCGTGAGTTCTCTCTGGCACATCATGTCATGATTTAAGAAACAGCTGAGAAACAAAGTCACTGACATCTATAAGTCTGGAAAGTGTTACAAAGCAATTTCTAAGGCTTTGGAACACAGTGAACTATGCTGAGAGATTATCCACAGAAGAAGGAAACTTGGAACAGTGGTGAACCTTCCCAGGAGTGGCTGACCTACCAAAATTACTCCCCTAGCACATGGCGGCTCATAAGAGAACCCAGAACAACACTTAAATAACTGCAGGCCTCACTTGTCTCATTTAAGGTCAGTGTTCATAATTCAACAATATAATATAGTGTCAGTAGTGTCTTGTTTCCCCCAGCTGTCTCCATTTCACTTAATAGCACATGTGTATAACTAGTCCTGTCCTTTTACTTCGTCTCTCTCTCTTAGCATCTGTATTTCTAACCCAGTGTGCCCTTTATTTTCCCACTGGCACCCGATGAAAGCTTTTGGGTTTCTTTTACTTCTGGTTTTGGATTTTTTCCTTTCTCTTCTGTTTGCATATTAATAATCTAATTTTGGTCATTTAGTGTGCTCTGAGTCCTACATTTGGATCTTTAATTATAGGAACTATGACACTGGATTTTCAACATCAAGAAAATCCCATACAGTACGCATACTCCCTACTCTTCTATTTAGCATGTCAGCATAGATGTCAGTTTTTGACCTCGTGATTTGACTGTAACTCTGTCTCACTAACGCAGGTCAAGGTGAACACTTGAGATAAATGCCTAGTGTGATGTTGTTGTTTTTTATATCTATCTATCTATCTATCCAGCTAATCCAAAATGATCAACAACAGACAGACAGACAGAAACATGTTCTTGTGCAAGTTTCTTGTGCAGCAAAAATAAAGCTTCACACAACAAACTCAAAGTCAGCTTTTTGATTTGTACAAGAGGAAAACATGCAGCTTCATTCTTTTCTAATGAAAAGAAAGGCACCTTCACTTCATCTCCAGTCTGGCTTTTATACGAGCAAATGCAAACCAAGTTTTTCCCTAATAGATTGAAATCACAGAGACTGAAGAGACTCGTTTTTGTAATATTGCTATCACCTCTTATTACATAGTGTATTTCCTCAGAAACAGATAAAGCATTGAAGCAGTTTCTTTCTAACAGAGTAGCTGAGGCAGAGTGGAAATAATTTAACTCACAAAGCAAACAGGAACATTTCCGTGCTGATAAATGGATGCAAGATGGAACCCACTTGGATCTTAAATTCTCATCCCAGAAAGAAGCAATATCAGGAGAGATACATTTCAAACATAAAGGGAGACAACAGAGTGCTCTCGCCATGTTTGATCATCTTTTACTTTCCTTCTGTGAAATTTTCATTTGGCTGGATGAATAAACATTAGGGGAGGAAAATTGTCCAGTCTGTGCATTCATCCTGTCACGTCTTTCTGGGTGCTGCTGGAAATAATGACTGCAACTTTGAAAAGTTGATAATGGCAATTTGAAAGGATGTCAAACCATTAAAGGAACTCTAAAGCACATGCGGGCTTGATGGGAAATGCCATATATTCAGTGGTTATATGACTAATAGTGAAACACTGAGGCATCTTATACGCCCATTTGACAAAAGCATTTCACATAAACAAAGAAATCTAAACATGTTAGGCTTTTTTTTTTTTTAGACTTTTAGACAGCAAGCCCACAGCCCTAAAAGTTGGCAATGTGAATCATATTCACAGTGCTTAAAAGTGCATTCAGATTCATATTGCAAACTGTATTTAATGGCATAATAACAATAAATAATAATGATTATGATAAAACATGGTGATTCAGCATCATCTCTAAATTTGCAGGGCTGTTGTATTTAATTTATGCAACTCAGAAAATGCTTCCTTATACTCCAGCAGGTGTTTACATGTGGTTGGACAGGTATGTTTCCTTTGGACATTTTTTGACAGACAGTTATCTTTCAACAAGAATTAAATTTTGCAGACTCATGCTGTAGCCAGGAGGCACATATAAAAGACACATCAGAGTGAAGTCTAGAAAAGCACTTGATTTGGGTAAAAGGCTGGATATAGCTGCCATTAGGTCTACAATCTTCTTGGAAAATCTGTTTTCCCTTTTTGAAATTGTTCCGTCAAAGATGTTGAGCCTTTTAAGAGAATGACAAGTGGACACAGTGGGTTCATCAAACTATGAGAGCACAACACTTTCACAAAGTTGTCTACTCACTTCCGAGTTCTAGGCTCATACCCAGGAGAAGAAAAAGCTCTTTCACTGGGGAAATTATTTTCACCGTGGACTTTTAAGGGCATACCTGCAATCTTGCAAACAAGCATTGCTCATGCAATAGCCACAGACTGAGATTGTAGAATGGCATTGGTGTCCATGCACCTACACAGCTTAAAAACAAATCATGTCCCTTAATTTAAATTATCAGGCCTGATACCTAGTGTACAAATCATTAGCAACATAAGCTCTGATAGTGAGAGGATGGTCTTCAATGCATTTTGTGACATCACAGTGGCTTGTCCAATAGAAAAACATTTGAGAAATGAAATATTAATAAAATCTCACTCATGGTAATAATAAAATGAAACTGGTAAAAAGGCACACTAAAGAGGCTATTTCCAGGAGATAACATTATTCAGTTCTTTTCAAGCTGTGTTTCTTTGGCTGTTAATAAAGTTAATAGCTGTGTGTTTCATTAATAGCATTGGTCATACGGAGTTTTAAATATATGAAAGTTTGCCTACTATCACTCAAACATTAATCCTGAACAAACAGAAAATTCTACATTTAAAAGAAAAAAAAAACACTCACTTTGAGTCTGACAGAAGATTCTTGTTCAGCATTTAAGGATTCATGGACAAAATTATACTGCAAAGTTTGAACATTTGTCCAATTACTCAGAGCATCTGTTTTTCAGATGAAACAGATACAGTATGCATTTAAAACAGGTGCCTCAAGCAGAAAAACTGTTTACCTGTGGACCTAGAAAACAAAACAGACGTGGGTATAAAAATTTTAAAAGCATGCACAGAGACTTTTTTCTGTGTGGTGAGGAAGTCGGCTAAAAGACGAGATGCTGATTCAAAACAGTTCATATAATTTTTACAAACATGCACATTTACAAAAACCCACACAGCATGCATGTTGTGTGATCTAAAAATCAATGGCAGAAGCTGATTGTGTGCCAGTTGGTTTTATTTGTTTAAGTGGTCTCCTTGTCTTTTACTGGTGAAAGTCCATATATCTTTAATGCAAGAAAATAGGTAATGAACAAAGAGGATTTGTTTATGCGTTTCACAAAATGCCTTTTATGAAGAGAAAATAGTTACTGTGACAAGTTAAACCAGGGGTGTCCAACTCCAGTCCTTGAGAGCTACTGTCCTGCAGCTTTAAGATGCATCCTTGTTCCAACACACCTGAATCAAATGAATGGATTGTTACCAGGCCTTTGCCAAAGTTGGTCATGCTGAAAAGGTAATACAACCATTTGATTCAGCTGTGTTGGAATAGCTGCAGGACAGTAGCTCTCAAGGACTGGAGTTGGACACCCCTGAGTTAAACAATACTGGCCTTTTAGCAAATAAGATTACAGGGGTCAGTGGTTTATATTTATTTGTTGTGTCACATCAATTTTGAGCTGGCTGTGTTCAAAGAGAACTAGTCTTAAGCGCTTCAGTTGATGGCAACTGAATTTCCTAGGTTCAGGAAGATTTTTCACCTTTCATCCTTTGTTCTTAGTAATTTTACAGATTGTAAATTTGTTTATTTAAATTGATAGATATTCTGAAAGGTGATTGAGGCATTTGGCCCTGAGTGGGGTTATCCCCTTGGAGATGTTCCTGAGAGTCATCATGTGAGTCATTGGGGTGCCGTGAACCAAAGTGTGAGCTTCTGTTGTTTCATCAAGCCCCTTGTTGGAAGCCTTATTTCAGACGTTTAACTTAAAACCCATTCAGAAACCCTGTTTACTTCAAGAAAGGGTAAGTGCAAAATAGTAACTAATTACTGGGTTTCAGCACTCCGTGTCTCCCTCCATTCCTCGTGATCCAAGCCCTTTCATCCTCTTTCACTGACCGTTCAAAACAACTGAAAACACATTAGCCTTTAGATGGGGCCAGACGTGTCTTGGTATTAACCATACACTACAGTGAATCTTTATATGCAGTCTACACAGCCTGCACACTACAATAAATGGATGGAAATTCAGCCTGAATATCAGACCAGCGACAGCAAAGATAAAGACTGTTCAAAACCATACTGATATCTGGATACTGGATGAATACAAACAACATGAATTACATGCTATGAGCTTCAAACTCTTATACCCTGCTTTTCTAATAACTCTTTTTTACCTCTTTGAATTTTCACTATTCATGTCAATTCATCAGAATGCTTCTACATTAAGCACATACAACAGAAATTCATAGGATCAATATGAGAGGCAGAAATACTCTAAACCTGTTTTTGTGTGTGCTAAGCATTGGGTTCACATCTAGTAAACATCATCTATGTGCTCAGCATGAATCACTGCATCACTCACTTTGATTTACAATTTCACATTCCGTGTTTTGCACACTGAAACATTTCCTCAGCATCTAGTTTGCCTGAATTTCAAACAAGCGCTCAGCAGAGATAATCCCATCACTTAATCAACATTACCAAACACTTTTAACCACGTGCACTTTTTCATTCTGAGCTGCTGCTCGGCAATAAGAAGGGTTCTTCTGCCAAAGCAGGTTTTACACATCTGTGTCTTTACATCTTTCTGGCGATATATAAAGAGCTTATGAAAGGCTTTCTGTAGAGGCTTCAACACTAAATCAGGACTAAGAACACATCAGTAGAAAACACAGTAGTTTAATCAAGTGTAAATGTGTCATAGCAAAGCCCATTCCCCTCTTAGAATGCTTGCCAAACACAAGAGAAACTATCCTCTAACCCACTGTTCCAACTGACAGTGCACATCCTCTAAACACTGCGAGTGGAGCTTTGAGGGCACAAACTGGATAAATCCTGTCTCTGTACTTGCTGTCGCTCCGGGCCAGTGGAGATTTTCTTGGGAGCGTTCAGGGCTCGGCCACAATGCATTGTGGAGGGTGCTGGTGAGTCACGGTTGTGTGGAAGTGCTGATAGAGACGAAGAACAGCTTCCTTAATGTCAGCTGTAATACCTAGGCAGACTTGTTGGGCCTAATCGAGTGTGGCACTTCCCAAAGCACCAAAAGGAACAGGAACTACAAGTGTGGATCAGTATTTGTTTGTTACTGCACATGGGCCCTGGACCAGATTTAACAGCAGTTCTGTTTGTCATTTTTGTTGTATTTAACTATAATCATTGAATATTTTCTTTTATGAGAGTAAACAAAATCCTTTGGAAGCTCAAAAACAATACCTTGCTGAGCAAGAAGGACCCTTCCAATGTGATTTAAAGCCTGTGGGCATAACCTTCTGCCCTACTGAGTATGAGAGTGAAAACCTAACCAAGCGTGAAGAGGCTGTCTTGTCCACTCACATACTGACACATTGCTGATTCATAGACAGCCATGGATTTTTTTGTTTTGTTTTAAATCCTCAGGTTTGAATACTTGACACACCAACAAGCAGTGAAAAGATAGAAAAGGATTTTTAGCATTTCATGACATGAAGGAAAAAGAGAAGAGATGAAATAAAGTGTGAAAGGTTTTAGGTGCTGGTCTGGTTCATTTCTTTTTACTGGATTGATCCACAGGGAGAGACTGTTTCAGTATTTGCTTTTCTTTGGACATTTCAGAGAAGAACACATTTATAGTGAGAGAAACAGCAAATTGGATTCTTGAGGAGGTAAGGTTGAGTCTCTGTGCCTGTCTGTTTCTACTAGTGGCATAAGCAACTTTGCCACTGCATATAACATTTCAAATGTTCAAACAGCTAGTAAATGTATTCCCAAAAGAGCATTGGTTGCATGTTGACTCAATAGTCAAACATTTCAGATCTATTTGTCTTTTCTACTTTTTTCCATAGACCTCAAGCAATAAATCCTACTCTCCTGCACCACCACTAAATCTGATATTTGAGACTTATATGTAGAAAAGCCACAAATAATATAACATGTTAGCATGCTACATAAAACATCTGTAAAGATTCTGGACTGTTTAAGTGCTAAATTAAAAAAAAACAAAACAAAACAAAACTTCTTTTGCTTTATGCTCTTGTGTTGTGAAGCAGATCTTTTGTTTTGCCAACATACTGATCTGTGCATTCCTCACTGCATTCAGCTACATACGCTACAATGCTCTCCTTACGCTTGGTTGTTTTTCATTTAGGGTGGACAAATGTTCTGCCTCAACATACTACTAGACTTGAACCACAAAGGGATGAGAATCTGAAGCACTCGTGGTTACAGAAGCACTTCTGGATCATTGTGAAGCTCAAACTGAGGCAGAATCTCATCCATTCTTAGAACAAATCACCAAGGCATAAGCTGAGTAATAGTTTGCCCATAAAGACCAGTCGTTTGAGGGAGAAATGAAAGAGAAGAGCAGTTTTCATACATGCACTGCAGCTTTTGCAGACATTTAGATGACAAAGATGTGTGTAAGAGTGCAAATATCCAACTCAGACACAATGAAAAATCACAGACACTGAACAATAATTAAGCCTTCTTGCCTTTTAGTACAATGGAGGACATGAAACTTCTCCAAAAAAGTTAATTAAGTCCAGTTGCGTTCATTTGACACTGAGATAAGATGGGGATAATTAAAACAAAAACATCTTCCAGATAAACATCAGCTTTGTGGCATATGTGTTTTTTTAAACCATGTCTGGATGCTGTTGTTACTTGTGTAAATCAAATACAGCCTCAGAACAGTTAGAAAGACTAAAGACTATTAATCTGTCAGTCAGTCTTGACAGCTGATTTAAATACACATTCATAATCCTCCATGTGGTTTTCAGTGGTCGAAACATGCTCATTTACATGTCATTTGTCACACTCGAGATTTTTAAACAAAAGATTATTCCATCAGCGCTAAGATGTTAAGGGATAAAACTGAACTGACTCCTAGATTCCTAACATGAGGAGCTGACAGCCTAAATGTGAGTCTTTCTAAACTGTTGTCAACTTAGAAAATCAGTTTTCACTGTTAATGCATCAAATTTCCTCTTAAACTGTAAGATAGAGCTAATTCAAAAGCTTGTCATGAGATTGTGGCTGTGACTTTTAACACATCAGTGATTGACATGATAGATAATGTATCCAGATGAAGAACCCTGCAGTAATCAGCTCTAAATGTTTTTCTTAATTCTCTCTAGAGCTGATGTAGTGGACACAAAGCTTCATTCATTGACTGGATGGCTTCATGTTTTTGCTTTAGGAAAAAGAGAGATAAGCTCAGAGTATTAAGTTGGATTTTCTAAATTAGGGTTCATGCACTAGTTCCAAATCACTTGTGCACATTTTGTAGCTCTTCTGCAACAATAATATAAAATATAAATACTTAAAATGTATGTAGATGCGTATAAAATTACAGCAATACATTTTACTTTCCGTATTGCACATCCTGGCATTACATCATCAGCTGAGCATTAAACTACCCAATTCTAACAAGTCTCATGTGTCCCCAAAATATGTATTTTAAGTTCCAATCCCTTAATATTAAAATGTAGACTATTCAGTGTACCATATCAAGCTGAGCCTCCTTACCCTTTCTGCTTCCTCAGCTACTTCCCAGAACTGTTCTATTGAGCTATAGCTCTCTGAAGGAGTGGCCCAAATAGCTCATCGGGGAATATAGGACCACCAAGAAGCTCATGCTTCTGAGATATGTGGAGCCACATGTCATTCTGCAGTATCGCATGCCAAGCCATGAATCTGGACAAACTAAGGGAGATATGGAGAGAGTCAAGATGACCGCCATAGCTTTGCTGATGTCTACAGCCTCGGGTAAAGAGCCTGAGCTTAGTGACCGTGTTGAAGACAGGTGAGAATAGTAGCAAAATGTTTTTTATGCCAACTGGGTAGCAAAGTAGTGTATACACTGTAGTGAGGGAAGCAGACTTCATAATGACAGACTGTTGGGTGTTAGCTTTGTATTATTCAGGTTTTGCTCATTATTCTGGGTAAGCACAATGTGTTTATGAGCGGAAAATCCCCGAAGCACTATGCAAATCAGTTTTCAAATGAAGATATAAAACTGTATTACACATGCAACAGTTACACTTCAGGATGGTGGAAACTAATGGTAATTAGCAGGATAGCAAAGCATCTTCAGGGTCCTTTATCAGCATCTTTTCACTCCTGCTGGGAAAGGGATCCCTCTTTAGTTGCTTTTCTAGTAGTCCCCAACCCCCACCCAAATGATGGACTTTTATAGGGAGTTTTCCCTCCCACCTAAATCATGGGCCAAGAGTGTACAGCTTAAGACAAATTTGTAATTTGCCACATTGGGGTTTAATTAAATTTGACTTGACCTGGTTAGAAAGATAAGAGTGAAATTGTGTTGGGGCGGTTTCTACTCCCTCTCATGCTGGGTGTGACAATCTACAGTACATCACTTTTTTTCTAGCTTTTATTGCACATTTCTTGCCGTTTGGGTATTAATCACCACTGGGCATAACATTTTATATTCTGTCTCCTACCTGTTCCATTGTAATCAGGTTCTCTTGCTATTGCATTATTTTTTGCACATTAAATACATTTTGGTACTTCAAAAGATGACCCATTAGTCTCCTCCTCTGCCATCAGTAATCTAACCTGTGTTCTCTGAGGGATATACACCAAAATGGGATGGATTTCAGGAAGATTAGGTGTTTTTGGCTTCAATCATCTATCAAGTTGCAGGTAATTTTCTTCTTGTAAAAGTAGCAATCAATGAGGGGCACTTCTGGTAAATTGAATTGGGTTAGATGGTGATTGGGGACAAGAATATGAATGAGGAAAATCTCTATTACAACATAATTTCATATGAATCAACGTAAGGCATTACATCCACATGCTACAGCAGGTGTAACATTGTCTTGGATAACAGGGTATATACCATAGGATTCAAAGCCAACTGATGATGGATCTAAGTGAAGGAGTTGTCTCTTATTTTCTATTAAATTTACAATACTTCAGTTCAATTGTGCTTAAATTAGAGCAGAATGTTGCAGGATGAAAATAAAAGCTGTACCATTTCCCAAGAGCAGACCAAATGTGCGTATCTAAGCTTATTGCACAAGAGAATTACTTTTGATTTGATCATTTCCAAATTTGTCCCACCTTTCTACACAACTTAATTAGTTCTGATTGGATCTTGTGTCTCCAGAATATTTTCATCTCCTTTTAATTCATTGATGAAAGTGTCAATATATTTCATCATAATTAATTTCAGGGCGAATGTAGCTTAGGAGATCATCCATTAATTGGAAGGTTATTGGTTCGAAAAGTGCTATATAAGAATTAGTCCATTTGATCATTAACAGTTTTTGTCCCCATGCATTAGTTTTTTAGTTATAATCTGGTTTTTGTTAGAAAAAAAGGTCATTAACAAAAACCATGATGAAAATTGGTCAACGAAATTAACACTGCAGCAGGGAAGTCATAAAATCTGTATGATGATCTATCTGACAACCTGGACAACGTCATTTGCTGTAGGGACCAGTCCCCAGCTCTGTCTTGTATTGGTGGATGATGGGAAATTACAAGTGGCATGTGAGAAAGCATAAGTCTAACAAGTGAAGAGTAACCTGGAGCAAAAACATACCCTAGATATAGTCTCCCTGTTGTCCTCCTTCTCAGTGGTCACTTGCTAAATGCTTTAGCCATTATTGCTTTCCATCTCCACAAACATGACTCGATAGATGATTTTTCTTTCACGTCAGTAGGATCCTTTAAAAACTTAATTAGGCTACTGCATCTTTTTCATTTTACAAAAGGTTTTTCAAACACAGACAGTCAGTTCATTTCAATATGACATTCCCAATCTCACAGTATTGATCAACTAAGAGGTGATATTGAGTTGAATGCAATTTATTAACAGTTGAACAGGGGTGTAAACCGTGCAACAATACTTTTGACATAAGGATAGAACAAAATGCATGGATGGATGAATGAATGTTTAGTATTCTTGTATTAAGAGGACTTAAATCCCTTCAAGCAACAGAATGGACCTTAAATTGATGATTGAAAGAAGTTATTTTTATACTATGCGACTAGTGGTGTTTACAGTATCATCACAGGTTTTCTATGCTGGATTTGTTTAGTTAGAAAAAAAGAAAAAGAAAAAATGGATTTGCAGATTTTATGGTGAAGTCTCATGTTTGTGTCTGTGATCTATAGCTCAAATATTATCAAAATGCATGCAGCTGAATTTATGTAGGTCAATCACATGTTTCTAGAGTTTATCCACATAAATGCTTTGATCAGAAGATCAACTGCCACCAGTAACTGCAGAAAAAAATAAGACATGCTTTTTTGTCAGCGCAGTTAGCAGTAAATTCTGTCGCAAATGTTAGTGAGTCTGTTTCTGCCCTTGATTTCAATATTTCCCTCCTTATATCTTGCAAGAGCATTAGCTGCACAAATCTGAGTCCGTATCTGTTACGCACAATCTTGTGACGGCGCTTACTTCATAAATACCAAGCGTAATTTTTGTACTTTGTATGTGGGTACAATGTATTAAAACCTATTTTAAATTTGCCCACCAAACTTTTGGTCATATTTGAACAAAGATTTCTTTTTGAAAAAATTACAATTCCTGAATTAATTTCACATCTGTGGACATCCAGGTGTTTAAGCAGTGGCACCTGGTGATTTTCTGTGCTTGTATTTTATTTTGCATTCTACACTCTGCATGGATATTTTCACCTTTCTGCACTCCTTCCAAGCTGAAAAATTGTAAAAATTATTACTTCTATACTTATCACCACAATATTAGTTGACTGGCATGAGTGATGGAGACATTCTATAGAACATTTGTTTTGTAAAAGCAATAAAGCATAATGAAAACACTTCACTACACCGCTCAGATATGTGAAAGCAGAACCTACAGCAGCTGGTTTAGCATGCTGGTCACCCTTATTAACAATGACCATGCACAAACTGTCACGGCTGACTCAGCCAATAGTTACAAACGGAACCAAATTGAACAAGGACAGCTAATAAATGTTTTAAAGTTTTTAACACAGAGATGAGAACTGATACAGTGTGCTTTCTTGGATTACAGGAGGTTCTCTGGGGGTGGGGCTTACTGGTTTGTTTCCTGGGAGATGATGACCAGAGGAGACACTAGAGGAATGGACAAGCTCGATAGAGACAGGTTGGATATATGTTGGACCAGTCTTCAGCCACCAGGGAAGCAGTAGGAATTAGGAAAAAGGACACTGGCACAAGGATGAATAGAGTTACCGAGAGGATCCTGCTTCCCATGCTTAGAAGTCAGTCTATCTCGAGGAGACCGGATACAGAGGGTGAAGGTGATTGGGAGTGGGAAAGTAGAAAACACTCCACCCCTAAGGGGGCAACAGGTAGAGAGAGAAGCTCATTGAACAGAAGAGAGAACGTTTTCACTTTGGTTTTAACTATATTTTTAGATTTCAGTGGGTAAGTAGTTCCTTGTCTTGCTTGCCCTGAAGGAATGCTACTTGATTTATGAATATTGCAATTCATTTAACTTATATTGTTTATTAGCTATTAACTTAAACATACATCATCTGTGGCAGAAAACGCTGTATTCTTAATTAAGACTAGCTATACCATTATTTAGCTAATGAAAAAAAATGTTTAATTTATAAAGCTGTAAATGTTGTTTCCTTAAATAAAGGAAAAGAAGAAAGTAGAGTCATTTTTGTGATTATTTCTAGAGTAGCACAGTCTCTGATAAGTGTTTGCATGCAAAAAATTATATTTGCACACATCATTAGCATCAGATGCTCAAGCTCCCCTTAGACAAAATGATCCTGCCAGTAAGCCCTGACCAGTCAGACAAATGCAGCAACACACCATCTCAGGATATTTCCTGGCAACCATGAAATGTTTGGTCAGACATCAATCTTTCTTTTTCCTACAGAAATAGAGGTCGTGGCTTGTGACGTAAGAAACTGCCTGTCTGTGTTCCTAAGATGGAAGTCTAGCCCGATTTCAAGGTAGACTGCCCTGCTAAATTTAGGTGCTGTAATTCATTCATCACCCAGTTAGTGAATGCACCAGATATGCCCATTCTTCTTCCTAGGTGTTAAATCTGTCCTTCAGGGGCTTTGCCCATGACTTTGAAACAGTCTGCTGAACAAGGTTTCCTCAACAAATTTGTCTGCCATTGTGTGCCTGTATTGTACTCCATAAAGGTTATCACAGTTGATCTGGCAAAAAGCTCACAATTAGCATGAAACAGACAACAGCATTTCATTGTCTCTTTTTTTTAAAAAAAAAACAAAAACAAAAACACACAATCCATATATGTAAAAACAGTTGTAAATCAGCACTGGGATTCAGAAAAAGCTAGGCTAAAGATATTTACGTCGGTGGGTGCCACCCCACACAGACAGCAGTGAGAAATGTGGTCCATCAATATACACATGGGCCAAAAATGAAGGCACTTGAGACCATTTGAGCAGGAATCACTGCAACTGAACTATCACTAAAATTCTCCATACAGTGCTTTGTGCATTCATTAAGCCCTGGCGGAGAGCAGAGATCCTCAGACAAAGAAATTTTGTTCCGTTTTGTGCTCAGCTTGATCACTCAAGAGTTTTACTTTTTAAACAAAATGAGTCATGCATGCAGAGAAACAGCCAAGGTTCTTCAATATATTTTAAACTTAGACATTTGTTGATGAATGCAACTCTCAACTCACCCACACTTTCCATTCATTGCGACTCTATCAGGATCAGTAAAAGCACACTTCAATTCAATTGTGCGTCCAAGGCATTTATGTCTGGACGGTTTACCAATTCCTTTTGTTGATGACTGTGTGAAACTTGCATATTGCACAGTTTCACATTCAATGCCAGTTTTCAATGACAAGCACTTCACACATGACAGTGAAAGAGGACCACTTTCATATATGCTATCACAGAGTTTAAGTGGTTGATGCTAACAAATAAGAATGACAACAGGACACTGACGGAAGTCATGTCGGTGACTGCAGCCTGTTGGGAGCTGTAAGAACTGTATCATTAATTCAAGGAGGTAGAAATCTTGGCATTGGCATTTCAACTGTTATTCAATATTTGGTTATAGAAGCTGTGACTCCGTGTGACACATCAGTTTGGATGTGATATGTATACAGTAAACATATTTAGAAGTTTAAGTGTTTGGGTAGTTTTTAAAGCATTTTCACAATAAGAAATGCATTTAAAAAAAATTTTTGTAGTATGAATAGACTGGAATAGACAGTACAAGAACTACTATAATGTCATTGACTGGTTTTGGCCAAGATTTACAAAATTGACTGAATACAGTCAATTTTCTTTATACAGAAAACTGTATAAAGAGGTAAAGATAGAAAGGTCATTTCCAATACACTCTATAGAAGTCTTTTTGTAACCACAGCTACTGCCATCTGGTGGTACTGTAGTACATTCAAATACTGCACATTTTTTCATGATTTTATATGTTTTTATTTGGTTCTAAATGAACTACACAGCAAACATTGATGCTTAATAACTCTTCGCTGACAGCTCTTTGTTAATGTGTAGTCAGTGTTTAAATGTTCCAAAATTTCAAAATGAAGTGCCCGATAAAAAAAAAAAAATCTAGTTGCAAATGTCTGTGTCACAGTCTGCAGAGGCAGACTGTATGGGAGGAAAAAAAAAAGAGGATCCAAAAGCAGACACTGGAGAAGCAAACTATGGTTTAACAAAAGGCAAGCCGTTTATTATGACTGATTAAACATGAATGCATAAGAAGGCAAAAAGCAGACAGGATGAAAACCAACCTGAACCTAAATTGGGAAATAACTAAATAAGCTATGAAAACTGTGACGAGAGACATGGACATGGAACTATGAAATAAACTGAACACGAACCTGATCAGTGACAAGAACTCTGAGACGTGACATGGCTAGAGATGAAACCAAACAGACAGCAAGAGACAGAGGACTTAAATACACAGGAGGGTAACGAGGGAAGTGGAAACACCTGTGAACACACAGCTGACACAAATGAAAATGATGATGCCACAGCCACAGGACGTAAAACAAAACACACAGAACATGGAGACACCTGACTCTTCAAAATAAAACATGAAACACAGAGATGTAGACATGACAACACAAGCTAGACGATTAGAACACAGAACATGCGGAGAGACAAACGTACAGGCATAACTGAAAGTAAAACACTGAGGACTCATAACCAAGGAGACATAGAAAACCCTGAACTAGACTCAAGCCAAACTAATAATAATACTAAAACTTATCATTACAACATAAGAAATCAAAAATACAAAAATACTCAAAATGCTGGGTCATAGACCCGCCCCCTGACAGTCTGTAATGTATACAAGATGTAGACTCCCAATAAGTCTATGATATACAATACACATTGAAACTTTTTTGTCTTCTTCATCTACAAAAAGGTCTTGCTCACCTCCTATTTTATTGTTGTAGTTCCACCCTGTCTGGTCTCAAGTGCAATCCTTTTTATTTTTCCTGCTCTGTTGTCATCCTCTATTTCTAGGAAGCTGAATTAAAGAGGTATATAAATACATTAAGGATTTCATTTTCCACTTACAAATGCAAGAATCGTGATTAAGATTTATGATGAGATCTACAATCGCAAGCCCTTAATTGCACTGAAAATGAAAGCAGTATGGTTGGGCTGTGTTAGTGTAGCAGCAATCAATTACTGGGTTCTCCCTGAATAGCATTAATTGATGTGAACACGCCTTCAGCTCTGAGCCCATTATCCAGCGATTACGTTGCAGAAATAAAAAAAAAAGGAAAAAAAAGAGAATCTATTCATTTGAGCGATTTCACACTCCAAAAAACACACTTGCATATTTGGAGGAAAATAAATGATTAAGTGTGTTGCTGAGTAATGATGCACTTCTCAAGTATCCTGTTAATGAGACAGTTTGAGAAGTTAGTCAGTGAATGAAGCTTGTGAAAACATTTTGGGTGAGCTTTTGAGAAGTAATAAAGGACTTGATTACTTGGTGTAGTGCATTTTTCCCCCTGACCTATGCATGACACTATTTAAATTAAGTGAACAAAAACATTTGCAATCGAATTTGAGGCCAAACTAAAACATCCACTGAAGCTGACAAAGGCAAAACAAATACCTTAGGCTTGTTAATACACTTGCATGAGAGTCAGTGAGCTTTTGGCAAGGAGAGCACTGGCGATAACTTCTCGTCCCTCCATCCACTGGGCAGACTTCGGCTAACAAGCCATTCAGTGGGTCAGTGGCAGTGATGAAGGAGATGGGCAGCGGCGTACCCTGAGGGGATGCATTAGTCAGTGTTTTAATCGTTGCAATGATAATCATCTGTGGCAGGAACTGCAGGGAGGCAGTTAGGCCCTATTTGCAGCTCAGTCAAAAGTGCACATACTCAGATTAATGATCTTCTGCACTGTGTGAAGGAACAGTGGTGGTGAGGAGGAGGTGAAGGGGCGGCAAGACCATAACTGCCAACTTGTCCTTGATAGTGACCACGGAGATGAGTTTGATGGTTTGGATGAATTTGTTAGACTTAAATTAAATTATAAATCAATGTATGACAGTTGAGTCTGACCCCAGGTTTTAAAATATATTGTAAATTAAACAGTTAAAACTGTAATTAATATTTGTGTTATACATGAAAAGAAAATGTAAAAAATTCAAATGTATATGAAATCCCATTTCCTAGTTTGATTTTAAGTTAATTTCTTGGCCGCATGGGGCCATAATCCATCAGTAAGGATTTATTAAAGTCTATTTTCGGGGAAAACTGCCTCCTCATTATTTCTAAGCAATTACTCTAATTACCTGTCCATGAAATTTACTACTGTTGCTAATCACTACTATGCTGTTTAACAAAGCTACTTTTCGAGTTACTTGCAGACAGGGGTTCCAAATAGCATGCACTTTGAAATAAACAAAAAGCAGAGGTTTATTGTCAGAAGGGGAAAAAGTGTGCCAAAAATATTTTGTTTATATTTAAATACATTTTAAACTTAGCATTTTCTATTGACCTTGATTTAAATCAACAATCAATGTGGTCAAGGAAAGAATGAGGACTCAAGAAAAGAGAACTATGGTACAGAGAGAATCTGACTGCAATAACACTATGAATAATGTGACGCTGGATGCTTGCTGTAGTGAAACTACATTATCCATAAGATGGATTACAAAAAGTGTCCTTACTTCAGTCAAGTCTGTTCTTAGCACGTTATTTCTTACAGATCATACAAATGAGAACCACCTGTGAAAAATATAATTGTATTACATTTTATTATTTAAAAAAAAAGGAACATATGCTGGGATTTAAAATTAATTAGCAATGACTGATGCAGACTTGTCTTAAACCTTTGATATGTCAATCTTTTTTCTTTTTTTTTTTTTTTGATGGATTGTGTTATGGTCACAATGTCCACAGGTCACCTGGGTGTTTAACAGGCTTTTATTCAAGGTTTAAGATATGTCAGGAATTCATGGTATCAAATTACATAATTAATTTACACCATCTGTAGAAGCGGTAATTGGCAAAAATTCCATGCAGAAACAGAAACCCCATTCACACCACTAAATTCAGGTGTTCCAGTCACTTCCATAGCTATTCCATGGTGCATTAAATCAAGCAACTGGGCATGCAAACTGCTTAAGAATTCTTAAGAAAGAATAGGTCTCAGGAGCGCATGAATCATTACCAAAAGAACATTTAATCCACATTTGAAACTGCTGCTAAATTTAAAAGCTATGTAAATGTGAATTGAAGCTTTCCCACAATGCCTAACAGCTATGTCTATGTGACTAAACTGGATAAACAGTAACATCTGAATCAGAGTGAATACAGCAATCACACATCTTACAGCCAGAACACATGGACTCATTTTTGACTCTTCTGGATTTGGTTGTTTGGTTTGCTTGGTTATGTTTTAGCATTAAAGGTATATGATTTAAAGCACCAATAATATTTGGATAGGTTCATGGGGTGAGAGGTGCTTTGGTTTAAAATAACCCTTTTATAATGTTAGACGCATGTTAAAGGACAAACTTCTCCCAGATGCAACACACTTGTCCTACATTCCTATGTTTAGTACACTTATGAGTCATTGGTTACCACAGTTACTCATTTGTAGCCAGCAAATAATTTTAGCTCAATCGTACCATCTACATGTACTTTTGATATTGAGAGAGTCATTTTTAACTCTTTTGTACTGCACTTCATGTTGGAAATATATGATAAATAGTCAAAATTATAATTTGAAGCCGATATTTAGTCATGACTAAGCGTAAGGATATTATGAGCTGGGAGTAAAACCACAAATGATTTTTGATAAAAAAAATCTAAAAATCTAAAAATAGGCATAAATGAAAACGTACCAAAGTAAAGCGATCGCTCTCCTTGCATCGCAGACAATGCTATCATAAATCTCATTGTCTATTTGCATTCATCATTTTCATCACTGCCATCTTGTGGCCATAGTTGGTATTGTTAATAAAAGCCATGCTTGTTTCATATTCATGGGAAACTGTAGCTGTCTCCATTTCACAAGTGTGCCTGTGTCCCGTTAATGACACGGGACAACCACTAGTAATATGTTATAGCATATGATGCTGGCCAAAAAATGAATAAAAAGTATTCAGCTCAGTTTGCCTTTCTGTAAAAATCACAGCATGCCACAAGTTTAGACACTGTCATGGGTGCTACAGTGCTTACACCATGTAGGGAACCATGTAATGTATAAGATTTATTATTTGCTCTCAAAACAGTGCAAATGATGCAGCATTTTTCTGTATTATTGTGTTATTTTGTGTATTTTTTTCATTAGCCAACTAAATACACTCCACACTCTGAGGAGAAACACAGGTCCTATTTTGTTGTTACCACATGGTGCCTTTCAGGTTTGTTTCCAGCCAGGTAAGCAGTTCTTAATGTAATTCATCATTTATCTTCAGCTGCTTTCCTGTAACACAAAGCTTGCCTCTCATGACATGAAGTGGTTCATTTACCACAACTGTATAACTGCTGGCTCCTTTTGCATTTGTAACTTTAGATATTGCCACGCAAGGCTTCTAGCCTATCAAGACTGATTGATTGCAGGCTTGTTAGATCTATTATGGTTAAACAAATGCTATGCTACAGCTGGGATCCTTTTGAATCACAGTTAAAGTATAGCATACCCATGTTCTGTTCACAAGGTGCGGGATCTAGCTTTTTTCTGCAGTTGCATCTGCAGGTTTAGAAAGTGAAAGTCAAACCTTAAAACTAGAAAGAAGTGAAGGTTGCGTTTGATGGAGGAATGCAGCTAATCATTATTTTCATTTCATCAATTAACCTGATAGTAATTTTCAAAATTAATTGCCTGAGCAGTAAAAAGAAATTCTCATGAGAGCAGAATACATTAAATCATCTCAGTATGTTTAATTCCATAGATTAATTTTAAAAAACAACCTCTCTATAATTAAAACCAAGCGATAGCTCATTTTTCTTGTTTCACAATGCAAACCTGTTTTCCGAATGGAGGAGAAATGTTGTTTGTTGAGCAAGGAATGGTATGGATGCAGTGATGAATGTTGCATATCAGAATTCACAGGGAGCAACTATATTGTGCCTCACTTGGACTCAGTCTCATAATATTAAATCCGTCAGGCATAATTGGTTTCCTACCAGATTAAAACATAAAACTGCAGGGAAGACACTGTTCCCTGTTCACCACCATCTGTGCTCTGTGATGTGTCATTGCACCAAGACCTAATGAATTATTAGGTCATTAAGATGACTCGTAATCTACCACCTTTTAACTTTTGATGTGTTAACTCCATTCACTTCCTATTCTGCACCGTAATTGACCTGTGATACCTGTCACTCTTTTTGCTGCACATTTCCCTAAAGATTACACAAACAAATGATCATCTGGTTACTGTTCCTCTGGAGCTATCAGCCACAGGACAGCTGTGTTTCCCAGTTACAGCCAAAGCCTGGCAGGATCCCCAAAGCACACTTCAAACACTGCTCAGTTATAGAGACAGAACTCCCCTGCATGATGCATATGTGCTGGTGATCAAAGCTTCAAGCCATTTTTTCTTCTGCTGAGGAAATGGCAAGGGTGTTGTTTTCATTCATATTTAGCTGCTGGACACGTGGATAGGGAAACGCTTGAGGTGTGATCACTACAACTTTTAGCCTTATCCTATGGTATTATGGTCATGGGTTGGTGTCAGTGACTGAAATCTCAAGATTTTCAAATTGGCCTTCAAGGTAACTGTTAGTCATTCACTGTTTTATTGGAAAAATCTAACCTAGTGAACAAACCATGTGCAAACAAAAGTTCTTAGCTATAAAGTTGTTTAAATGTTGCTGCAGGTCTTTGCTTTGTTGTACATGAATTCTGTGTATTGAACATTAACATACTTTGCTTCTTTAGGACTGTAATAAATCATTGTTTTCCATTTTGATTTTTGGGTAAGTTTACACATTAATTTCTAAAGGATGGAGAAAAAAAGACATCTGTTTTTACCAGAGCAGGATTTGGAACAACAATAAGAATAAAGGCTTAAAAGCAACCCACATTACACAGCTATTGTGGGAAAAGTCACTGATTTGTAAAGTCCTATTTTGGAATCTTGATTTCGCCTTATGGCCATCATCACCTTAATCATAACGACCCTATTTGGATGAGGGTGGAGGTTAGCTAACACCAACCCAGATATTTGCTAATTAGTGCTCAGTAACAACGAAAAAATGAGAACTTCACCCTCCAGAATAGGAGCTGCCATAGTCTGTAATTGTGAAACAGACTAGGAGACAACAGCTCACAGTTCACATGTTTGTCACTAGACTGGAAAGAGTCTCTCTTAACTCAAGACAGCAAGCTTGGAAGAGAGGGAATGGGAGTTAGATTCAGTTCATAGTATGGGTGAGCGACACAGTAATGAGCTGATTTATTGTTGTTTTTCAGTCACTTACTTGGGACAGAAACAAAGCCACTGGTCAGATCTTGGGAGGAAACCAAATCTACAGGAAGGTGAGCAGGCAGGTGGGTCAAGAAGGTGAGTATTTGGCCGAAATCTTCAAGAAAAAGCAGACCAGCTCAATGGAGACTGGTAAGGGAATCTAGTTTTGTAGCTACTCTTCAGCTGCATGGGAAACACTGGACCAGGTGTCTGGCCCACATAGGCAGAGCCTAGGTAGACTAAGCTCAGTCTCTTTGGAACATAAAATGTAAGGAATCACGGGAAACAAGACTGACCAGTGCAAGCTATGACAGAGAATGAAAAATCAAAAACAGTAATTATAGCAATCTGAACAGTATACTTTCTTGTAGTGAATTCCAAAAAATCTTGGCCACAGTGGAAGCAATGGAATTCAGTTTAGCTGTCACGGTCCAGGTGAGTCACCAGTGTTTTTCCACCACGTTATGGTTCCTCCCCCGGGTGGAGCATTCAATCAGTACACCTACCACTGTCACCTGTGCAAGATCTGGGCAAATCTGCAGCCAGTATTTAAGACCAGCGTTCGCATCTCTTCTTCGCCAGTTTGCCAGCTAACCAACCTCTGTAACTCCTCATGCTGCTCCAAGCTCACAGGCTAACCATCCCTCACCTGCCTGCCCTCCTGCCACCCATTTCTCTGGACCACTGGATTCACCAGGTTGGACTTTCTGTACTCAACTGTCACTGGACACTCACCCAGCCTTCTAGACCTCCGCTTGCGCCATACCACTCTGTTTACCACTGCGCATAAGAGACCGCTAGCGAGATCCTCCCTGTGTTTGCTTTTGTGTTAATATAATAAAGAGTTTTGAATCTTTATCATTGCTCCTCGTACCTGCTTCCACATCTGGGTCAACATGTGCATACTGGCCCCTTAACATTAACCTTCTTTAAAAGGCAACTTAGTTTGATCATTAACAGTTATGAAAGCTCTTACCTTACCAACATGTTTGAAAATAATGGATAAGACTCTGTTCATAATAAAGTGACTCAAGGAATATGACAAGTAGTCCATATGAGGCTTACATAACACAATTTATTATAAGCTAAAAAAAACCCAACAACTAATAAAACAAAAACACCAATGGATGTTGATATTGACAATATAAGTCAGAGACCGAATAGTATATCTGGGTAAGTTTTTATAGCCTAAAAGGCTCAGATGGGTTGCACCAGCTGATGATGTTTCAATGCCACAAAATGATCACTGCAGAATAGCCCAGACCTTCCTTGGAGACAGTGGGAGGAGCATCACACAGTGTTGGCATCCAAAAATAAAATGGTGAATAAAGACAAATATGTGCTGGAGAACAAGGATATTACTTCTTGTTTATATTATTGACTTGTGTGGCTTTCAGCTGACTGATAATGTTCATTTATGTCTACTTGCATTCTAATTCACTGTGGTTTTGGTAAGCTGTTTCAGAATTTGTTTACACATTTGAGAATCCCTTGTTCCAACTGAAAAAAGCATCTGCTCCTGAGAATTTATGCAAACATGTATCTCACTTTTTCTCATTTGACTTGGGGAGGCAACCAAATTACGTCTTGTTTTCCCCGGTGCCCTTTCCCTTCATCCTACATTTCCACTTCTCAACCTTGATCACAGATATGTTTTTTCTTCACAGGGAGAGATCTGAGTGGGAGGGTAGTACCTTTCACAAAGGGGAGCTAAGTCACAAACACCACACTGACAAGTGTATTCACAAAACATAAGTTGTCAGTGGCTAGACATGTGTTTTCAGTGTCACAGAGAAAAATAACATTCTCTCTGAGGCTTATTGTTTTCTTTTAAGATCTGATGGCTGAGAGGGAAGATTCATGTCCTACTTGAGGACAAAATGGACAAAAAATACTGCTGTTGAAAAGCCAAAAATGAACATGTGTTGTTTTCTGGGGATGAGAAAATACATTTAGTTTTTCCACTTGTCCATAAGTTTGGCTTGTGTTGTGTTGAGATGATGCTGGCACTCCGAAGAAACAGATGCCTTTCATTAGCTGCCATTTCTTCTCTGTGACATCATACAAACATATTCCTGCTTCCTCCCATGGGTGATTGCAGGTCCAATGTTATTTTTTGCCAGTGATGTGCAGAGTGTGTGCGACAGAGAATGATAAACAGGGAGATTAAACACAAAATAGGACAATGAGATTGAGGATTCATGACAGGGAAAGAGTGAAAGATTTCTGTTCCAGGAGGAAGAGGACTTATCTGAAAACAGGTTTTATACTTACTCGCAGGAATAAAAATTCAGGTTATATGGCACTGTGCTGGTCAGGCAGACCGATCCAGTAGATTAAAGCAAGACATCTGGCTTTGATGCTTCTTCTGCTCTATGGTGACTGAAGTGGAGCCGGATGGTTGAGCTGGATTGTTGTTTTGCCCAGTGCTCAAGTGTCCTCTCATCCCTGGATATAGAAGTAATAGCTCTTCCACGGTTTGGATGTAGAACCAGGGGTCATCTTACAGTCATGTTCTACATGAGGCTCTGGTATCAGGACTTTTAGGATTCATGGTATATATCTATGTGCATGCAGTGCATTCTCGTGGTGTCACATGGCTTTTTGATGGACAGGCTGTCAAGATGCCAGCACCTCATTTGCATAGATTTGAGGTCTAGGCTACTTTCTGGAAATCAGGCTGCAAAAAATTCACGAAAAACTTTGAAACTAGCAGTTGTCAATTTCAAGCAAGACAGATTGAGTCTTTGCAGAATTTATTACTTGTGTTAACTGAAATGCATTTTCCCACATTGTCCTGTGTCAAGATGGCACAGCAAAAACAGCAAACTTTTGATATTGAATCAATGTAACTAAGTTAAAGCGATGGTCGTCTATGAACCTTTCTTAAGCATATAGAAAAGCTTTAATTATAACAGGAGTAAAATAAAATATTCATTATATTTATATTATAATTATTATATTTTAATCTTCGTCTTCAGATTTCATCTCTGATTTTTGTGGATGATGTGATTCTGCAACCTTCACTGAATGACAATCTCCAGTTTGGACAGTTTGCAGATGAGTATGAAGCGGCTGGGAAAAGAACTACCAGTGCCCAGTTGGTGTTGGGAATGAGCTGCTGCCCCAAATGGAATTTCTTGAAGTATCCTGTGAGGGAAGTAAAAGATTGACAGAGGAAGTGTTGCAGCACCTGTCTGTTGTGGTAAAGAAATAACTGTTATGAAAACAAAGCTTTTCTGTTTACTGGTTGATCTACATTCCTACTCTCACCTATGTCCAAAAGCTGTGTGTATAAACCAAAAGAAAGCTTTCTTTTGGTTTATACCAAAAGGGTGTCTGAATGCCCACCAGAGATTGGATTAAGAGCTAGGTTGATTCACGAGGGGCTCAGAGAAGAGAAAGTACTTCTCTACATTAACAGGAGACATTTGAGATTGTTGGGGCATCTGACTAGAATACCTCATAGATGAGATGTTTTGGGCATGTGAGACTGGGAGGAGCCCCAGGGGCAGAGGAGGACACAATAGAGAGATTCTATCTCAGCTAGTTTTAGTTTTCCTCTTTGCCTAGACTGCTGCCCTCTGCAAGCTGAACTCAGATAAGTGGCATAAAATGGATGGATGGATGGATGGGTGGATGAAAACAGTAGAAAAAAACACCCCAGTGATAATGAAAATAAAAGTACTCCTCACTAAAAAATTCACCTATATCAAATGGAAAAGTCAGTAGCCTATAATGTGTTGTTGTTGGTTTGATCCTTGATTTCTTATGTATTAACAAGGAATAAGACTTTAAATAATAAAATTTGTTCTTGTGTAGATATGATAAAGTATATTTACATAGCAAAATAAAATGCCTGCAGCAGAGTAATTTATTTATTTTTTAGAAAAGTTGAAAGTTTCAAATAATTTTTGAAAGCAGCCTTTAGGTGATTTTTTTTAATCATCTATAATGGAAAATAAATTTAAGAAATTAAACAGACATTAAGACCCAGTGCCTGCATGTTGTAAATGAAGTGCTTTCATGGTTGTATTAACAAGGAATAAGAAATAATGTATCTTATCACATTTAATAAACCTCAGGGGCATAGTGGGCTTTGATGAGCGACTGAGTGTTTCTACATACTTTAATAGTTTATCAGAAAAATCCATATGGCATTTATAGTCAGTGAAATCTTAATTTTTAGTTCGTTGACAGGCTTATGGGCATGCATGAGAAAGAACTGCACATCAGTACTCAATGTAAGACGTGACTGGGACTAACTTACTGGTGCATTACACATATACTGTCTCTGAGTCTTTTGTGACTGATGCATGGAGAAAAGACTGACATTTTTAAGAACACTTTTTGTAGAAAAGGGAGATCTTTCTACATGACAAGTTGACCAATTTATTTAGTTTGTGTTTATTTTTAAGTCATCTTTAGTTTAGAAGATCAATAAATGCATCTACACAAGCACCAAAGATGAATTCTGCTTCTGAAATATCAGTAGTTGATAAATTCATTCTCTCTTGCTGTAGGACAGCATGAGTAATCACACGTTATCTGCATTAGACACATTAATGGCTGATATTTACAGAGAACATCACACAGAAATGTGTCATCATCTAGTCAGGTCTGGGTGATAAAGTCTTATGCTTTTTTTTCTTAGTTAACACCAGCAAAAGTAAGAAAGATAAATCAAGACAGTAAGGTCATAAGCTGGATGTCATGGCATACTTTATACAGACTATTAGCCAATGTTGATTGAAATACCAGCACATCAATGAAGAACACTTTCACTGACAGGATTAATCACTCTTCTGCTGTTAGCAGTGCTTATTTGTGTGCTGTCTTCTTGCTGCTGATGATGTTGAGGGGCATTAAAGTCTGAGAAAATTAAGGCCATCAACGCATGTGTCATGCAGAGTGGCTGATTGCAGAATTCCCACATCAGGGAGCAAAGTCCATTACCATTAGTTATCCACCGATATGTGCTGCTGAGAGTCACGGATGATGGAAGGAGGGGATGCCGAGGAGGAAAAGGCAAGAGGGGGTGAGATGGAGACAAGCTAGGCAAGACACAACAGAGTGGGAAAAGAGAGTTCAATAGAGCAAGCTAGATTGAAAAGAAAAGGTGCGGACACATACATAGCTTGGGAGGAGACACAGGGGTGAAGAGATAGTGAGGGGAGAAAGTGAGAACAAAAAAGTGCTATTGATTGTCGCCTCTGCACCTGCCATACTGAAAGGAAAAAGTACCAGACAAAATGAAATGTCATCATTGGGGAAGAGACTGGCAGGTTCCCTGACTCATCTCCCGCAAGGGCCACTCCGGCTGTCATCCACCATTCCCTCCAACATTCATCAACATTCATCTCCACTTACCCAGAGCGAAATTCATCTGACGGAAGCACATGCAAAAGAAATAATAGTGGACTAACATCAATCATTTCACACACAGGGAAGAAGTCTTTGTGTTCACTTTTCTAGGTGATAAACAAAGAGGGTGACTTTCTGGGAGACTAACACTTTTTTTTGTTTATTGTGCTGATGGTCATAACATGCTTCTACTTTGACATGCACAACCTTCACAGCAGTCACAGCAGTCATATTTAAGGAATTATTGCCCTTATGCCAAGACCTAAACCTGAGGGAAAAAGAGAAGGTGTGTTTATAAGTCACACACTAATTTTGAAATAGTCAGTGGAGTAAATCAGTTTTACCAGTGGAATGCTTGCATAGCATGACGAGTATAAGCACTGTTGTTATGGTTACCTACAGTTCAATTTTTCCTTATCACGCATCATTAATATGATGAAAAACATACCTTCTAGGTTCTTTCAAGCTGTTTTTCAAATGAACTTTTTTTGTAGCCAATTTTCTGTCTCCAGGAAAAGGAAATACTATTAAAATGAATCAAGTAATACACGCACACGCGCACACACACACACACACACACACACACACACACACACACACACACACACACACACACACACGAATTGTTGTGAAACTGCGTAGGATGGTCAGTTCTACCAATTTAGACCCATTAGCCAAACCATAAAAATCTGAATGCAGATGCCACAGCTAGACAGATAGATGTTAACAAAAAGCAAACCTTTATTCAAGCTGAAGGCAAAGTCCAGAATCTCAGAATCTATAAGATAAGCAGCAATCTAAATATTAGAACTGATGGAGAGCACACACGGAAAACATTAGTGCAACATAACAAGGACAAAGGGAGGATTTAAATACACAAAAGGAAGATTAGGGAAATGGGAACCAGGTGGGTAAACATATAGGTGCAAACAATCAAGGGATAACAAGATAAAGAAGAAAAACTAAATGCAAGACAAGGGACAAAAGACTAACAAAATAAAAATAAGAAAAATGACAAAACACAGAGATGGAGACTAAACAGGAAGACACAGGAGAGGCAGGATAAACATAAACTCCATCCATCCATCCATCCATTCATTTTCTTCTGCTTATTTGGGGCTAGGTGCAGCAACCTGTGTGGTACTCATTCTCATATCTGCCATTTCACACTTGTCTGTGAACTGGCCACCGCCCGATGAAGCTAACAGAGCCACATCATCTGGAATAAGCAGAGATCAGAATCTGAGGCCACCAAGATGCAAGCCTTCTGGTTGTTGTCACGTGCAGTCATGAACACCCTTATGTTTGAACGTGTTCGTTAGGGACAAATTGTGGTTCACGCAAGGTTCAGTAACAAAACACCATTCGGATTCAGATCAATGAGGCTATTCCTCCCAATTACACCTCTTCAGGTGTCACTGTTATTGCCATCATGAGTGTTGGAGCCTCCCAATAAGATGGCAGTCTTCAGGTCGAGCACCTTTGATCACCCTACCCAGAAACTCTAAGAAGGCTGGGTATTCTGAACTGTTGTTCGGTGCATAACAGACAACCCATTCTCCAACCTAAAGGCATAGGGAACCAACCCTCTCTTCCACGGGTAAAAACAGAGTCCAGCCCCTCTCCAGGAGACTGGTTTTAGAGCCTAACCTGTGGGCTGAGATGACCCCAACTATAGTTAGCCAGTATCTCTCAACCTTGTACACAGCATCAGGCTCTTTCCCCACCAAAGAGGTGACGTTCCATGTCATAATCGTCAGTGTTAGTAGTCAGGTATTGGTCCGCCAGGGTCTCTGTCCTTGACTGTCACCCAACACACACTGCACCTGACCTCTGCAGGCAGTGGAGCTATAGGAGGGCGGGCCCATGGCTCCCTGGCTCCATGGTGTAGCCTGGGTAACCTTATCCTAAGCAGGGTAACTATTCCCTTGCTCTTGCACTCAAAAGGGTTGTCTGAATCTTTTCCTGGTCCTTTACCCAGGACCAATTTGGCATGGGAGACTCTACCAGGAGGCAAAAGTCCCCTGACAGCATAGCCTGTGGGATGCCTAGGATTCTAGACCCCTGCACCACAATAAGGCAGCGATTCGTGCAAGGGTAAACAAAACAAAAAACAAACAAAATCCTCAAATAAATAAAAGCACAGCTATAATCATGAATAGGATGATAACTCAAACCAGAAAGGAAATAACTTTTATGAGAAAAATACAAAATTCTAAACATCACACCACAAAACAAAACAGGTTCTATGATAGGTTCGACTCTTCTTATTTTAAAAAGTACCATATTGGAAAAAACAATGTATCAAAGTATATATGAAAATAACCATCCTGATCTATTACCACAGTAAACTCCTGCTTATATACTTGCTTCTCTTAATACAGTGTGATGTTTATTTTAAAAATTAGGGCCCCAGAAAAGCAGACTATACTTACTTTTCCAAATTAATTTTTTAAAACCTGTTTTTAACTCTTTAAGACCTACCATAGAACCAAGTCCGCCAGAGCTTATCTTTACATTTTTACATGCTGTAGTGCCATTTTTGGGAGCATTTCAAGTTGCTATACATCAATACAACCGTTATAGCCCAAATTTTAATCATATGTATGCATTAAGTGCATAGTAATTACATAAATTGCAAAAAAGTGCAATAAACTACAAAAAAATGAAAATCGTTTTTGGTTTTCTTTACATATGTTTCTAGTTAGAGAAATTTCAGCAGTATATCCCTCAAAACTGTAAACACAAAAAAGTTGCACAAAATAGTTTCCAACAACAGGAAATTTATTTTGAGTGTCTTCATAGTTTTATTTTTGAGATTGTTTATATACTGCAGGAAAAACGAAAATAAATATTATAATCCAGATTTGCAAAAAAACAGCATGTGGATCAAAATAAACTATTTCCAGCAGTGCGATTTCAGTTCTAAGCATCCCAGGAACTATTCAGAAAAGCATGGAGTCAAACATGACTTTTAAATACACCAGTATAGGTTTATAAGGCCCCGAAGGTAAAAAAAAAACAAAACAAAAAAAAATGACGTCACTTCCAGTTTTGGGCAAGTAATGGCGTACATGCGATAGTTCGCGCTGACGTCTATTCCAACGTAGGAAGTGTTTTGAACAGCTGATCGGATCGGCAAAGCGTGTTTCTGGAATATTATGTTTTTGTTCCTGAAAATGCTTTTTATGCAATTTTTGCAAAGCTATATGTGGAAGGAAACCGTGACCTAGGACAAGTTGATGGCATAAGATGTAAGTACAACTCCTCTGGTTTCATATGCAAAAAAAATTATTGCTATCTTACGTGGTTCTGGTTCTACAGGGATTTAAAAATAGTTACGCAAAACGGAGCGTGACCGCTCTGACCTCTTAAAGGGTTAAGGACCCTTTTTAAAATTGGCAGCCCAATAAATACTAACCTACTGATACACCTTACTAACCAGCCTAGCATTAGTTGATCAGGTCTTCCATATTATCCAAATATGATCTTATTAAAAAAAACTAAACTAAATCAAGGCTTCAGAACCATGGTCCATTAAACAATGGCCATCATTTGTATACAGTTTATGTAATGCTGGTTAAAGTAATTGACCTAAAGCTGAACTAAAGCATGGCACAAATATATTTAATTATATTATATTATGTTTTAATTATATTTAATTCTTTACTTAATTGTATGATTACTACCACCTTTTCATGAGGGAACAGAGTGGGCCAGTCCAACTGACAAACACTATGAATCTTTTCTGTTAAAAACAGCTCATCACTTTCCACTGGGGAAAAAAAAGACCTTTTTCTTTATAAGATAGTCATGTTAGTTTTATTATTAGTTCCAACTGTGGATTTCTTGGATGTAGAAGCAAGTTTATGATTTGTATTATTTAAATGTTAAGTGTTTCATTATTTATGACTGTTTAATTTTGTTTAAAACTACACATAATAGATGCAGTCTAAAATGTAAAGGGACTTGGATTCATAAAAAAGGACTGTTGAACTCCCACCTTAGTGGCCATTATATAAATCTATGTAATGGCACTTTGCCTTCTCAGTTTTTGGCTTTTATCTTTGCACTTCTCTCTACCTGAAAAGCTCTTCAGTTGGATGGCAGTGTTTTCCACCATCATTTTCAAGGACCTCTACACAATGACACTGGAAAGGAAATAGTGTCTCTTCATTGTCGGAACCAATGCAAATGTCTCCTTTTAATCTCTGCAGGAATGAAAGTGTTTTCACACTGATTCTTGACCCCTTTCGGCTGTCAGATATTTAAGCAAGCTGAGTTTTTGTTTCCACCTGCACAGCTTTCTCTGACAATGTCACGCTGGGATAGGAAGATAAGGAGAGGGAAGGTTGAGGGTATATGGCTCTAACATCCCTCCTGTCTGCTTCACTTGATTTCAATTTGGAATGTACTGGAAACAGGCATTCTTTTCTGGGCTGATATTACCATGTGCAGTTTACTGATATCTTTAATGGAGATAGGTACCTGGCTCATCAGCACTGACTAATTTTGAGTGAGCGTGAGATTTTATTTAAGAGATCCAGGAAAAATGTACGTGTTTTTTCTTCGACACACTCTAAAGCTATAAAAAAATGCAAACAGTTGCATCTCCTTATTGACCTGCAGACTTTACTGCTGGAAATGTCATATTTGCATGGGGTCATGTTTTTTACACCAAGATTTGTATGGCTCATAACAATATGTTGGTGAAAAAGACAGATTTACATCTTAAAAAAAAAAAAAACATAGATCCTTTACTTCACTTCATTATGTTTTTACATGTTTGATCACTACAGTCAAAAATAAGGTTTGTATTTCCATTTACAGTAGTTAAAATTTGGCTTGGTTCTGGAATGTGGCCACTCTTCTACATGCAAAAGGTGAACATAAAGATCAGGAAGAAGATACCTTCTTATTATTCCATTGGCTGTTGTACATGGGAAGCTGGAAGTGAGAAAAGCATACCAGCAAGGGACCTGTACTCTTCAGAACAGAGCAGGTATCAGTGGTCATAGATATCACACTGAGGTTGTTAATATATAACAAGGAAATGCTTGGGTGGAGATGGCTTCCAAAGCGGCCTACAGGTGCAGAGCACTTTGAAATGAAATGAAATGAAATTTATTTCGGTCAGCAACAACAACAACAACAGATTATCATTCTACATAAAAGTACTCAATCAAGCAGTAACCGGAAAAGGAATAGGCTGAAACCTTGTGGCTTATAATTATCCTATCCTTTACCCCCATCAAATCCTTAACCAAGAAAATAAATAGCATTGATAAATAAGTTACATAACAGTTTGAAAAGAAATCAATGATAAATCAATAAATTAAATCAACACAAAATTATTCATCAAACCAAATTTCTATAACCTTGTATGATACAAATTTTTAAATTCTTCCTGAAAAATGACAAAGAAAAACACATCTTCAGTTCATCATTAAGTCCATTCCATAATTTCACTCCCAAAACTGACACACATCTATACTTAACATTGAAATACCTAAAGTGAGAACCAAACACATAAGACCCCCTCAAATCATATTTTCCACATCTTAATTGAAATATACTTAAAATACAAATTGGAACATTCTTTTTCATCACTCGATATGTCATTTCTAAAGTTTTAGAATATATAATGTCCATGAATTTTAACATAGATGATCCTACAAAAAACTGGTTGGTGGACTCCCTATATCCAACTTTATTTATTATTCTAATAGCTCTTTTTTGCAATTTAAATATTGAATCCAAATATGTTTTGTATGTGTTCCCCCAAATTTCTGCACAATAGGTCATATAAGGCAAACAAAGGGAAGTATACAATAAATAAAGGCAGTTCTTATTCAAAGAATCTCTTGTTTTATAAAGAACAGAAATAGACTTGGATAATTTCCGTTTCACATGTTCTATGTGGGGCTTCCAACAAAGTTTATCATCAATAATTACTCCTAAAAATTTTGTCTCATATACTCTTTCAATTTCAATGTTATTTAAATTCAATTTTACTTTAATATTACTTTTACTACCTCCAAATAACATAAATTTTGTTTTACTTTCATTCACTGATAGTTTATTAAATACAAACCATCTATTAAACTTCATGAGTTCTGTTTCCACTGTTTTCAGTAATTTCTTTATGTCCTTTCCAGAGCAAAATAAGTTTGTATCATCAGCAAACATCACATATTTTAAAGTATCACTGGCTGTACAAATATCATTTGTATAAAGTAAAAATAACTTATGTCCCAAAACAGATCCTTGCGGAACTCCACAAGTTACTTTTCTAAGTTTAGATTTCATGTTATTAATACTCACATATTGGAACCTATTATTCAAGTAACTATTTAACCAAAATTGTACAACACCTCTTAAACCATACCTTTCACACCTCTGTAAAAGCAAAGAATGATCTATCGTATCAAAGGCTTTAGGTAAATCAATGAACACACCTATTCCAAACTGTTTTTCATCCACAGCCGTTGCAATATTTTCAATAAATTCCATCACAGCTAGAGATGTTGAACAATTTCTTCCGAACCCATACTGATGATCATTCAATAAATCATATTTATCAATAAAAGAATCTAGTTTGTTTGCAAATAGTTTTTCAAGAATCTTCGAAAACTGAGGCAGTAAAGATACTGGTCTATAGTTTGACACAATCTGTTTATCAGATTAAAGTGGCTTAGACAAGCTTAAGCCACTTTAATATGACTGATCTTTTTTTGTACTTCTGGAACATTTTCAACTTATATATTTGTGCCTCTGGAACACACACAGGATCTTCTGCAGTGTAAAACTACTAATTCTTCAAATTTTCTGAAGTAGTCTCGACTGCTATTTATGTTTGTGTGGGTCACTGGTGTCAACCAGATCAGGTAATTTCTGCTGAATTTCCTCTACAGAGGCGTCAGGAGCTCTGTGCTGACAGTCTCATCCATGGGGAACCTATACCTGTGTGCTCCAGGTTGCTGCCTTTGACCTGGAAAACTGGACGCTTAAACTAAACACTCATTGTTGTAAAGGCTCACCTTTCAGCACATTCACTTCACCAGATGCACCTCGTTTCTTTTCCTCACCTTTGATTGGGGGTGGTGCTTGGCCTTAATTGCACTCACCTGTCACTCGTTATATAAGGACTGCACTCACCTACCCCTCACTCTTTCTTCACTCCCACATGGGGCGGCAGCTGAGGTGAGTTTCTCTTTGAGTCTCCTGAGTTCGCGTATTATGTTGAGTTACTTAAATCACACTCTATTTTCTTTCAGCATTGGCAGTCCATGTGTGTCTTTCCTTCTTTGCTTTATTGAATTGAGAATAAAAGGAGAACCCTGTGAATGATTAGATGACTGCTTATTCTCATTCTGATCGGATGAGCCCATGATGCTGATTATTTAAACCCTGAGCCTTCCTTCCTTCACAACACTCATCATAAGCAATTTAACCTTTCAGATGATGTCTGAATTCAGTCCTGACTGAAAAAGATTTTTTCTGTTTCTGTTTGAAGTCCATAGTGAAACGATAATATTAACGTCACAGAAATTTGTCTGAATATCCCCAAGAAGATGATTAACAATGGGTGAGATCAACAGCAGAAGATCAGATTATTTGATGATTCCTTGAAGTTTTCACACCTCTTTGAGATATACAATATCAAATATCTTGAGCCACTCATATCTTTGTATTTTTACTTTCCTGTTATTTTTAAAAAAGTGGTCCTGAGCAATAGTTCTCAGTTCTCAAGCCCTTTAAAAGTTCTTTATACTTCATCTGTTTTTCCACTCATTTTCAGTCCAGTCCTTGTCTCTGAACATTTACAGAGGATTATTTTTAAGCCACTTAACACTGAGCTATGTTTTTAGTTGTGTCCTTAAAAAATCTAAAGAAAATGAACAAGCGAAGGAAAGAAACAACGCAACAGACCTAAACAACTGTCTACAGCAGATGAACAGTATCTGAAAGTCATGTCAGATACACCAGCGATCTTGCACAGGACCTGATTTATGCATTTGCAGCAATTTACTGTTTGCTGAAGTGTCATCAGAAATTGTCAGCGTGGGCGGGCATCAACAGGGCCTTCTTAAGGAAGGGAATTGGGAAGAAAAGGCTGAAACATGCCAAATTACACAAGAACTGCTCTGAAAATCAGTAATGTCTCCAAATCAAAAATAAAAATTGTCCATTTGTTTGGAGGAGGTCAGGATAGAGGTACCAGGCATGTCTGGATAGAAACACACAGTGGAATGCTACCATCATGGACCGGCCTCCGCAGAGTCCGGACCTCAACTTTATTATAGGGATCATTTTGACAGACAAACAGAACAAAAGGTAGCCAACATCCAAAGATTTTTGCATATAATTCAAGAAGCCTGGAGAACTATTTCTAAAAACAGGTTGAAGAATGCTTGCCTAAGAGAGTTCAGGCTGTGGTGGAGAATAAAGGTGATCATACCAAATATTGACCTTCTAGCCTGTTAGAACTCGACAAACTGTACTGTTTTGCATAATATACAGTATTTCCATGTATGATTTCACATTTCATACATTTTTTAACCTGTTTTCTATTTCTCTGGAAAAATATGAAGCAGTGAGGGGGGCTCAAGACTCCTACACAGCACTGTATTTCTTTATTTCTGCTGCAACATTTGGCTAATAAGGATATAATTTGGTGTAAACAGCATGAAAGCATAGACCCACCTTGCCTTTTATCAGTAGTTGCTGATGGTGTAGTGGTGTGGTGGAATTTATTGACAGACTTTTGGTTTTTAGGACCAAATGAACATCATATAAATGCCACAGCCTACCTGAAGATTGTTGCTGATCATGTCCATCACTTTATGACCACAGTGTACCCATCTTCTGATGGCTGCTTCCACTAGGATAATAACGCACCATGTCACAAAGCTCAAATCATCTTAAACTGGTTTACTGAATATGACAATAAGTTCACTGCACTCAAATAGCCTCCACGGCCATCAGATCTCAATTTAATAAAGCCCCTTTGGGATGTGCTGGACTGAGAATTTCTCATCATAGATTTGCAGCTGACAAATCTCCAGCAACTGTGTGATGCTATCATATGAGAATAATCCAAAGTCTCTGAGGAAGGCACTTCTCAAGGCACAAGAGGGTCCAACTCAATACTCGCAAGGCTTAACTAACAAAGTGGTTTTGACTCTGTGTGTGTATATGTGTGTGAAAATATGCATTAAATGCTGCTTTATGGCTCTCTTTTATTGCTTGAAATACACAGCACAGGATGTTTACGCTGCTGAATTTGGGTTTGACATTTACTTAAAGTGTAGGTTGTGTGGTATCAGCCTAAACCACATTTCTAGGCTGTTGTTTTCTGATTTCTTGCTATGCACTGGTAACATTTTTTTTCAAGTTGCTGATTCTCAAAAGGGTTGTCAGTAGAAATATTCCATAATATGGTAAAGGAAAATTTACAGTTTGAAATTCATTGGTCTGTGCTCTTTGTAATCTTGATCAATGTCTTCATGGCATTACTTCTGAGCCAGGAGTTCAGCTGGAGGTGATGGCTGTTGACAGGAACAAGGAGTAACACTCTCATTAAAGCCTTTTTGACATCAAGGTGACAGTGCTCGAAAATACTGCTGGTCAACTTCCAGTTGATCTTTCAGCACCCGTGTTTTTAACAAGGGTGTCATGTAAAGGTCATTTCAAACAGAGAGCAGGCAAGAGCCCGAGACTAAACTTCACAAATATTGTTATGTAACACTGAACTAAAATATGCAGCACAATGTCTTAGACATTGCTCTCACTGCTTAGCATTGGCTGTATCAGGGCAAACAGCATTTCATACCTGATTTCAGTTAATTTACCTGCAAATCTACATTTCAAATCACACACCCACAGAAGAAATGCAATAATTTTTTAGGAATATTCTTCAGTTTGGCAGGGACCATATCATCTTTGAGAGTCCCCCCTCTCAAAACTACTATAATATTAATAGAATTGTAAGCTATGGACTATTCAACTCATAAAAAAATTATGCAATTAATAAACTGAGTAAAGCTCTGTAACCATGATATATTTTAAACTTGCATTAGTTACATAAATATATAGCAAGGACTCAAAACCATGAGCCTAAACTTAACCAAGTCCTTTATTATTATTATTATTATTGTTAATGACATATTTTAAATTAAGCGTCTTAAAAAATAAAACAAATTAAGTGCAAAAATCTGTGACGTGTATCATTCTGTTTAAGCAGCTGCACTTAGTATCATAGTGTGGTGGTTTACAAATGTATTTATTTGACATTTAGCAAACAAGAGATCCAGAGTTCCCTTGTGAATAAGGGAGCAGCTAAAAGTAGTCCGGGTCTTCGATCTGTTCTCTTGCTTTTTTAAAAATAGTAAATTCTTGTTTGTGTTTTTGGTTTGTTTACATATTTCTCCTGCGTCTTTTACTCAGTGTCATTGTCACCCACTGTTTTCACATGTGTGATCGTTGTCACCCGTGTCATATTATGTGTCCACTTCACTGAAATCCTCATGCATTTGCAAGCAATCTTATCCTTCCTTTAATTTGTTGCACTTCATGCATGCATTACTCCATCTCTCTCACCACGGATACAAGCCGTCAGAGGACTGAAGGTTATTGGGGGGACAAAGCGGTCTGTGCCAATGGTGACAAAGATAAGAGACACGTGTGAGATCATCAACAAAACATAGTAATAATAGACACGAGGATGTTGGAATTGTAACACCAAAGTGCATTTATTTCATACATGCACTAAAAGCCCACATAAGGACACTTTAATGCAGGTGCTTCTTCATGTTTTTTCATTTGGCTTTGCTCTTGACCCTTTCTAATTTAAGCATTCATTAACTCAAAAACACTAAAACACGTCTTGTTTTTTTTTGTCCCATTTGTTCCTAAATAGAGTATTTAATTGGCACAACTAGTATCTCTGGTTACCCAACATCACCCAGCACTTTGCCAATGAAACCATATGTGCTCATGGAACATTTGTCTGTAGCTGCTATTAGTGCATTTTCTTTAAATCCTATCCCTTCCAATATTTTTTTTTAATCCTAGCTAAAATTCTGAAAATATACAATTTAACCTTTAAATATCCATCAGGTTGCCTTCGACCAACATTCAAAACCTAGATATTATATTTAAATTGAAGTCCATCCATCTGTTCCAAACAGGAAAACATTTTATAAAGAGGATATTAACTGTGGCATAATCCTACACCCTACTCCTGCACACACCCCCAAGCATATATGGGTTGGGCATGATCAGGCGGATTCTAAGGGGTCAAAAGAAAACAATACAAAAATGGCTGGAGGAACAAGGTTTTGAAATGTTAATGTTAATAGATTATGAGAAAAAGAACTAAAATTCTGAAAAAATTCTTTCGATTATTTCCTCACATTAAACATTTTCTTTATTTTGGGCTTTATACAGTATAAAGCACAAGATATGATCTGGCTATAGAGCTGCTGTTATGTGCATCATTTCTCCATTTGCTTCTACCTTTTGCATTTGCAGCACTCTTTTTATTTGCTGTCATTCCATTTTGTTTGTGATTTCCTTGTATTTACTTCTTAAAGCCAACAAATGTGTGATCAAATTGGCGGAGAAGTTTCCTTTATATCCATGAGCTTTGCCTATTGGCTTGAAGTTGTGATGGGAGGCTTTGTCAGACACTTTACAGTTTTTCTTTCACAGGTGACTTCTGATGATGTGCACAGTGCATGAGGATAATTTAAACATGAGCTTTTGTGACTGTTTCTGCGGCCCTCCATACCGCGGGGGATTATTAAATGAGGGGAAGAATCGAGGTGAGAATTAGGGCAAAACCTCAGACCACAAAATCTTCCAACCCCACTGCCTGTGTTTGTGTGTGTGTGTGTGTGTGTGTGTGTGTGTGTGTGTGTGTGTGTGTATTGTATTAAACTGTATGAATGTGCAATCATTCACGGCACTTGCTCTGGTGGCCACGGAGGGTTAGGGGGTGGAGCTCTGGTCAGCCATTGATAAGGAAGCCCAGTGACAAGAACCGTATGCCACTTGTAGATAAAATAAAAGAACAAAGGGAGACAAAAAAATAGAGAGCAGACTAAAAAACACTGATTTTGTAACCGTGGCGACTCTCCCTCAGCTGAATCAAGGTTACAGCGTGCAGGGGCAGACACATTTCCAGACACTGTAACAGGATTAGTTTCACCATAGAGTCTAATGCAGCTTTGTATGTGTTGTAGTTTGTGTGTTTGCCTGTGACTGAGGATGCAAGCATCCCCCAATTGCTCACACAAATCACACACTTGCCCTGGCCAGACCTTTTCTGTGTGTTGCATAAACCTTATTTGGTTAGTTTTTAATACTTTTATTAGATCCCAGAGCATGTGTTTACATGCCATTTCCATACAAACAAACAAACAAACAAAACATACACACACACAAAAAAATGAACAAAAAACATTGTATCATATAAGCGTAAATGCCACATTAACATTCCCTGCCACACATTGATTTAACTCCTTTGGCTTTGCTGGAAACAATCCTGACTGGTGGCAAATACGTCTGCAGCATTGAGGCAAATTAGAACAGTCCAGAAGTAATCATTGCACGCCTGGGAAGAAAACTAGACAAATAAATGGGACTGAAGTAGATCTGAGTCTTGCAGAAAGTCCCAAGTTTTACAGCACCTGGAAGTTAAGAAACATGTTTGCGTGTCCTTTCACAAACACAGTCAGAACTTTTGTCACAGTCCCTGTGAAGATATCTGGCACTTTTCACTTGTAGTAAAGTGGTTGCAAAAGAGCTTGTCTGAGGCTGAGATGATGTGGAGCAGCAGGTGGTGGCCAGACAGGTAGGTTTACAGAGGGATGAAATCCCAGAACTCGAGGGCAAGAAAAGAATATTCCAAGGAAAACTATTACAAATAGATACAAGTAAAATATTGATGCATGTTCAAATTTTGACCAAAATGTGATTAGATGAATGGACATGATTGAGACATGCATGATTCACTAAATTAAATCAAAGTTGTTTCTGTTTATGTTAACATACAAACATGGAAGAAAGTGGGTTTTTTTGTGGACCCAAGTTTTGGTGTTGTTGAGATTTGGATTCTTGTTATTATAGCTGAGATTAGGATTTCTGTTTTTAATTTAGATTATTACTCGTATCATGTTAAGCTTCATGTTTTTTCATTTTCCCAGCATTTCCCTGCCTTTGCCTCCCTCTGTCTTGTCTATGTTGTCTTCCTTGTTTACTTTAGTAATTGCTTTTCTTTGTGTGGTGCTATTTCTTTTGCCTTCCCCTGATTTCCTGATTATTTTACCTGCTGTTTGTTGTTTCCTTCTATGTTTTGCTCTCACCCATGTCCTGTTTCCCTAAGTCAACCCAGGGTTTGCTTAGATAGCCATGAGAACACCCATGAAAACATATGACCACTCATAACCATGGTTACGTACGTGACAACAGAGTGACTGACTTGATAAGGAAAGATAAAACTATAATACATGTAATCAGGATGAAAGCAAAACAGGTGGAGTATTCATTTCAGTGGCTGGTTTATGCCCGGTCAGGGAGGGGCAGCCTTCTGCTGTAACGCGTTGGGGCTGAGGGATTACTGTAGAGTGCTCCACTAAGTTATAGTATAAGAGTTTTTACCTTCTTACAGCTGCAAAAATAAAAGCAGAATTCAAGTTTATGTCTAGTAAATATTCAAATTTTATGCACAATTACAAATACCTGCTTTATTTTTGCATCATACAATAAAGAAAACAAATCAATAAAAATGCTGCAAAATTGTCAACATGGAGGGAAAAAAATCCAAGAATAGAGGCGCTTCTGCCCTCCTGCTAACTGTGCACTGAGGACTGTTTCTGGATTGGTGATGCTGGATCAGAAATTATATCCTCTTACACTGATCCAGTGATTGAAATTCAGAGATAAAATAGCAGTTTCTCAAAGCTGGAAATCTCAGTAAACTTAGAACATGGTTCCTGTAAAGAAGATTCCATTGATGAATGAGATTTTTAAAATGAATTGCGCTGTAAGGACAGTTTTGAAAGGCTGTTACAGACAGACACAAATTCTTTTTTTAAAATTTGTGTATTCAGCTATAATAATATGTGCATATATGTTTATGTTCCAGCACACATACCATTTTGCTTATACTTCCTTTACCACAGCCATGTTTACCTTCTTGTTACAGCTGGATGACACTGCGAAAACATCTGTGCTGTGGTTCAGCATCATCGGCCCCCTTTCACCAAAGAATTCATCCCATGGTTGTGTATCTCTCCGATGCTTATGATGTGCTCGCAAAGCAAAGATGAGTGACAATGCGCTCATATTGCGTATGTCAACAGCAGCCTTTCGATCATTAATCAAGAATGTTAAAGTATTTCGCACTGAGCAGAGAAGCAGACAAAAAGCTTTAAAAGTACGGTAAACCTCAACAGATCCAAAAGAAAGCAACTTCATTTAATGTGGAGACACCAGAGGATGGTGCCTCTGTAGCATTAAGTCCCCGAAACATATTTTGAAGATAATAAGAAGTGATAGAGATCAAA
The DNA here is from genome assembly GCF_001858045.2 of Oreochromis niloticus. Lineage (NCBI taxonomy): Eukaryota > Metazoa > Chordata > Actinopteri > Cichliformes > Cichlidae > Oreochromis > Oreochromis niloticus. The sequence goes on from NC_031977.2 coordinate 30,336,992, forward strand.
TGAAAAACCTTTAAAGTGTGTAGGGAATAGGGCCAGGCAGTGATTTTCTTCCTCTCCCCAGGTATTTCCAGGCAGCCAGGAGGGCTGATTGAGATTTTGCTCTAGTGATATGGAGGTCCTGTTGGAGAAGAGGTAGTGGAAAGCGCAGGATGTCTTATCTGCTTCGGAAGAACTTCCTATGAAGATATGACTAACTTGCTCTCACACAAGGGCACTGAGTCATATCAAGAGCAGTTGTTGCCTTTCTCGGCCCAGGAGTGCTTCTTTTACGTGAAAAAAGGTTGCCGGTGACATAAGACAGTCGTATTTTCTCCTTGTTTGCGATATCTTCTTATATATGGCAGACACTGTTAAACCCCTTTAGGCTCTCAGTGGGTAGTAGAAGCACACAGAAAAACTCTGAGACTGTGTGAAAAATATGGTAAAAAAAAAAGGCATTTATTTCATTCCAGTGCAGCAGAATCAATGCCCGAGGTTTATGACTGACATCTTTGAATGAACAGAATATGAAGTGGAAAAACACAGCGTGACTCAGCACAGGAGCCACAAACAACTTCAAAGTTTGGGACTTTCAGCACATTTATTAACAAACCACATGTGTTTCATTGGTAAAACATACATTGATTTGTAAAGTATTCGTTTTCAGAGGTAAACCAAGTTTTTTTTTTTTTAGTTTTTTTTTTATATAAACCTAATTTGAATTTTTCCATGAAAAGAAGAAACTTCCTATTTTAATGACATCTTAATTAGAGTTTTCTGATTAAGGAGCAGAGTTTATATACTGCTGGAGCATTCATAAGAATGTCTGGTGTGTGGTATGTTGCTTAAATTTTACTAAGTTTTGTTGAGTTCCTAAAATGCCCATGGCTCAAGAGATATGACAGTTTTTAATCCTTAAGCCTAAAAAGGGAAACTTCACATTGTTTGATTAGAAATGGGCTTGTTGAGATGCTTCCCCCCAAGAAAAACTGTAGAATTAGATATTTGAAAAAATGCCAGAAACACTTCATGTTTTCCTAAACACTTGTCCTTTTGTGGTTGTAAAAAAATTATGCAAATGAAGTTGTTATACTTCCACAATATAATTTAGGGAGATCTAATTAGTTAATTGCACCACAGTGTGCTATTTTGATAAAGACATGCTATAATTATACTTCCAGTATTGATTAAGCTGTCAGTTATTTTAAATCATTCAATTGAAGGATCATACTGAATGTTTGTTACGACTGTCTGGGATGTCGTGATGCATGCTCAATCATCCAGGTAAGTAAATCCCAAAAGGTCTATTCTGTTCGTCTGGACGTAGCGTTTACAGTGGGAGAAACATTTCGTCACTCATCCAAGTGACTTCTCAGTGTCAGCTGACTGCAGATTTCCATAACCTTATAAACAGTACATTGCACAATAACTGAGCCTAGCCCACTGAATGAACAATGAACAAATCCCACGGAATGACAATTTGCATATTAATGATCATGAAACTGACCTCACAGCCCATTGTTCATTCAGTGGGCTGGTTTCAGTCATTGTGCAATGTACTGTTTATAAGGTTGGGGAAGCCTGAATCAGCTGAGACTGAAGAAGTCATTTGGATGAGTGATGAAACGTTTCTCCCACTAAAAATTCTACATCCAAATGAACACAATCAACCTTTTGGGACTGTCTGGAATGAGTTGTGCAGACATACCTTAAATTAATACCTGAAATTCACGTGAGGAGGCAAGTGTGCTATAATCTTGTCATATCTCAAAGTTTATATTCAAGCACAAAAGCAAATATTTGGGATAGTGGATAATGTTAAAAATAAAGACTTTTACATCATGAAACACATGTTAGCTCCACAGCTTCATTTTCTGGATTTCTGGGGTACCAGGTTCATTCTCATCTACAGTTAATCATGCAGGTGCACATTTTACCTGCGATTAATCACATGGCCATTACAGACTGGTTCCTTCGACTGGGGTGGTTCTTCTCTTCTGTTGTTCTACTGTTCTGTTTTAATCCAGTTCAACTACACTAATACAACATTCACGCAGTTTTTGGCCTGATTTAAGGGGACCAAAGAATTGCAAGTGGTCAGAAAGTGACTGACCACACAAGTAGTCTGGAGTGTAGATACTGGCATTTGTGGAGCAATGGCTGATGGAGATGAAATGCTGGATAGTTCTTCATATTCCCTCAGTGTGATATGATCTTTGGGTGTTAAACTGAAATAGCAGGAAAAAAAACCCAAAGAACAATGAATTGTTATATGGAATAAAGTCAGTATGAGTGGATTTAAGTAAGTAAGCCAGTCACCATTTGGCAGTTCTTAGGAAAAGTACACTGTCTTCAAAGTTTTACTGATTATGGCGACAACAAAAAAGACAGAATGAGAAGGCCACACATTGCACTGGTGACAGCTGATCTATGCTCCCATATAAGTTACTGTTTCTTTTGGAGTGGGATGGGACTCGATCGATCTGTTTCTGTCCTCAGATTGATTTTAATGTTGACTGGCCCTATCAAATTTGCCCTTCACAAGAACAAATTGAGCATGACGGGAGTCAACTCATGATTTAGCTGAGTGATTAATTTTTAGAGCTTCTGTCAATTATGGTGAAAACAGAATAATACTTACCAACATCATTAGAGAAAACAATGTCATGACACTTACCAGGGGTTGAATAGATGAAGGCACCTGCACCTAAAGTTAGAGAAAACGGGGACTAGAACATCAAATTAGAATGCAAATCCACTGAGAAGTCAGGGAGGCTTTTAAGCAGTCATGTCCATGACAACATTTCTTGTTTCACTGAAATCTGACTAATACTATAGGAGAAATATAACAATTTTGAAAATGGAAAGGTGCCTGTAAAATGATAACAAAAGGCCTTAACCTTGAGTAAAATTTGTGTGAAGACCCATTAGGCGAGTACGTGTAAGTTTCAATAAAGCTGACCAGCACTTTAGGAGGAGTAGTGATTCTTGTGAACTCAGAGGGGACACAAGGATGGACATACAATGGACGCCTTGTCATTGCATAAGCTCATCAGTCCTTTGGCTGGATGAGGTAAAACATACATTGCTGTGTTTCATAAACATAGTTTTAGTATAAGTCTTACTTTGAAAGTGACTGTTCTTCATTCCGAGTTTGTGTTGCAGCTTTTTCTAGTTTCACTCCTTCTCTGTGGTAGGTGAGCGAATATTTGCATTGAATCTGCTAGCGACCAAAGAAATCACAAGGTGGGCTTTGTTGCAGCATTCTCTTTGTGGCCAATTCCACCTAGCGACAGCAAGCAACCTTGTGAGCTGGTCGGAAATACACTTTTTCATAGCGACTGGAGGGAGTTGCTGATTAGTTTCTAGCCCCATGTGACAGAAGTCTTAATTCACACGTACTGCAGTCCTTTGCCCTCCCACATGGCGGCATTATTTACTCACCCAGATCTAAAATACATGTAGCTTTCTGTACTTTGAATGCTTTCATCCTGGCAGCAGTGTATGTGGGGGATTCTCTAAAATTGTCACCCAAATAGAGCTACAGGATAAATATTCTGCTGGGGCAGAAGATGGATCACAACAATTTGTAGTTTCTCTTCATATCTTCATTTTTCCTCCATGGATAGATGATGCAAGTAGTCTTGTCTTGAGACAGATTGAAAAAACAACAGTTTTGTCCTGCAGTACTACCGCCTGTGCACTACTGAGTCATGGTGGAGTAATGTTTAGCCCGCCAGCGTAAGGAGTCGATCACATAACTGAAAGATATGAATTGAGTTCTTTTAACACTGCATTTGATGACCTGATGGTTACTAAGTTGGCAGAGACAACAGAATTTCAACATCGTGCAAACCTTCAATCTTTGCAATTTCAAAAATTTAAAATGTATTTATTTTTCTGTTTTCATTGCATTGCGTTCTTAGTCGAGAATCTCTGCTATCTCAACTCGTGTTTGTTCAGGAAGAGCAGGGAGACTGAAATTTAAAAAGCTCTCAGAAACTCAAATCCATTTCAATGTTCATACCCTAAAGAAACAGGACAGTTACTCGCTGGTGCGGGCTTTCCAACCCAGTGCCACTAAGCAAACTAACTACAATGATAGCTTTCCACTGTGTAGCCAGAGGAAAAAACTGAGATAAGTGGTCTGGATAAGTGGCACAGTATGAGTTTTACTGAATTCTGTTGGATAGGATAGAGAACACAGTTTTTGGCTTTAATATTCGTTCTCTACAAGCCCTGAGTAAGGTAAGTGTTAACGTAATTTCAGGCTTAAGTTCCAAATGTTAATTTTATACAGCACATATAGTCAGATTTAAAATGTCACAGTCTCTGTTACACCTTTTCATTTGATTCTATCCCTTTGACAGCGTTGTAAGATTGAATATATTGTGACAGTGCCTCTGTTGTACATTAAGGTCAAAGTTATTAATTTTAAGCAGAGAACTGAGCAGATTCATTAGGCTCAAGTCTCAATCGGAAATTCATCATCTTGTTATTTTAATTAGGGTCAAAGAGACATCTATGTTTTTCATAATAGGAAAGAACCCTTACTGAACTGTAAAATAAATGGTGTGCGTTTATCATACATTATGTGTGTGTGTTTGTGTGTGCATTGTTGTGTGCTATCTGCACCCCTTTGGGTCACTGATTCTCCACATCCCTCAAAAAAGCCAGTGCCTAATGTTCTCCCCACATTAATAATCACTATCACATATTGAAGTGGAATATATATTAAGAGTTTGACTTCAAAAAACATGCACATCCAGTTTGCTGTCACTGTATAGAATGTTTTTCCACTTAAACAGACATTATTTAACTGAAAATTTAACTGGATTAACACTGATCACGGTTGTGGTAGCAACTAGTTATATAAGTCAGCTTTAATCCAACCATCCATCTTCTCTGATCTGATTTAAGGGTCATGGAAGGATCATTTGAAAACACAAGTTGAGTGAATAATGGTTCAGTTCCATTAAGTGTCCCAGTGAGCCATAACAGTGAACCAGCTTCTATAAAAGCAGAAGCTCTTCAAAATAGAATTAATTTTCCACTATGACAAATTTAAATATATCCAGTGTCATTTTAGTTTATTTTATAAAACATTTGCTAAAATGTACCATTTTGCTGTCATTATAATGCATGCATTTCCTATGCAGTGTGATTATATTTTATGCTTATCCAGTTTTTGCTTGCTTACTCCATTGTCTTATTACCCACAAATAATGGGAACATATGTCCAATGTACTGATCTATCCACCTCGAGAGTAGCTGGCAGCCTGGAGGACATAAGAAGCTGCACAAAGCCCTGTTGTGTCAGTTTATCAGTCTGCCACCACTTAACACCAGAGAGAAAAGAAGAAAAAGACCTAATGTAGCTGAGCATCCCTTCATGGTTGCTTAAGATGCAATGTTTTCAAAGGATGTATGAATAATCAACAACTCTGTCTGCACTTCTGGTCTTATGTCAGGTGCTCATGAGATACAAAAATATTAGGCCACCTACACTTACAGGAACAGAAACACCTGCCATGAAGCTCCTGGCTTGTCAAACACTTCATGGCAGAGTTGCTGTGGTTCCTGAAGGTTTCCACTTTTCAACTTACATATGATTGTGAAGGAGGAAAAAAAGGTTTCACAACATGACTTCTTGTTGCATCCTGTTACATGGCTAGGTGCTTAATGTTATGCTATTGTGGAAAAAGGACTAAAATCTCATGGATTAAAAAATTAAGAGGTGTAGTACAGCCCAATAAAGTGTGCCTAAAACTATAAAGATTCCTCCACTAAACTATTAATTGGCCAATCAATTATAAAAATGACTTTGTTGTAAGGGAAATGAAAAGCCGTTACTACGGTTTCCTTTAAATGTTAACATATAGTTGATGCTATATTTGTATAGGTGGCTCATAGACACTGTAAAGACAAAAGTGAGAAAGCTTGAAAATATCAAGGCAACATTAATTTAATACATTAATGTATTAAATTAATGTATCAACAGTGTATTACATTTAATACACTGTTGATGATGATGTGTTCGGGCAATTTGAGTTTTCTTGCTCCCCTAATAATCCTGTGAGGTTAACAATAAAATCTTTGCTTTTATTTCTGCCTTCAAGTCTTGTTTAGTAAATTAAAAATGTACATGTTAAATAATTTAAAACTTTGTGTTTACCAATTTTAGCTTTTCATTTTATTTCCCCAAGAGAGACTGAGCTGGATTTATTATTATTATTATTTTTACGTAATATGCCCTTCCTGATGAAATCCTCTTATTTGTCTGATCTTGGGCCAAGCACTGGTAGTATGCTAACTTGTGAACCCTTCATCCTCTCCACACACACACATGCATGCATAAACTATGGGAATATATTAAATTTTGCCCTTATAAATCAAGGATTTTTATGTTGCTATCTAAGGAATGCTGAGTAAATTAAATGAAGAGGACGCAGGTGAAAGTTAGCTGAAATCTTTGTGCTTCCATGGTGTAAGAGTTACCATATTCACCAAACACATGCAAAGAAACAAAATCTCAACTTTGTGCAGTGGGGTCACAAGCTAGTTCACAACTGCTGCTAGCATTGGGATGTAACTAATTAGCATTAGCATTTGGTGTAAAATCATTTCCAAACCCCGCCCCCCAAAAAAATCATCAGATATTTTTAAGGTAAATTAACAATAGTAATAGTAAAACTAAAATGTTATTGTAAACTTGTTTTGTATTGTTATTAGTTGAACAATAAAATCAAGTTTCCACAAATCTTTTCTAAATGTGCGCATCTGCGTAAAATCAACAACAGTCACGAGTTGAGATCATTCAAAAAGGTAATGAATAATGTTGCCTTGATATTTTGAGTTTTCTCAACTTTTCCTTTTACAGCGCATTTCTTTTAGTCTTTTAGTGTTATTCACTTCCATACATTGAGGACTATCTTGAAAGCACCCTCCACATAAATTGCAGCCATTTTCAGTAATATGGGATTAAAAGGAAAAGGAGCTCTCTGTGGACTGACTCTGGAGAGATTTACACACATAACACCGCCAGCAGTGTTTTTAACATAAGAGATTTTATTTCTCTTATTTTATTACTAGACAAACCCCTGCTGCAAAATAACAATATTGCCATCCCTCCATTTATACCATACATCTACCATTAAACCGAGGCTCAGTAATATTTCTCAAAACCCAGTGTTAATTTCCTTGTTAGTGACAACCCCTCAACCTTTCAGGAAGCAAGATAAATCTTCCACCACAGACTGTAGCAGGAATTTAGCCCTCACACCTACACCCACAGTCACAGTTACAGGTGTATGCAGTAAATACTGCACGTAACATATACAGGATATCTTATGGCTCCTCATATCAGCCAATCTTCTCATTTCCGAGAAATACTTTACGACTGCCAAGAAATAATAGATATGGCCCCTGTGTTAATTGCATTTTGAGATTCAGAATTATACAGCAGTTGGAGTTTGAATTAAGTCATTTCCAAGCAGCTACTGTGACGATTCCTTGTGAATATTAAAAGGTAGAGTTGTATAATGTGGGACACAAATGTGATGCATACGGCTGGCAAATGTAGGATTGGGGGAGATGGATGGTTGATGGTGTACATGCAAATATATTTGCCTAATCTCTGCCTGACTATCCTGACTATAAAAAAGTGGGCAGTGTTGAAAATGCAGGTTAAAGCAGCTGGAATGATTCTCTTAGAGTTTTAAATGTGATCTGCTGTCATCTTCTTTTCACTGAATAAAGCTGTGGAAGATTCCCTTGGCTGCAATCATGGCAATTCCACCCAGGCTATATTTCCCCGTTTAGTTTGTCAAACACTGCCTGGATGCAACGCAGAGGTTTGACACAAGCTTTCAGGAATTATTTAAGTCATCGCTGTGTTTTATCAGTCACAAAACATACGTTTGCTTATACATAAATGTAAGAAAAAAGATAAAACCATGAAATGCAAATATGAACAAAAATGCTTGTGAAGTATTGAATATAAAGCAGTCTGTAATGGCAGGTCACCAAAAGGGTTTTAGGGACTACAAAAGCTTTTGTGCTGGTGGGCACAGGATGTTGGAATTAAAGGAAAGTTGAACCTGAAACAGCGTAGGTCATAAAATGTTAAATAATCAGGCTCCAGAGTCATTTGCCACCTGTCCACCCTGCTTCCTCAAACACATGACCGAAGGGAGCGCTGCATAGCAAACTGGGAAATGCTTATTTTCCATTATCTGGGATTTACACTGGGACAACAATGAAGTGCCGCTGCCAATTCAACGAGCGCCAAGCCAAGAAAATGTCACGGTGACGGTTCAAGGCACAACCAAATGAGAGGATTTCAAAACATGAATAACCTTGTTTCTGAGAAGTCATAAGCAATGCAGAGTTGGTAGAATACAGTAAACAGTTAAGTGGGCAGTTTATAAAATGATCCAGAAAATCATCACACATTATTTTTAAGCCTTGCACATACAGGTTGGTAACATTTGGTCCAGATAGTTAGCCTTCTGGTGAGTTTGTGGCCTCAAAACAAAACATACAAATAATGTTACTCATTCATAAAAATGATTTTTGTGTTTGCAGAATGCATAAAACTATGTTAGAGAAAACAGACAAACCAAATAAATTAGTAAAAATAAACTAGTCAAAAACAATGCACCTGAATTGCAAATCCAGGAATTTTGGTTAATCAACATAGATTATATTAATCTAAGTATTTTCAGAACAATTTGTTTTGCATTTACCAGAATCTTTACAAATAGCAAGCAGGCCAACACATCCCAACAACACATCAGCTAAATTTGTCCAATGCTTACAATCTTGCAAACAAAACAAAACTGGTTGATTTGGTTCACTAAACAAATGAAACAGTCATTTTTGCGTGGCTTATATATGTACGTTAGGTGTTTATTCATGCAAAATCATTCTAGAAAACTAGAGCAGTGACTGAAAAACTGTGAGAGATTTAAATGATAAGAAAAATGGTAAAAAATGGCACCAAAGAAAATTCATTAAACTTTCATAAGAAAAGGGAAAGCCAAAAGAACAAGAAATAAATCATGATGACTGGGTTGGTTAATGCAGGTAGATTTATCTACTGCTTGATATAAAGGGTACACATTTTTCTCTGCAGTCAGCAAGTCACAAAGCTAAACTCACAATGTAGAAATCTCATAATATGGAAAAATATAGCCATCCCATTACTGCGTGAAGATGCAGCCCAATAAAAACAAACAAATAAATAAATAAAATGTTTCCAGCATCAGTTAAAGAAGAAAGCTAAAAAAAAGAAGAAAACAACAACAACAACAAATAGGTGTGTAATTCCACCACTGTGGAATAAGTCATTGTACTTTGCTTTTAGTCACTATTTAGGATACCTCAATAATTTTCAATTAAACGCACACACACACACACATTTTCACATAAGCATGGTCATGTTTTCATAAAATTGACTTTCAGCATGTCTCTTAGATGACTGACGCTAGAGCAAACGGGCTGATGCATTAATTTCTGCCTTGTTGTGCAAGAACAGACAGAGCCGGAAACTCCCATCATAAACAAAGTGTTTAATGAATAGTAGATAATGCAGCACACTAAAGCTGCACACTATGTGAGATGATTCATATATTGGTGGCCTCAAAGACAAGGCCGTAGAATCCAGGAAAATTATTATATTCATGATCTTAAGAAACTCAGATCACTTTCAAGGGACAAATGTATCGCTTTAAAAATGTTTGCTTTTCTTCTCTGCGTGAAGCCAGGACAATTACTGGGAACAGAACACTTCAAAGCCATTTTGTTCACCACAGTTGGGGGTTCGCTTTGAGGAGGACTATATACTGCTACCTGTACTACACATAATACAGAGACCATTAGGGTTTGCAATAAAGAAGATACACTGTCTTTCACATCACTGGCTCACTGGCCAAATAGAAAGAGAAAAAAAGAAGCACATCGCCAGCCTGCTGGCTTCGTAGCTGCAGTCTGTGTTTCTGGTTTTGTTCGAGATCTGCAACATTGCAGTGTTTCTCTACAGAAACCTTTGTTTGCGCTCACTCCCAACTGAAATAAGAGTGGTGTAATGAGTTAGAGTTTTCTTAAGAAGCACCTGCTGAAATATGTCTTACATCTGTAAAAATAATGCAATTGTATATATGTATGTAACTGTGTACTAACATATCCAGGTCACATCATGCGCTTGTTAGTAAAACAAATAAACCAAAACAATTATATCAGCAAGTACTGGGTAATGCTAATCACAGATTTTAATAATTTGATTCATGATTTTCATTTTATTATATATATATGTTATCTATGAAATAACATTTAAAAGATCCATCTTCATTGGAAGCACAGAGTAGTTATTTGTAATTAAAATACACATATTTGCTCCTAGAGCAAACTTGTGTGTGAGTTTCAGTATTTTTCCGCTATGCCATGTTTCTCCTCCTCTGGGCGGAGTCGACCTAGTTTCTCCTGGGAGCAGCACCTGGAGCTGATTAGGAGCTGCAGTATTTAAGACCAGCACACACAACAACTCTTCGCCAGATCGTCAGCTAACCACAGTTAGTATTATGTCTCTTGGCCAGTTTATGTCTCTCGCGTGTTGTGCGCTGCGTTTAACTTGTACTCTCGCGTCTCCAGTTACCTCCATGGGTTTCACCTTCCACAGTTCATGTTCCTATGATCTCGTGTGTTTAACCTTATAGTTCTTTTGACTTCTCGCAGTTATTGACTTACCATCTGTATATAGTCACTTGTCTGCCACAGTTATAGTTCAGTAGCTCTTAGTTCCATTGTGTCAAGTCCTGTGCATATCACTGTTCACCTTCACTGTAAATAAATATCATGTTTCGCTATTCTGTGCCTCGTCTTGGTTCTGCTATTCGGTCCATTCCCGTTGTTCAGACTGCTTCGCTGTGACCAAACTAGAACTGGAAAACAGCAAATTGATTATTATTTTTATTACGTCAGTGATCAGAAGCAACACTGATTTTGATGCATTTTTATTTTTAATAATTACTTGCAGAGCTGGACTGGCCATCGGGCATACCGGGCATTTGCCCGGTGGGCCGCTGGCGATTTTTTGTTTTTATGGGCCGATGGATTTTTTTTTTTTTTTTTTTTTTTAGGAAGGGTATATATAATGAAAGGTGTTGGATTGGCCAATTGGTCATGATCGACTCTGGGCTGGACCAATTACAGCCGAGGAGGCCGGATGCACCCTCCCCTTGTTTAGCAATCTTATAGACGAACTAAAGAAAATGGAGAACAAAAAAAGGAAAGGAGGTGTTTATGAAAATATCACTAAATCTGCCATTTATTAATTTTAATATTAATTAATGATCATGTCTCACCTCTAGTGTTCTTGGTCTTAATTTAAGGTTTTTCCTATAGCGATTGACAGATCACGTGACTTTCGCGCATTGCATGCCGGGAACTCGAGGCAAAACAATCCAAGTACCGCATCAAATGCAAGCATTTGCAGCACCGCAAAAAGTTCATTCTCTGGTTCCAATACCTTCTTGATTTTTTTTTGCCGCACAAAAAAGGAATGTACAAAACTAAGGAGAACAATGCCGGTCCGTACAAAGAGAGACTCGACGAAAAGGCAAAGAAAAGATACGAGGAAAAAATCAAAGGAGTGAAAGGGTCAGACCCTTACAAGCACACAGAGTGGACAAAAGACGTTAGCGTGCTGCCCAACTTTCACCACGCTCAGATTTATAATTATATGGTTCTTGGAGTGAGTGCATACACTCATGAAGTTTTTAGTAACTTCAGGTCACTGCAACAAGCCCAGGTACAGTTTACCGACGGATGGGTACAGGACCTTGAAATGCACCGTGTAGAACGAAAGACCATCGTACAAACAAAGGTAAGTTTACCAGTCTCACAAATCGTCGTCATAAATACACATTCGTTAACCGTTTATTAATATAACCTTTGAGCTCAACGGTAATTAATTAGTAGTGGAAATAATTTCTGGTACGCATTACAGAAATGTAGCAGTGACAATAATATTGTATGTTGTAATCGCACTGGACAATTAGTGATACAAAACAACTGTTTTATCCTGTGAATAAAAGTATATGTTTTTGTCAATGTATCGTGGTAATAACAGAAGCGAAACGCAATATTGTGTCAGGACAATTCACTATTTATGCACATTAAACAAAGAAGCATAGCGCCACAATTTCTGTTCAGCGCCAGACTTGCTTGTAACCTATATCACGAATTATGTTAAGAAAAGTGACGTATTAACTACTACAAAATACTGACCTTTGTGGGAATGCTTGGAGCAGACTAACGTGAGCTGGAGTGTTCTGGGACGTTATATTTGGTATATCCAGACCATCCGTTGGCTCTTACTTCAGAAACATGGCTTAACAAATTTCTCTTCAACGACATAATCCGATAAAAAAAACAATCTCTTTACCCGTCGGCTTCCCGTGGCTGTCATGTGACCGGCTATTGCAGTTAATAATACAACAGCTTCTTGCCATTTTTTGGGTTTCTTTTTATCGCTGTGTAACTGAGTTCAATTGAAAGCCTGCGTGCGCTAGTACCTCTTGCCTCAAGTTCCCAGAATCCTTTGCGGTTTTACCCCTGAATGACGTCACATTTTCGATCTCTATCCTGGTGGGCCGGTCTCTAGTCAAAATGCCCGGGCCGATTTTTTGTCCCAGTCCAGCCCTGATTACTTGGATATATTCCTATATAGAACATGAGATAAATATTATCATAGTTCTATTATTGCAGTACCTTGAGGTTGTGATTTGACACTGTTGTGATTTGGAGCTAAATAAATGAATTTGAATTGAGATGACGACGACGACGACGACTTTTATCTTAGTGGTTGATAAGTGGATTTTGAATGTTTCCCTGTTTCTCACGCACACACTGGTGAGCATCATGCAAAATGCTCGCCTTTTTTGGCTGTTGGGAGCAGCTTAGGGCTCAGTTTTGCTTTGGCATGTGGACCAGAGGATTCAACTGCCAATTTTTAATGAGTAGTGGATGATGCCCTCTACCACCTTAGAAAAAGCAGTGTACTCTGACAAAGTGGAAATTTATCAGACAGAGAGAGACTGTCATGGCGCAGTTTTCTTTTTTAGTTTATTCTTTCCTTACATGATGAAGATAATTTAAGTTCAACTTTTGTATGGTCTAGTCTTGAATTCAGCTCCTTTATTGTCTCTGAGTAGATTTGTATTTCTTGTTTGTGTGGTTTTTTTTTTTTTTGTTTTTGGTCTCTTAGGTTCCTTTTGTGTCTTTGTCTTGTCCCTGTGTCCCTGATGAGAGTTAGTCATACCCTCTAGTTATTTATCTGTTTCCTCCGTCATGTCTCTGTTTATTCTCTCTTGTGTCTCAAGCTCCCGGCACTTGGTCATGTCTGTCTATTGTGTGCTTGGTATTCTCTTCCAGTGCCAAGTTTGTGTGTGTTGGATCCTCGTCTCTGTCTTTGTGTGTGTTTCTTGTTTTACTTAAGTATTCCTTGTCTCTATGTCTAGTTTGCTCCAGCTGTGTTCCCATGTGTCTCCACTTTCCCTGATCATGCTCATATTTATATATTGTGTCAGTTCCCCTTTGTCCCTTGTCGGAGCGTTTGTTCACCTGTGTCTCCATCTTTCTACTGTTTAGTTTTCCAGTTTGGATTTCTAATTTAGTTTTTCATTTAGTTTTGCACCCATTATTTTGTCTACAAGCCTAAATAAACAGCTTGGCCTTTGTTATCACCTGTGTCTAAACGCCTGCATTTTGGTCCTCTTCTCTGCTCTAAACGATCTGCAGGGATCATGATGGAGACTCATGTAAGTGTTTCACTGCATAAAAGTTTAATAACCTGCATTGTTGGCATTTGATTCACAAAGTTTGGATATCACAGCCTCTGCTGTTTTGCTCTGAAGTATTATGTTTTCTTTGTTTATTTGTCTCTTAAGCAGTCTCTGATGGAAGCAGTTATTTATCATTGAAATGTCACTTGACAACATATTTAACTTAAATCTGTAAATGCAAGCCAGCTATTAGCATTTCATATATTAAATAGGACCAAACCAAGAATTAAAGAACTGAATAAATTTATGCTACATACTAAAACTAGCTGTCGCTTTACAGTAAGTGGGGGACTGGAATAATTATCTTACTGTTCAAGAAATGAACACACACTTAAACAAAAGCTGCATCTCTGAGAGTAATGATATCGTATGAATGTTGAATATTTGAACACCAGGCAATTAGAGCACTTTATAATTAGGGATGGGAACTGAGAACCTGTTCTATACATGAACTGATTTCTAGTAGTCGAATTCCTTGGAATCGCTAGTCTGCTTGCCTATCAAGCCCACTTATCAATTCTTGCACTTGCGCTACAATCAGCTATACAATCGGCAACAGTAAGGCAGTTTACAGCGTGGATATGGACTTACTTTTTTATTGCACAAAAGGACAAGAGCTTTATAGAAAAGTGCAAACTGAACCCAGGACAAAAACATTGCATTATGCTATTAACACAGCTTTGGCTCTTTGCAAGCACCTGCACTGACAGGATGCTAATGCTAAGTTAGCCAAGAACCCAGAGTGATGGTAAAGCAGAGTGAATGTCGATCGGAGCCCAGAACCGTGGTCAAGTAAAATGTCATTTGTGGCAACAAATAGATGAGCAGTCAGGCTGTAGCCTCTGTTTCTACCTTTTCTACAGTAGAATCACTCTGGTGATCGCTTCAAAGTGTCTTTGTGCTGGTTTTCATCTTTGTTTTCTGCTGTTGGCTTTGTGTTCATACCCTAAATACTAAGAGAAAGATCATATGTGTGTCCTTATTAGTATAGGTTTGTGTGTGGAGCTGTAGCCTCAGGTTTATTTCCAATAGTCAGGGGGGTCGATTTTCCCAAACTCACCATTAGAGAGTAACTTTAGTACCACCCATGGGGTTAACTGGGGCTCAATGGACTAACTCTGTTTTTGAACTACTTTTTCATCAAAAGAAGCAATGAGGTGAAGAAGTGTAAAGATTTTTAGTCATTCAAGAGTTTTTGCTCAATTATTGCCCTTAAACCTCAGAATGAGTTACAACATAGATTTGCCCTGCATAGCAGAAGAAATTATATTTTAAAACCACAAGCAACACAGATGTTCCCATATCTGCTTTTGTTTTCTCCTCTGGCCATTTTCTAAGATCCATGCTGAGAGTCTGAGACAAGAATATTTACTTATATGCACACTATTTTCACATATGTGAAGAACAGGCACCCTGCAAGCTTTCTGTATCTGTATTTAGACTTCAAATGTTCAATTATCCATGAAGATAAAAATGAGCAGATCAAGCAGAAGATTAGCCTGTCAAAAAAGGCACTCTGGGAGATAGGAGTTATTTCTGCACATCGGTATTATATGAAAGGTTTTGCATATTTAAAAAGTATTGGATATTTGTTTTGCAGTAGTGACAAAGAAGTATAATGACTGGTATGGTACCTACACCTTCAGACTGTAATTGATGTAACCTGCACCCATCAAGTAGTGAGTGAGGGTGCAAAGGCTTCAACTGGTATACGATGGAAGAAAGAAGACTTTCAAACTGGGGTCCATCTTACTGTTTGTCCTATATTATTCCTGTATGTAGAATTTACACTGTTAACACAAAACATACACCAGCCAAAGCAATGTTACACCGCTCCTCCTCCGGGATTCGGAGGCGATCTCTCTGTGTCGATACACTAGCGATCAGCTCAGTTTGTTGATCCATGTGTTCGGAGAATTAATTCCCAATTCTTCTGTCAAACGGATGAACCACGTATACGAGGTGGCCATCTGTCCATTCACAATTCACTGGAATTGCTACTCGTCCTAGTTTATTGGCGAGATTTTAGTGAAACTAAAACATTATTATCACCTAATGGGTCTTCACTGAAACTGTGCAAAAGTCACATTTGTTTTTTTTAATGGGCATTTTTCCATTTTCACAGCATAATCTTCATCTGCACTCTGCAACGATTTCACCAAAATTCACGCACCTAAAAAAACAGTAGAAACTTATTAGCAAAGTCATTAACATAAGATTCAGATTCTCTAAAATTGATGAATTTTACATGCACAAAATGATAAAGAATTGCTAACAGCAGTAATATTGTCAGTGCTGTGATATCCTGATGTGATCAGATATTTGCATACTTTTATGGCCATTGTTACTACTAACCATGAAGTCATAATACTCCTAACCCCAAACTAATTGGTGGTTTAATTTGTCCTGGAGTCACATTTTTCAGTCTCTTATGATTTCTCAATAAATATTAATTGTCGCAAGTTTGTAGAGTACAGGCAAATACAGCAAAAAGTTTCTTTCTGTACGTCACACATTGCAATAATGCCTGAATTGTAAGCTGGATGAGCTTAACATTTTTTTTTTTTGTATACTTTATTAATCCCCTGTAGGGAAATTACTCTGCATTTAACCCATTCACTCAGTGAAGCAGTGGGCAGCCACCAATCCAGCGCCCGGGGAGCAGTGGTAGGGACCTTGCTCAGGAGTACCTCAGGGTAGCCGTTCGGTGGATTTGAACGCTCTATGTAGGTTAATGTATCTTGTTATATTTTTATAGTGGCAGATTCTATAAATCTGTAAGACCTTTTGTTCATAGCTTGTTTTTTTAAAAAATATGTTTTAAAGTTAAATTTAAAATTAAAAATATTATTTTGAATTCAAGCCTAATAATTAGCAGTTAACTGTGAAGCTATCCATCACCAAAGGAAAAACTCCAAATAACTCCAAAACACTTCTATCCCTTTTTGCCCTGAGAGAACAGAAAGGCAATCTAAAGGTAATTATGATGAACCATGTGCAACTATGTCATTCATTTTTCTTTTTTCCTGTGGAGTTTCAGCATATCATTAATCGCATGGCAACCAATGCAGTGGTAATACGAGGGCTCAACATGTATCCACTTATTTGTCTGATCCAGACTCATCAGATGTTGAATTTATCCTGCAATCGTCCACATGCTATATGTGGCGTTTTCTTCCTCTTTCTTCTGATTGCATGTTACCATTTGAAAGATCCCTTATCTATAAAACATAAAACCCTACTAAGCCAACAACTAACATACTGAAAATTATTTTGAATTATCATGTAACAGTAATTAATTCAACAACCCAAAATATACTGCTAAGACAACAAAGAAGTGGCTGAAAAAGAACCACATTAAGGTCATGGAGTGGCCTAGCTAGTCTCCAGACATGTAAGGAGGAGTGGACCAGACCAGTGACCAACTACTAGAAACATTTTACTGCATGCGTGCGTGCCAAAAAGTGTTTCTCCACCATGTACTGTTATATTTTGCTTAAGGATCACATACTTATTTAACTTGACATGCAAATCAATTTCTAACTTTTAAGTAATGCATTTTTCTGGATTTCTTTGCTGATATTTTATTTCTCTCTATTAAAATGAAACTACCATAAAAGTAAAGACATTTCTTTTTAAGTGAGCAAATACAAATTCAGCAGAGGATTTAATAATTGCTTTGCCCACTGTATCTGCTGTAGAGGAGATGACCCCATACAACTTTTGCCTGTTCTGATACTATAGCTGTTCTCTGCTGATACTGACCACCAGTCCAATCCAAAGTGTAAATTTAACTGTGAGGAAGAGACCATAGATCATTACGTTATGTGTAAAGAACTTGAACAGCTTTTCTAATGTAAAATTAAAAGTTACAAAAACATCACAAACTAACCGTTCACTGAATTATTGCTATTTATTAATTAAAAAGGACAAAACAGGTCCAGGAAAAATTAAAAAACAGCCACAGTTAAATCTCCTTTTTTCCTCCCCACACAGAGGTGCGAAGCTGACAGGAGACAACAACGTTATGTTACCATAAGCATAATAAAAGCCAACAAATGTTATACGAAACCAGGATCCTTTAAAAGTCTTAGAAAGGGTCTCTGAATGAACATAAGCGAGTGAATAAGACACATCAGCCCCCTTGAATCTTTTCACTCACTTTGACCGCATTTTGCAGTTAGCAAGTAAATAAATAAAACCTTTACAAATAAACACACAGAAGCTGTTGGTGTACCACCATGAAATACCTCCAGACTGCTGTCCCTGTGCTGTTAGCTTCCTGCTGCTAGCAGCTGCTATCGCATCATGAAGTAAACACAGAGCAACAGAACTGAATTAAACGGGCTGGACCATGGATCGACTTATGGTCACTGATATCCAGTTCAGCTTTCAGTATCAGGCCGATCATAATATTTTCATCAATTACAGCTTCTTTTCTTAAAGCATGAGGAAGAAAAATTCCTGCATATGATGATCTCCTCCAGCTGGCAGGAGCCTCATGTGTGAGAGCGAATGAGGCTTTGCTTGTTGGTAATTTCTGAAGCTGTAGTCTTATGATAATGTTAAATGTGGACAAGGAAAGTACTGAAGGTCACAGAAAGACACCTTGAAGATTATTCACATCATTAGTTTCGCACAACAAATAAATACATGGAAACATTCACATGCATGCAGTTACACACACACACACACACACACACACACACACACACACACACACACACACACACACACACACAAATATTACTGAATGACGACAGTAACCAAATGTTCAGTGTGGAGAACTGTGAAGTTTGAAAAACTCTGCAATATGTTGCATTCCACAATTAATATATTTAAGACTTAATGTGTTACATTAGCAATTACATTAGCATCTATTAGCATCAATGGTACAGTACTCGCCTGGTTTACTTCTTATCTCTCTGGCCGCTCACAGTTTGTTCAATTACTCCCTCACAGATCAGTATCTACTCCAGTTAATTCCGGTGTACCCCAAGGCTCTGTCCTGGGTCCTTTACTTTTTATCATCTATCTCCTACCCCTAGGTAATATTTTTAGGAAGCATAACATCCAGTTTCACTGCTACGCAGATGACACCCAGCTCTACCTATCCTCCAAACCCACAGCTACTCTCCCACCTACATCCATTTCTGACTGTTTAAGTGAAATCAAGGTCTGGTTTACGCACAACTTTCTTAAACTTAATGGCAATAAAACAGAATTCATTTTAATAGGCACCAGATCAAAACTGACTACAGTTCCAACCAGTCTTTCATTATCCATTGATAACTCTGTTGTCACACCCTCCCCTCAGGTTAAGAGTCTTGGTGTCATTCTTGATAGCACTCTGTCCTTCACAGCACATATAAATAATATCACTCGGTCTTCCTACTTTCATCTCCGTAATATTAACCGTCTTCATCCCTCACTCACACCACACAGTACCGCCATACTTGTCAATGCTCTTGTCACATCTCGTCTGGATTACTGTAACTCTCTTCTCTATGGTCTACCTCATAAATCCCTCCATAAACTGCAGTTGGTTCAAAATACAGCTGCTCGTATTATTTCCAGAACCAGATCCACTGAACATATAACACCTGTTCTTAAAGAGCTCCATTGGCTCCCAATTCACCTCCGTGTCAATTTCAAGATCTTGCTTCTCACTTTCAAAGCGCTTCATAACCTCGCTCCTCCATATCTATCCGATCTTCTCCATACATACTCACCCCTTCGTACACTGCGCTCTTCTTCAGCTTCCCTTCTGTCTGTTCCACCTGCTCGCCTGACTACCATGGGACTCAGAGCCTTTAGTTGTTCTGCCCCGAGACTTTGGAATGCACTTCCACTTGCTCTACGGACCACACACTGTCTCACCTCTTTTAAATCACTACTCAAAACCCATCTGTTCAGAATTGCATACACCTGATCTGTCTTAGGCCATTTTTATCTTGCTCAGTTTTTTATATTTGCTTTTATGATTGTTTATGTCTAAATTTTATCTACCATGTTTGCTATATATACACATCTTTTTTAATGTTTTTTATGGTATTGTTTTTGTGCTACTGTAAGGTGACCTTGAGGATCTGAAAGGCGCCTATAAATAAAATGTAGTATTATTATTATTATTATTATTATTATTATTATTATTATTAAGTTTCTTACATATTTTTACTTTAAAAAAAAAAGAAACATTTTCAGGGTTCTTGATCTGCTTTTCAATCTCACTGCTTCCATCTTGAGGGTAATAAACCTGAAAAATAAAACAATGTTGCTTGGATACGAAGGTGGCTGTTGAAAATCATGCAAGTTTACATATTGTTCTTTGAAAAAAACAACAAGAAATTAATACACGAAAAAATATGCATCGTTTTTGTAATTTCACATTGCTGTAATTTAATGGGAGAAGTGATTTTAAAAAAGCAGAGACCAAAAAAGCAGTAATGAACATGTTCATTAAATTTTCTTTATTAAAGTTCCAGCTTTGTGTTGGATCATCATACCATTAAGAATTCTTGTTTTTGTTTTCTTTTGTGAAACTCATTTTAGTTTGTGGGTCCACCTACAGTCCAATTACATCTCAGGTGGAGCTGACCTTTGTTTTTTTCCCCAACACATTTTGTTTTCAGTCTGAATACTAAATAAAAAAAACCCACACATTTTGGTAGCACTTTATAATAAAATCACTCTATTAGGTGTTAGTAAGGTAATAGCAAATGCGTAATTTATGCGTATTTCCTTTATGAATATAGATATGTTTAGCCATCTGTTACTGTTACGCCCCAGTCTAGGGGTACAGGAACGCAACATAAGAGTTGAAAAGATTGACCCCGCCCTGGTCCCCAAAACCATACACAGAGGGAAAACCAATTTCTTAGTGAACGGTGGTTTATTTTTCTACACTGAAAAATGAAACTCCCCCTGCACGGGCAAGCGAGCGCGCACCCCAACTGTTACCGGGCCCGAAACGAGAGGTGACTGTAGGAAGACTCTGTGCAGCGGAGCTCGTAACACACTCATTTTCACTCCCCACACGAGAGCATCAGCACCACAAAATGAGTTACTTGAAAAAGGCAACGCGCTTTCCAAAATGAGAGACTGGGTAGCCCCAGTGTCGCGCAAAATTACAATCGGCACGCAATCCTCCTCTTTCCCAGTCAGTGAGGCGAACCCTTTTGAAATGAAAGGTCGGTAACTGCTGTCAAGGCCGTCATTTCCTGGTTCATCACTGACAGGATTAGGAGTAGAGACTGACCGAACGAAACCAACACTTTTTGGCTTTTTCAATATGTGAATTTGCTCTTTGCGACGAAGTGACGGACAATTAGCAATGAGATGGCCAGTATCATGGCAATCAAAGCATTTTCGGACGGTCATGGGAACCTGATCAGGGCGTGTTTGACGCTTAGGAGAAACCCTCAAACTCCTCGCAGGTTTAGACAACGGAGCACATTCACGGCGCACAGCTGAAAACGTAGCGCGATGGGTCAACACAAACTCATCTGTGAGAACAACAGCTTTAGACAACGAATCCACCTTTTACTCATTGAGATATACAACAACATTCTCTGGAAGACACGTTTTGAATTCTTCCAGCAGGACCAATTCTCTTAGCTGAGCAAAGTCCTTCACTTTACTTGCAGCTAACCACTTATCAAACAAGAGAGTCTTCTCCCTGGCAAACTCTACATGTGTTTGGTTGGCAGATTTTTCACATGACCGAAACCTCTGGCAATATGCCTCAGGGACTAGCTCATAAGCCCTTAAAATAGTGGATTTCACAATTTCATAATCCAGACTGTCATCAATGGATAAGCTCGCACACACTTCCTGTGCTTTCCCCACCAATTTACACTGCAGCAACAAACTCCACACATCCTTGGGCCATTTCAAAGTGGTTGCGATGCGTTCAAAGGCATTAAAGTAAGAGTCAACCTCACTTTCTCTGAAAGGTGGCACTAAAGCAATTTGCTTGCTTGCATCAAATTGGTCAGAGTAGAATGAATCAGAAGGTTTACTCACAATTTTACTCACTGGGGTAGAGGTAACATTGCGTTGTCGGGAAGAATCCAGCTCCATAGCCCTTTTGGGGAGATGCATAAGCTCAACTTCTTTGGCTTTAGCCTCAAGCTCCACCTCTTTCAGGCGAAGGGTGAGCCTAAGATCCTCCGTAACCAGTCCTGGTAATTGTCCGGCCGGGCTAACGTTTGGGATCTGAATGGCAGCAGGAGCCTCCGCCCCTGGTGTCATCCATCCACTGGCAGCTTGTGGGATGGTTGCAGCAGCTTCTGCTCCCACCACCAAACCTCCAGTCGCCTCAACCGGCCGAGGTTCAACTTTGCAAATACCCCCTTTTCCACCAGCTGTGCTGTCAGGTACTGCTTAATTTCTGCCTTTTTAGTATTCAAAGGCACACTAACATTAAACAAATTTGCCACCAACAACAAATCTGCCTTTGTGCATCGATCCAACTTGTCCATAGTGGGTTGTTGCGCAAAATCATCCACGTCAAAAGTCATTGTGACTAGATTACCCCCAACACTACAAGAAAACTGCCAACCAAAAACTGCAGACAACCCACAAAACACAATGAGCAAAAAGAATGGCAAAAGAAAAGAGCGGACGAGCCCCCACTTTATGTTACGCCCCAGTCTAGGGGTACAGGAACGCAACATAAGAGTTGAAAATATTGACCCCGCCCTGGTCCCCAAAACCATACACAGAGGGAAAACCAATTTCTTAGTGAACGGTGGTTTATTTTTCTACACTGAAAAATTAAGCTCCGGGGTGAACAAAGGCCAAAATAACAAACAAAACTAGCTAAGTCGGGAGGAGGTGCTATCTAAAACCCTATGTGAAATCAAAACCAAACAAAAGACAAGCGCTACACCTAACTCCCTAACTGAGATAAACAGGAGAAAACCGTGCAAGGAAAAACAATAAGGAAGCTCACCCCTTCTGTTCCAGTGCTATTTACAATGAAAACTAATGTACACACTATATACAGAACTCAGAAAGTCGCAAAAGTCACAGGCACAAATGTCACAGGTTTTGGAGGCCAGGGTCAGGTCTGCTGCTGCTGTCAGTGGCTGCCCCGGGACAACTGCTGGTGAGGGATTTTGAATGCGACCACATGATCAGGGGACCAATCAGCAGCCGTCAGCTCATCCAATCAGGGGCCTGCAAAGACTTAAAGACACAGACAAAGAAACAGCCACCAAAACAGATTATGGCCAAAGCCATAACAGTTACTGTTACAATTAGTAATTGGTAATTGTTAGTAATAATCATAATCAATGTTCTAATAATCTAACTGTATTCATATATAGCATACTAAGGAAGAGTTATGGTAAATAAATGATGAATTAGGCACTGATAGTACCTTACTGATAGCTTAATAATGCTTATTAGTGTAAAATCATTTAAAAAGTGCTCCCCACATTTCTATTTACAGAACAGATAATGAGACAATATGACAATACATGTAAGCTTTTATAAATTCACTACATCTACAATCGTTATCTTTATTTTACAGTCTGAAAGATTTACAGATCACAGCTGGTCTACAAAGGCACAAAACCTTTGCATGAAAGATGTTTTTGAAGCTCATGAAAAAATGGCTAAAGCAGCGATGACTCAAACCTCAGAGGACAAAGCCTAGCATTATACCTGCCTCTAGTGCTCTTTACAACCACAGCAATTGAGCTCTGTGAATTAATTGTACTCTATGAATGAACACATGTTCTTCTCCTCTCACAATGTATCCAGTGATTGGAATGACTTTTCCAATTCCTGAACAAATGTATGCAAAAACTGCACAGAGCTATATAAACACCAGCATCTGTAATAGCGCAGTCATGAAAATTGTCAGGCATGGTTACTGTTTTCAGACATTCATCCAGGTATTTATTCAAAAAACAATTTGCATCTGTGTAAAGGTGTGTGCTATCTCCCACTACAGCCCCTCCATTTTTTAAACTGCCAAAAGTCATTCATTTAAAAGTTAACAAAAGTGCTCCAAATGTAAGAAATATATTTACAGGAAATAAAACAAAAACATCATCATCGGCTCCTTTTTTATGTCAATTTTGAGGGAAAGTGTCTCACTGTAAGGCATAACTCAAAGCATGTAGCACTGCTATAAATTATGTAGCACATTTGTATTTTAAAGTTACCCTGTGAGGGTGTCTTGTACTCAGAGTTCTATGCTTGACTAAAACTATAAGATTCATGACCATAACTACATATAGAATAATAAACTTAAGATACATAAAGAGCTGAATGGTCAATAGACTTTAATGTTGTACAACATGGAAAGATAGCAGTCTTACCCTAACTATACAAAAGTAGCAGTACTAGTAGTGTTTTGTGACATTGGAGGTTGCATGACTGCTTCTATATTTTAGGAGCTTATTTAATATTGATATACACTCACTGCATAAGTTTTAGGTACACACTGTTGCACCAGGTTGGACGACCTTTTCCTTTCAGCGCTGTCTGAATTATTTGTAATACAAATTCAACATGGTGCTGGAAATATTCCTCAGAGATTTTGGTCCATATTGACATAATAGCATCGTGCAGTTGCTGCCAATTTGTCAGCTGCACTTCCATGATGGATAAAAAAGATTTGCTGGACTGAGCTCTTGAGACTGCAGATTCCACGTGAGTACAGTGAACTCATCGCCATGTTCAAGAAACCAGTTTGAGATTTTTTGAGTTTTGTGACAGCAACAATACAATACAGTACAGTAAACAATGCTGAGTTGGTACTAAGAGACCCCAAATGGAACACTGATTTAAGGTTGTTTATGAGCCCCCAAAAGGTTGATTCCGTTCACTTTGACTTACCGTTATGAAGCTACATCCAGATGAACAGAAATAACCTTTTAGGATTTACTTACCTGGATGATTGAGCATGCATCAAGACATTGTGTATGGGGAAAATCTGACTCCACTTGCTGAATGTTACAGCAGAAATCGGGACTCATCAGACCAGGTGATGTTTTTTCTAATCTTCTATTGTCCAGTTGCGGTGCGCCTCAATTTTCTGCAGCAACGGTACCTGGCTTTGTCTTCTGCTGCTACAGCCTATCTGCTTAAAGGTTTTAATATGTTGTGCATTTAGGGATGCTCTTCTGTGTACCTTGGTTGCACCGAGTGGTTGTCCAAGTTGCCATTGTATTCTTATTCTATCAGCTTGAAGCACTCTAGCAGTTCTTCTCTGACCTTGGGCATCAACAAGGCATTTTCACCCATAGAACTGGAAATCACTGGATATTTTCTCTTTTTCAGGTCATTCTCTATAAACCCTGGAGACAGTTCAAGGATCAAATATATCTTTATTATCCCCAAGGGGCAATTTGTTGTACAGTGGGCTAAAATCACAAAACCACCAATCAAAATACAATAAATAAGCAGTAAATACACGGAAAACAGGACTGAAAACATTGTGAATTGTTGAAAAGATCAGTGGAAGATGGGACAAATTCATTTCTGAGTGCATTTGTCCTCCACGTTGGCATATAAGTATCTGCAGCCAGACAGAAGCACCTTAACCTTCTTCAATTAGGGGTGGCTAGGATCAGCCAGGATAGACTGAGACTTCTTCAAGGTCCTTATCTTGTACAGGTGAGAAAGGCCATTCAAGGTTGTTTTTTAGGTTCAGTGACCCATACCAGAGATGGTTGTGTGGGGAAAATCCCAGTGGATCAGCAGTTTCTGAAAATCCTCAGAACAACCTGTCTGGAGCCTAAAAACTCGCCATGCTCAAAGTCACTGAAATCACCTTTCTTCCCCTTTTGGATATTTGTTTTGAACTTTAGTAGCAGGTCTTGACTATTTCTAAATACCTAAATGTACTTTTTCTGCCATGTGACAAATGAGTTTTTCCATTACTGAACAGTTAAACCTGAGCAGTTGAAAATTTTAAAAAAACATTCTTAAATGTTCACATCCTTATGTGTATAGCTGAGTGAGGTAAAATCCACATCAATACACAAAGTAATAAATCCTGCTTTTTAAGTACTGCTTGGAGCAAAATAAAAGACATCTTCCATCAAAAATTATTAAGCTGGAAACACACTAAACGGCTGGAGAACACCAGCAGGCTCCCAAATCATAATTTTTTTTCAACAGTGATGAACAAACCGTTACTTCCTGTCAAGCTGTCCAGCGATTAGTGATGTCTAGCGGGTAAAGGCCATTTGAGTGTAAGGGAACAAAACACACCATTGCGCATGATGCATTTCAATGAGAAACTACACATAAAAACAATTTGCCTTCAAATGATTTTTCTTACGAGGCCATCTCCTGTGAGTGTCCTCTCCTATTGTGTTCTTCTGGCATAAAAGCTCCATTACAATGATTTAGTCTGCACAGAGCTAGGGTGCTCTTGAACAAGTATACATGTGTGCGCGCGCGCGCACACACACACACACACACACACACACACACACACATTCAGATGCACTCATGCCTCGGGCCTCGGGACCCATCAATTATAGTGGATTCAGTCAAGTTATCATCATACTCCCCTTTTCTTTTTTTCTCCCTCAGTGCACAGAACTAGCACAATATGGACTCTCTACCCCTTTGAGCGCTTCAAATCTGGAACACTTGCATAAGAGTCTATTTTATAAGCATGTAAGCAAAAATAAATCCCAGATTCCATCGGGGTTTTGGGAGTGAATCTTGCTTATGTCAAGCGGGGAAGGTGTGAAAATCAGAAGTGTATTTTGGGGAGCAATGACTGGCAGAATGACGCTCAAGCCATCAGAATCTGTTTGTCTGCAGGTTTCAGTTTTGCTTTGTACCTCTGCTGTTCACTGTCCTGATGACAAAGACTGCTGTGCTCATCAGGGAGTTACATTTACCTTGTACTGTCAGATGTCATCTCAGGAAGATGTTTGACTCAGTGCACGTGTACCACACACACACACACACACACACACACACACACACACACACACGCGCACACACACGCGCACACACACGCGCACACACACACACACACACGCACACACACACACACACACACACACACACACACACAGACATTTCCACCATCACACAGCTGTCTTTGAGTCAGGTGTATTTACTGGTCACAAGCTTTGAACTACTCTGATGTGCATCCAAAGGTTATTGGAAGGTGATGTGTTTTTTAGTTATTCAAGATTAGCCTGTTTTATTGATGTTTCAGGGACATATAGTGTACTTCAACAATAACAACAAAAAATACTGAGACAGTTAGTGAAGATACCTTTTTTTGAATTATGAATTTCAGAACCAACATCATGCTGTTAAAGCAACGTTTTAAATGTCTTAAATATATATAAGTGAAAAAAAGACATTTCTGATCAAATCATTTTAATTAATTTCAGAATTATTTTACTTTATTTATAAACCAAATGTAAAACTGGATGATCTAATGCAACATAATGATATTTCACACTTACATTTGCTTTCTGTCCTTTCTTGACTGTCTCCCTACACTGAGCTAAACCTCCTCTCATCCTCTCCTCTGATGACTGATTGTATTTTTACTTTTTTATTTTTGGCCCTTCTCTCACAGACATCCTTTCTGTTGCTTTTTGTTGTCTTTCCTCGCTGTTCTGCAAAGAATAGTTTAACATTACTTTACTTTAACTTTACATCAGCCTCTTTCACTCTCTCCCTGTTCAGTGAGTGTGCGTCACAGTCCCGCTTGTCTTCCAGCTGCTGGTCTATTTGACTCCATTTATCATGTGTTTCTGTCACATTAACTGTGCTTGCCTCCTCCCAAATTAGGTGTGGCTTCTACAGGCTCTGCCAGGCACACGTGTGTCTCATTATTCACTTACCTGCAGTGTTTAACTCCAACTCACCTCTCCACTCATTCCTGGAGCTGCACACTGTGCACAGTTCCTCAAGCTAGAATCTAGAACCTGCTTTAACTTTGAACTTGCCCAAGAAAGTTTAAAGGAAAATGTGAAAAAAGTTATGAAATGCCTGAAATTAAAAAAAAATATATTAAATTTACCAAATTATTTCAAATAAAAGGGACCATTAGAATCTGATCAAACTCAGAAGGTGGCTCATTTCCACTGAAATGAAGGCCCACTTTATCTAAAACATTAAGGTAACAACTAAAGATCCTTTTTCATGTAAAAATTGTTTATTCTGCAAAATATCAGCATGCTGTCTGATAGACCCCATTACAAGGAATATGAATCATTACTTCTAGATGTTCAGTTATTTGTTTTTGATTTAACTTATCACTGAGAAGTAACCTTTCACATCATAGTACTCAATTTTCTGGGGAAAACTCAAGATTGCTTCACCTACCTCAACAACCTCAAACCAATAAAATCAAACACTAGATGTCAAGTACTGTTTTGGCATCAGTTTGAAATAATTTATAGCCACTGGCTGTTAACATTTGAAGAGCTGAGACACTCAAACCTTAACTTTACCAAATTACCTACAGGTAGAGTTCCTCTACATCAGCGCTCGGCATCAACGCTTTTTATGAAGGATATGAAAAGGAAAAGTACGTCCTGTATGAATTCCAATGTTTTACATGTCAGGATATAATTTAAAAAGCAAAACAAACAAAAAACATTCTTTGCCAATATGTAAAACCTTAGAATTTAGGTGTATTTCCTTTTTCTTTTCTTTATGACAGAGTATGAAGCCTAATGAGCTTAATGATCTCCTGGTGTTAATGGACCCCTGACCTGTTATTTGTGGTTGGTTCACAACAAATCAAAACTCTGTCTAACACTTAATACTCAAAAAAAGACAAAAACACTCATCCCAAATTTTCAATGCCACGGTAAATTCCTTCAGCTTCATCTTCTTATTTTTGGCAATAAAAAGCAAATCTAAGTGTGATAATTCAGTTAAAATGTGTAATCTGTTTTGCCCTTTAGTAGTTCTGCCAGCACAACCATATAACTGAAATCAATATTTGTAGCATTATGGAACCTCATAATTAAATAATGAAACAGATTGCATGTTTAACAGCTTGCTTATTTTTTTAACCCTTGAAATGTGGCTTTTAGTTTAATATTAGATTGTTTTCATGTGGTTAATTTAGTCTCCTGTGGTGTACACAGGAGGCCGTTAAAAAGAGTGTTTATTTATTTTCAGTTCATTACAATACTATATTTTAATGTTTAGCTTTTATTGGAATTATTATACAGAATAAAAAAATAAATATTATAAGACTATGGTCATTTTTAAGGCTTGAGGTAATAGTAGACAAGGAAAACTGTTTTCAAACTCTTTCTACTTTGTGACTGACAGTGGCTGATACTTTGGAAAATAGCTCTTTGGAAATAGTGCCAGTAAAACTTGATTTCTCTGTTGTCTTCAGGAAAAACACCAAATGAAGAAGTGCTTGTTCTGACACAAAAGAAGGGAGCAACCGGTGATCTCTTCTGTCCAACAGTTAGGGCATCACAAAGGTAAAATTTACAAACTGTGTCTTTGGGGGGAGTGTATGATTGCGATATCTCCTCACATATGGAACTGATAATCTAGAGTCTGAAAAGGAAAGAAAGGAATGGAGAACAGCTACGAGAACCACTTGTGTCTGACTGCATGGCTTTATTGAACACTTTAGTTGACCTATTATGCAACAGTGATGGTTGACAGTAAGACCAATATACTGGATCTGAACATAGAGTACATTACTTTTCTTAGAGCTCTAAACCAAACTGTATCCCCTTTGAAAACTGTCTGTGTCCTGCACTGAGCAGTGCCCTTCCTCAACAACCTGTTTTGTAAGTGAATCCACTGATGGGCTCCTCTAGCTCTGGGGTCAGAGCAGCAGCCATATTGATTTTTCTGTTTATAAAGACAGTGGCAAACAGGGCAGACTCTGAATGCCAAAACGAGTGACTCGAAACAGGCATGGCCTGGAGGTATTTCTCTTTCCCCCCGTCTTTGTCTGCCACTCTGTTTACCTTAAATGCATTTCACTCTCTCTGCCTCTCACAGTATTTTCACCAGCACTTGTTTGTCAATTCATCTCCCACATATTTTGTTCTACATGGATAAATAAATTCAGATAAGATAAACAAGAATAATAAAAAGTATATAAAAACAGCTACTACAGAACCGCTCCATTAGAGACGGTGTTTGTTGTGGGATATTCCCTGCCATCTAGCTAAAGATTTCTCTGACAAGTTGATAAGTATTGCAATTAAATGGACTGCACACTGCAGAATAGGGATTATTTATTTATGGCTAAAGCTCATTACATTTTTGTTTCGTAAAAGAACTTGGAGTGTTTTTATGGCACACGTGCTTGTTTCATTTATGTGAATTTGAGAGAGTTATATGAAATAAATGACACACATTATACCACATACGAGGTATGTTAAAGAGTCTGAAAGGAGGGGTGGTTAACACAAATGAAGTTCTTGTCCTACAAAGAACAAACACATTCAAAATCATTAATAATAATAAATAGACACATCATTTTATAAACAGGGATTGCATGTTTTTCAGGCAAATGTCTTCATGGAGCCGATGATAGTTTTGTACAGATGCAACTATGAAAGGCAGTAAGCTAGCAGGAGAAGACTGTGTCACATGCAAAAACACACTGAAAGTAGCCATCTCCCTGACTTCTGTATTAGTTTCCAATAGATATCAGTGACATTTCTAATATTTCTTTCTTCAATTTGACTGATCCCAGTCAAAAGTTTAAGAGCACCCCAATTTTTCCATTTTTTTTTTACTGAAAATTATGCAGTTTAATGTCTGATTGCACTCTGAAATGAAACCAGAGTGCAAATAAGGAATTGGAGTTAAAAAACAAACTTTTGACTCATCCAAGTAGCCACCTTTGGCAGACATAACAGCTGAACACACCCATGACATTCTTCCTACAATCGAAATCCAGTTTTCTTCTGCAGAAGTTCCCATAAATGTGTGGCATTTGTAGTTTGCTTTGCTTTCACTCTACAATACCAGAGGGTGTTTTGTACAAGTCACCGACCCTGGATCCAGCAAAACAGCCCCAGACCATCACACTTCCTCCTCCATGTTTGACAGTTGATGCCGCACACTGAACCATCCTTTTGCCTACTCAGCAGCATACAAAGATCCTGCGCGATGAAATTTTGATTCATCGGTACCTTCTTCCAGTCTTCAGTAGTCCAATGTCAGTGTTTCATGGCCCAGCCAAGCCTCTTTGTCTTATTCTGACGTCTTAGCAGTGGCTCTCTTGCTGCAACTCATCCTGTCAAACCTGCAGCTCGAAGTCTTCTCTTCACAGTTGAAACTGAGACTTGCTTACACGACCACTATTAAGCTGTGCTTGAAGCTGTTGTGCTGTGAGCCGCCTATCACACAAGC
Source organism: Oreochromis niloticus (assembly GCF_001858045.2). Lineage (NCBI taxonomy): Eukaryota > Metazoa > Chordata > Actinopteri > Cichliformes > Cichlidae > Oreochromis > Oreochromis niloticus. Next base: position 30,368,167 of record NC_031977.2, read on the forward strand.
TGTTAACTCACAGAAACTTGTCCTCTGATTCAGTTGTGGCTTTGGGACTGCCAGACCTCTTCTTGTGAAAGTTTGCCCCAGTTTCTGAGAGCTTTTTCATGGTGAAGGAAACTGTACTCACTGACACTTTGACTTTCTTTGCAACTTCTCTGTAGGAAAGACCTAAATTTTTAAGTGTTATGATGGTCAGTCTCTCTTACATTTTTAATTGCCCCTTTCACGCAATTTTTGTAGCAACACACTACTTTCTGTAGCACAATCCTTTTCATCTGATGCTCACAAGGGTATGGTACCACAGTGTGTTCCAGCACTGCTTTTGTGCAGACAGGGGGTTGTAAGTAATCCAGAAAAGTTGGAACACCTGTAGAAATTAGTAGTACCAGCTTTTAAGGCTTGATCAACCTGCATTGCTGCAGAACAGATTTAAATTGTTAACACATTTTGTGTTCCCTGAAAAAAGCCTTTTTGTATAATTCTGAAATGTAAATTATTTTTCAGTTTTGGGTAACCTTACTTGTTTTTTAACCTTTTTTAACCAGTTCACCACTTACCTTTGTATTATTTCAAGCTATTCGTTAGATTTGAACAACTTGAATAGTAATAAATAACTGGAAAAATTGGGGTGTTCTAAATCTTTTGACTGGTAGTGTATATTATCTGTGTATTGTCTATAATGTGTATGAATATCTGTGTGCCCTTCCAACCTAACAGTACCCCCAGTTCATAACTTGAAAGCTGTATTGCTGGCAATTCAAAGAAGTGCAGTGTTGAGTTTCAAGTAGACAGTATGAGCAGAAACTTAAAAAAAAACATCAGTGACTACATTACTATTGGGATGCCTTATCAATGTAATTTATGTTATTGATTATGCCAGTGGTGCATCGCAGAAATGGCCCTGTCCTGTCGAGGCATTGATTTTCCCTGACAACAAACTAAATGGTGGATGGAATGGCATTTATTTAGCGCCATTCTAGTCTTATTGACCACTCAGTGCACTTTTACAATACAAGCCACATTCATACACCTATTCATACAGTTTTCTATGCACATAGCACTTTGTATTATATATCAAACATTTACACACTCATACCTCCCAAGCCACAGATGCCCCAGCTGCTCCTAAGAAAAGAAAAGAAAAGAAAAAACCCAACATGCCCACAATCATCTAAATTGTGAAAGTACTTTACACAGAAACCCAGCAACGCGGTGCTCTGTAAGGACTGCAGATTGGAACTGGCTTATCACACCGCTACTAGTGATTTTTTTTGAGCACTTGAAGTGAAAGCATCCCAGAGCACTTTGTCAAGACTGCATCAGCACAAAGACAGCTTTGGCACGGTTCAGCATACGGCTCTCTGGCTCACATGAAGAAACAGTCACGGGCACGGTTCAATTGGACTCTGTCACATTTCAGGTCTGGTGTGATTGCTAACTGTGCCCAAGAACAGAAATGAAGCACTTCCTGCAGCCCAGCTGCCTCTGTGCTGCACAACTGCTGCAATAAATATTTGACAAGTCTATCAGGCATGTGAAATGGCCATGTTTCACTTACTAAAACAACACCAAAACACACAGGTAAAGGGTAAATAGAATCATGAATTCTATTGTGCTGTGCAAAAAACAGTCATATCATGATAAGAGAGAGAAAGAGATTAAGACTAGTTGATTTGGTGTTTAACACTGCGGTGATGTAGTTTGATTTTTGATGATTAGGTGATTTAATACATTAACATAATATTAATAAGGCCGGTTTTGATCATTATTTTGTGTTGATGGTCATATTAATTGAGAAATACAAATATCTGAAGGTTAACTGACTAATCCAGACAATGTTTGGTTATTAGTAAATGGTCAATGATATTGATCAGAGGTAAAATAATGCTGAATAGACTCTACAATAGTTCAAACAGAAGAACTGCTCATTAAATTTTATTTTTTGTTTGCAAAAAACCTTTAGGTTTCGAAGCATTCCCCTTTTCTGCAGTGCATAATAGAAATGTCTACACCAAGAGTGAAAGAGCTTTGGCCAGTTTCACAGCAGGGCCTCTCGGAGTAGCAGAAAGTCTCACTCAGCAAATGAACATCCGACATATGGCAATGCCTTCCACCTTCTCTTAATTGCCAAGTGTATTTATAGATAAAGGACTCAGCCTTCAGGGGCTGGAGGGCAGCACTGCAAGTTGAATAAAGCAACAATTGCATCAACTGGATCTTTGCCGTCTGGCTTTTTTGTGAATAGCTTGTGTAAACAGAGGGGAGAAAACAAAACACCAAAAGCGTTATTCACTGACACCTCAGTAATTTAGTTTTTATAGTTTGTTATTAGTAGCTCAAAAAGAACACGAGGAGAAAAATCCAGCAAACTTCTGTTAAAGCAAATGCTACATTTTTAAAAAGTGGAATTTTTACCTTATAAAGACACAGCTTATTTTCTCCTTTTGTGCCAAAAGTCCTTAAATTCTGGGTGAGCCTCACAACATGACTGCTGTCCTCTCCAATGCAGCTTATGAGGTGACCCTTAGCTCATCTTTAGGGGCTCTGCGTAATATTTCACGGCCCAGCGTGACACTTACCACAGATGAGCGCCATTCTGTATCCTCTGGGCCCAGGCAAAGCAGATCTGCTATGTCGTCCTCAAAGCCTGCAGTTTGTTTGCCCTGATGGAGACTGCTGATTTAATTTGCCAAGATGGTGTCCTCTTACCCTTGCCCCATGCAGCTGGATCTTTCTTTCGCGCAGCCATCCCTGACCGCCTATTCACCTGCCTTGCTTGATTACACTGTGCTGAAAATGAAATAGGAAATATGAAATATTCTAGAGTCTGCATGTTAGTTGTGTAATGAGCCTGGGCAGTACAAGCAGTTGGCTATTATCCTTGGTTTTATTCCTCTGTTTTATTACTATGGGATGAAAAGTCACATCTGAGTTATATCATAAAAATTGCATGTTTTCATATAAACACACTTCACCTGACATAGCATGGATTTTAAAAGAGCAATTTCAAATTAAGGTTTCTGATTATCTTTTAGTTTTGTCACTGAATGTTTACCTCTTTCACTGTCTCGTGTATTTTGGTCTCCCTCTGTTGGTCTATGTCACCCTTCAGCCTCACACCCCTTCATGTGCCCTCTGCTCGCCTTCAGCTTCTCTCCTGACTACTCCTCGCTTCAAACTTAACATCATGAGGGTGGCAGAGCCTTGTGCTGTGCTCCACCTTGTCTTTGGAACTCATGACCACTAAACCTTGGTCAGATCAACACAGTTCAAATCAAAGCTTAAACTATTTGCATATCCGCTATAACCATCCTGTTTAAGATATTCTATATTTTTTACATTCGTATTATTATTTTGTGTTCTAAGGTGGCGTCAACAAAAAATACAAATAGAATTATTATTATTTGTATTATGTGTGCTTTTTATATTTCAGTCATAGGTATTTCCTGTTTTATTTTGGTAAAATTTTTTGCTTGTGCTACATTTGCTATTTTACTTCCATTTCTCCTTCACCACTTTATGACTGCTTTCCAAACACTAATTAGTTTAATCAGTGTCTTACTGTTAGATTATTGTGTATTGATGGCCCTTTTTGATCTTTCTGTTTTTACACTTTACTTAATTGTAAACCTACCTGTGCTCGTTTCTCCTCTGCAGTGTCTTTCTCCCACAGTCTCCTACTGTTTTTCTCTCTATATGCATTTGAATATTTGCCTTTTGCTCTGAAGTTGCATCATTTTTGGAAGTCCTGTTGTTTTCTGCTGCTGTCACTGCAACACTTTAAAGTTTGTCCATGAAACACAGTGATAGGCTGATGGTTCATCCAATCACTTGGCAAGTGCAATTTTAAAACTCCGCTCACTTTTCAAAACAGTTTCCAAGGACAAACTTTTTGAGTGTACTCACATCCAAAGAGCTTCAACATTCACTGTGGTTAACAGTTTGGGCCAAAGTACACTTCAGTTTCTCTCTGCATCTCAACTCCCCTGTCCTTTCAAGCGCTCGCATGCCTTTGAAAAGAGCTTGTGTAGAGCACAATGAGGTTCATGATTTTATACATTTTGCAACTTAATTGTTTTACTCTCACACGCCTCAGTGTTCATCGAGGCAGCTGTAGGTGAGGAAGCCTTGTAGTTACATGCTTGGGTGTGAACTACTATGGTATTTGGAGCAGGCTGGGGCTTCCTCCTTTTCCACCAATTTGATACTGTTATCAAAATACTTTTTGTCAGGAGTTTCAGGAGTAAAGTGTCAGGAGTAAATTAAGAGACTAAAAAAAACTAAAAATGATGTGAATTTAATGAATAATAATGAATTGGTACTTTCCAAAATTTAGAAAAACAGCAAGCAATAAAGAGCACGTGACAAGTTCTGCAGGTTGAAAAAACATTGTGTCTGTAGGACCAACAGCATATATCTGACATAATAAGGTAATCGTGTTTTACATATCTTTTTGGGGTTACATCTGAGTAAAATGAACTTGCTCAGTACACTTTAACAATTATTAATATGTGTAGCTTATCTAGCACATCAAAATCTAAGACATAAGGTTAATTAAAATATATAATATCTAAAGCCAGTAATTTTTTTTCACATCTTCAATCAAGGAAGGCCATGGTACACTTAACCTTCACAGTAACACAGTGGCTCTCAAAATTTTTCTGGCCCCATTTTAGAAGCCGAATAAAAAGGCCCATGCACAATTTTTAATCTTTCAGTAACAATAAAAAATGATCTATGATGAATTTTATTAGAATAAAGGTGCCAATTATCACACAACAGTATCGGCAAACTACTAGTGTGGAATGAGAGTCCTGAAAGCTGTCATCACTGCCAGTGATTATAGAGTGTTTGGGTTTGGGTGAGGGGTTATGGAGGCAACAGCTTGGTGGAAAAAGCTTTTCCTCAGAGTGTTTGTGTGGGATGCCATAGGTCTGTATCTCTTGCCTGATGAAAACAGTTCAAATAGAAGGTGAAAGGGTGTGAGGTGTGTGAAATGATGTCGTCTTCATTAGATTATTGGTGTAGAGATCCTCTAGGTGTGGGAGCTGCAAGCCTACTACACACATCGTGGATTCTTAAACAAGGTGTAGATCCTTCAGGTCCTTCAGGTGGTCCTGTAAAAGTTCAGCAGCAGTTTCTGGCAGAACTGTGCTTGCTTCAACTTCCTTAGGAAGAACAGTCTTTGTTGGACTTTTTCAACCAGGCTGTTCTTCACCTGGTTGTCCCCTCCCCACCTGCAGTGGCTGCACTGTGAACCTGATCCCCACATTGAAACCACTGCACCAATGTTAAACGCTATCGCTGTGCAACAGCCCTTGTAAGTTGTCAGGCTGCCCGTGTTCAAACTTCCATCTACAACTATAATGCTTTTTTTAATATAAGTTCAGAAAGATGTTACAAACGAGTTATTGGGTGTGCACACTTAATAAAACTTTATATGATGTCTATGGTAAAGATTTTTTTTTATAATAACCAAAGATGAATACATATAATACAATTCTTTTGATTTCTATTTGTTAAATTTAATGAATCTTTCAGTTACTATCCCTTTAGCAATTGGTAGGTTTCCCAGTTGTATTTTCACTGGATTATTTATTCATTTAGTTTTAGTTTAGACCAATGAATGTTCAATTTACTTTTAATAACAAACCCTGTTCTGACATACCTCATACTTCCCATATACTTCCCTGCGACCATTTTAACCTAGCAACTGCCAACACTTGCCAACCATTAAGGGAATGCACATTTTTCCCTAGTGACTGGTAGTTGCCAGTAGGTTTCTAACATGCCTCTAGGTCTGTGTGACTAAAACCAAATCTAATTAAAGCAGTGACAGTAAATGAAAAATGCAATACAGTAATGTCTCCTCAAAACTTTTTTTAAGTAGGCTTCTCTGTTCTGAATGCTGTGGTGACAGCCCATCCCCAGATAATACCAGTACTTGATTTCTCTTGAAGTAATGTGGAGGTGTGCATGCTGAAAGTGAAGATGGAGAAAACAATACAGTGAAAAGAAAATATGGCGAGGCTTTGAAAGAAAAGGTGAATCTTTGCTTCTGTTTTTTTTTTTCAATTTATGCAGAAGTGCCACAAAAAGAAAGCTTGATTGTTATTGATAAAGAAAAAGTAATGTTACATTTGCGAACAATTTGTCATGCCTGTTTCTTTTTGACTTAAAAAAAGATGAATTCATCTATTCTAACAACTGCAATTACTGTCAGCTTGAAATCTGAAAACCATTCAGCCTGACCAATAAGTTTTCAAGTATTCCCTCGGATTCTTTTGAAAAACTCAAATAATATGTGCTTCACTTTGAGTGGATTCACTTTTTGTTTAGCTCCGGTTGTGTATCAACTAACCCAGAAAATTACAGAGGACTGTTCAGCTGCCTTTTTTAATAGGCTTAAAGAGATGACAAAAAGCTAGATGTTGTTGACAAGCTAGATGCAAAGAAAAGCTAAATAATTGTAATTATTTCATTTTTTGATGCTATGTTGATGGTTGAGCATAAATTCATTAAGCACAGTATTGTACAAAGTCTCTTAGATGTATGTGATGTCATGTAACATTTGAAAATCAATTATTGTCACTTCATTCCTTTACAACATCAAGGCTAAAGGATGAAATTATTGTCTTTCCACAAATTAATGACTTTTTCTGCAACGGCTTAGTGTCCTTCAGCTGAGCTTTTTATATAAAACCACTGCTAGCAAAAGCACTTCATAAAAACACTCTGCAGGAGGAAACCCAACCTTCTGCCCTCAGCACAGCCCTCCAATATAACCTTAACATCATCTTACGGCAGAAACAGCTGTTTGATATTCCCGACCATAAATGAAACATATTCTATGTTTTGCTGTACCTGCTCGTCTATGCCCTCTGGTTTGATTTGAGAGTACCTCTGCTCCATCGTTATGCAAAGCACACTGATGAAGCAGCCACTTATCATTAAGTGTCTGACGTTGTTATACATCAAGGTTTTGTGTTATCAGCTAATATATGCATTATTAATCCAGACGAGGTACAGCACCGTGTCTTTGTGCATACGTATTAGGAGGCATTGATATTAATTCCCACCTATGCCTACAACTCTTGATCAGAGAAAAGATAGGTTCACACGACAATGTAGTCAGCACAGCGAGACAAAGCTTGTGTTTATGACATCTTGTTCACAGCTCAGAGCGAAACATCTTGTTAGAGGCAAGCAGAGCAGATTAATTTGGAATCTGGAATCAGCTGTGTGAATGGATTTGACACCTAGATTTTCAAGTGTAGTGGTATCCAAACACAAGAGTAAATGGATTTTTAGTGAACTATTGAGACTCTAAAATGCAAAGTTAACTTTGGACAATTAAGGCCTGTCTGCAAAGAAACACTACCAAATTCTTTATATTATAAATATAAAATCTTCCACAGTAAAGTTCAAAAGGGAACACAAAAGGGCTATTTTTCTGTATTTATTTCAGTTTTGTCATGTGTCATGGAACAAGAACTGTACAATTTATTTACAATTTGCGTATTTACAACCACTTATTCATTTTAGGATGTTTGGAGCCTATCCCACCTGTCATAACAGGGAGAGATCAGTAGGATGGCAGTCTCTCAATTCAATTCAATTCAGTTTTATAGCACCAAATCACAACAACAGTCGCCTCAAGGTGCTTTATTATTGTAAGGTAGACCCTACAATAATACATACAGAGAAAAACCCAACAATCATATGCCCCCATATGAGCAAGCACTTTTAACAGGAAGAAACCTCCGGCAGAACCAGGCTCAGGGAGGGGCAGCTCACATGGCTAATGCAGAGAGATGGACAACCATACACACTCACATTCACACCCAAACGAAATTTAGAATCACCAGTTAACCTAACATGCATGTCTTTGGACTGGAAGAGGAAACTAGAGTACCCAAAGTGACCCCACACAGAGGGAACACACAAAAAAGCCCCAGATTGCCAGCAGGTTCAAACCAGGACCCTCTTGCTTACCACTATACAACCCCATCAGTCCTTGTCTAATGCGCTCAAATGAAACATCTTAGTAATGTTGTAAACACCATCTTAAATTCCTTGGAAATATATATACTGCTACAAAATATTTCAAAATATTGAGGGAAAAAAGCATAGTAATAAAAGTTAAATTTGTGTATGAGTGAGCTTTGCTCTATCACATTACAGCCTGCAAGCAATTCCAAAAGTCTATAAATAGGATATATCCTTTAAAGTATTACACTGAGTTTTCTGTTGTAGCATAAACAGGGTGGCATCCCTGTAGTAGTCTGTAATCCCCTCGAAGATTTCCAGAGTCCTCAGCAATGGCAACCAGCAGATGATATGCGGCATTAGAGACAGAGTGAAGAAGAGAAGAGAGAGAAAAAAGAAGGGAGAGCTGGGGAGGGGGTTGTTGAGTTGTGCCTCTGTGCTCTGTGTCGTGTAGAAGTAGACTAAAGAGGAGAGAAGGAGGTAAGTGACGGTAGGGAAAAAGCTTAAACCCCCGAGGGGAAGTTTGTGTCAGCCACATGCTCCGGCTGGTCCTCACTGAGCCAGGCCTTTTATTATGTTGATTTACTCGGCCTTTTGTCCAAGATACTGACGAGACAATCGTCTGTGTGTGTGTGTGTGTCTGTGTGTGTGTCGCATGAAGGAAGAGGATAAGAAAGACAGACTTACACTGTTTGCAACATAATAAAGACTAGTAGACATATCAGTAATTACATATTCAAAATACAAAAGATTATAGAAACACAACCTACAAAGCTTGATACAAGCTGTTGGTTCAGCTGTTGAGAAGCCTATGAGCAGGTTGATAAAGATTTAAAGACATTTTTTTTACTCTTGGGTCAGTATGATGTCACTGAGAGTGAATATCCCTTATATAGTTATCTCTGGGACAGAGCTCTTGCTGTAAGCACATCAAAAACCACCACTTGCTGTTCAGTTTTTACAAAGAGAAGCCAAGCAAAACAACTTTAGCTTAAAAAAAGAAAGAAGAGAGCCCAAGATGGCTGTGGCTTCGGAGGTATAGTGGATCTTCCATCAGAAAAACGTTTGATGGCTTGATCCTTGAAGTCTTTTTGGCCAAGATAATCCCTAATTGCACATGGGGATTGTGAGAGTGTGGGACAAAAAGTACTTAAATGCATAGAACAAAAGTGTAGTGGCTTTTGGTAAAAAGTGCTTTGAGTGCTCAGTTAGAACAGAAAAGTGTTCTATATATATTTATATCAGTCCATTTGCCATTTACCAAATGCTGACAGTGGGTAAACTCAGGCGCTACAGCAAGGCTCAGTATAAAATACGTTAGGATTATTTGTAAAGTTACTCTGGTGGAGTCCAAGACTAAAACTATACTAACTGAGCGTAATAGGTCCTCTTTAATTATTTAGGAACAATTTTGGATTCATTTTCTGTTTATGATCTAACTGATTAGTTCTTGTAGGTTTAAAACCCTTCAAAATGTATATAATAGAAGGCACAGGGAAAAGGAAGAAAATATGGAGGGAAGGCAGAGAGGGAAGAAGAAATCCAAGCAGAGAGACAGAAAGATTAAAAGAACCAGAGAGAGAGAGAAAAATGTTCCCAGTATATCTGAGGATGAAAAGTGAATCTAATCAAGGCTTTAGAAGAGTGAGACTACCACAGCGAGGGAGTGAGGGAGGATGACGGAGGATGTCCCCTTTACTCAGTGTCCAGCCCCCAATTTTGACGTCACATGCTGAGAGACACAAAACAACCCACTCTCAGCTGAGCTTCTCACTCGATTTTCACTCACACACTCTGGCATACCCACTCTCCAACTTACAGATACGCCTGCCCTCAGACACGCTGCAACACTTGCCTCGACACCCGCTCAACCCTCAGCCTGTGTGCGTGGGCGCACAATTATCTCTACACTAAAACGCTGCACTCCAGCAGCAAGAAAAGCACAAGGTCTCTCACTTCTCACGACTGAAGCATGCTCCATCTATTGTCAAGGAATGCCTAATTTTGTGTGAAGCTGCCGAAAGGGACAAAAAGGAGCGCTTTGGCTTCCAAACCCGACCCAGACCCCATCCCAAAGAGCAGCAGATGTGACAGAAGAGGCGGAGAGAGAAACACAATCTCCCTTACCCCTCCTCATCTGGGAGAACAATACCCGGTCTCTAGTTGGAGAGGGTCAGCTTTTGTCCTTCTCCGCACGCTCCCGCTCAAGAGTGAAGAGCAGACAGACGCGCTGACACATTGACCTGCTGCTGCGAGAAGACGGAGCAAAGCAGCTGCTGCACTTTGCTCGGTTTGATTCAGTACTTGGACAGTTCCTGAGCAACAACCGGTATCGTGCGTGCGCGCGTTTGTATGAGAGTGAAGGGAGACTGTCGGCTGAGTGACTGAAGGTGATTCAGTTTGGAGCGCAAGAAGCAGAAATGCAGCCCCCACGTTCACTCCAGCTTGGTCCCTGTGGCGCCTCTCTGTCCCTGGGATCACAGGGAAGCACTACCACCTTCCAGCTGGAAGAGAAGCAGCTCTTTGAGAAGTTTTGGAAAGGGACTTTCAAGGCTGTGGCCACCCCAAGACCAGAGAGTGTCATTGTGGCTAGCATCACCGCCAGTAGGAGAGTGACTGAGTGAGTATCTACAGTTTACAGTATTTACTTCAGCAGCTTACGTGGATGCTTGCTCAAACTTCTCATTTTTCTTTAAACCTAAACTTTGCAAGCACATGGTAGTGGAGCTATTGCTGATATAGTTGATACACACTTTCCTTTAATTTTATATACATACAAGAAGTGCCAGTTCATACAGTTTCCTCTAGAAAAGCATGCCTTAAAAATATAAAAGTCAAAGACATTTAATTAATCACCTCGCACCTGGATTAATTTTTGTTGTAAGGATACAGATAAATGTGTAATATAGAGAGCTGAAAAAGCTGTGTAATCAATATGTGTGCAAAATTACACCTGCCAAGACATTTTTTTTGATCCGTACATCAGCAAATCAGCGAATACAGGGGTCGTGTAAGAGCCTAGCTCAAACATGTCTTTGTTATTGATTTATCACCCAGCAGCCATCTGGATGATCTTTCTCCACTAATGTATGCAGCCACATGTGACACGCAGCCAAACACAGCTGGCCTGAAGAGTTTGATGTTCAATTATCTGACCCCTTTAAAGGTCACGTGACTGCACTTTTTGTGCTTTTAATGTCAGACTTGTCCTTTTGTCCCCCTGTGACATGGCGCTGTGCCAGAGCCTCCGTTGAAGGAGCAACATGTTAGACATTTTCTTCCCCCTTTTCATCCCTTCGACCAAAGGTTAGCTGTAGCACTTAAAGCCTTTAGGGGAGGATGAATGTCTGATGCCCTTTTCCTGCATATCTCTGCTCCCTTTTTTTCCCCCATCCTTGCTCCTGTCTGCACGATCAACCATCATCTGCTAGCTTTGACAGTTTTATCCATGTTATCAGGCACTGTTCTGTCTGCTTTGCCTATTTCTCAAATGTATCAGAGGAGGTTACCCTGCTGCAACTGAAACGGCACATACAAATGGAATAAATGTTCAAACATACATACTTCTTACACAGTCACACACACACACAGAGCCACGGGCACATGGATATACTTATCTGTCAAATGGTGTAGCTTGCTTGGGTGACCTTTGAATGGTTTTGACACCCACTATCAACTTTCTCTTATGTGAAATTAGCTATGTTAATGAGGATTAGAATGGCCCATTTCATCCTACATTGGCACAGGCAAGCGAAAGACACAGTGAACCAAATAATGTGTCCTTAATGGCTTCTATTACAGCAGGACCGTAATACTGCATATGGCTTGGTTATAAAAGATTTTATTGGCCTGTAGGATATGGATAAAAAAGACTTTTTATTATAAGAAAGTGATCAAATATGCATTTGTTCCACTGTGCCCCAGCTCCGCAATCTAACCAAATAATTGTAGCCACAATTTTTCTGTCAGTCAACCATAGCCTGGCGCAGATGACAGATTCAAGTCTATTTGGGGAACCTGGCAAAATAAATTAGAAGCAAACTGAATGGACTCTGATTAAAAAAAAAGAAAGAAAGAAATGTATTGTGGCTGGCTGCCGTGAACTGAGCAGCCTTTTTGAAATAGCTGGAGACTCTGGAGCGGGGCCCAGCTGTCTATTCAACTTTAGCTTCACTAGGAAAGAAGCTTTCCTCAAGTGGCTCTGCCCCTCCACGGGCTCCGTCGGGGTGACAGTGATGATGATGGCGGCATGGCAGGGGCAGGCGAGAGCAAATGTCCCCACAGAGAAGAAGACATAATGTTGCTAATTCGCCTGGGTCTATTTGTGAAAGACAACGGCAGCGCCCCTGTTGTCCAGAGTTTGTCTCTCGCCCTGTCTCTGTGTATGTTTACAGTTTGGCTTGGGTGATACAGATTGTAAATAATGAGAAAAACAAAACAAACAAATGCAACACCCAGAGACTATGGATGCAGGACATCCTAGCTCCCTTCCTACCGCACTGTTGATTTTGCCCAGGCACAGGGTGACTGGGGAATGCTTAGACCATCAGAATGCATTGCCTTAGGCTTGCTCCTCTGCCTCTTTCTCTCCAAGAGGAGACATTATTATTCACTGTGGATAACTGAGGGGTGATGAACAATTGCAGTGAGTGCGAGAGGGCATTATGTACAACAAGCAGAGATGGAAAGAAGAGAAGAGACTGAGGGAGAGCCACAGGGTGATGCTTCATGTTCAATCGGCACGAGTCTGTCTGTTTGTGGCATCCTCGGCTTTCCTCTCCGTTCGCCTCCTTCTCTCTCACTCTCTCCCGTAACTCCTGAAATAAAATGCTGGAGGAGCCAGATAGCCACAGAGGAGTAATTAGAGTCCGCTGTTGTCCCTCTGTCCTCCCTGTATCCTCTTCTTCAGGCCAGTCACACAGAAGAGGGGAGGAGTTCACCAGCTCTATGCAGTGGGGTAGGGTTTGTCTCAAAACCATTATGACCCTGCAAGCTGTGTTGCTCGTGGGGGCTTCTCATTAAAAATGCAGCATGCCTAACTTAATGTTGTATAGCGTGTGACCACGAGTGTGTGTATACGTGTGCGTTCATGTGTGTCTGTGCAGTTTTTTTCAGCGTTTGTGAGGATTTGAAATAAGGCTGTAAGCTCGTAATGCGTGTGTATGTGTGTGCGTGTGGCTGCCATATTAGTGGGGTCTTGTCCAACTCTGTGGCAGATGGCAAGCTTGAGAGACTGCAAAGAAAGGGAGGGGGTGAAGTGTGAGTATGTGTGGGTGTGTGTGTATGCGTGTGTGGTAGGGGGTTTCAGGCCTCTTACCTCAGCAGATGCTGGTTTAACGAGAAAGGGAGAGAAAGGGTGTTTGGAGGGGCTTGTACTCTGACAGCACCGGTGGGAACGTACAGCAGGACGGACAAAATAACAGGAACACCTTTAAACAGAATGCAATGCAAGCTAACTGCAGCCTCAAAACTTTAGTTTAAGTTTGAATACAACAATTCTTCTGCTTCTTTAATGTGTTTTTGTTTTGTTTTGTTTTTATTATGCCATTAATAATGGGGTTGGGTGCGGTCTGAAATCTACATCTAAGGCTGAAACAGTAGTTTCTGAGTGACAGAAAAACAGTAGCATTTACATATCCTTGGGTTTTGACCTCTCAGATTGGTCATGACACAACCATACCACGAATTTAAGAAGCTGGAAAACACATAAAATAGAAAATATGTCATTGCTGGACAGTTTTATTCATAGCTGGACTGGCCATCGGGCATACCGGGCATTTGCCCGGTGGGCCGATGGTGATTTTCGTTTTTATGGGCCAATGGGGTTTTTTTTGGGGGGGGGGTGTTTCATAACGGTATAAACACTGAAAGGTGGTGGATTGGCCAGATGCTGGGAGATGTGTAAAAATAACTCAGTTGCTTGGTGGTGGCTATTGCGGAGCTTCCACAGATTGAGCAACATTAGCAAGTGGTGGAGGCCAGCAGGTGCAACACGCTGGCAGGTGGATGACGGAAAGGTGAGGCAGGAGGAGGAGAGACCCGAGGCGGCCGCTGGTGTTGGTCCGAGTATCAGGTGAACTGAACTTCAGGTGAGAACTTATGACCTGCAGTCTATCTGGGTCAGATATAAACCAAGTTTAGGTGTAGTTTATTTTCGTTATGCTGACTTTTTTACAGTCAGTTACAATAACTCGTACGTGTACTAGCTAGCATGACGGAGTTTATATACTGCTGGGCGGGTGCTATGATGTTACCGATGTTGAAATTTATTTTATTCATAAGGTTAGTTAGTTTCCAACCGTCCAGGAAAAAACGGAATCGTCTGGTATTCAGAGTCAATATTTGTGTTGAGCTGAAAAGGAACGCGATTTGTCCCGTACTTCAGCTAGAATGAAAAAGACACAAAGCTGGATTTATTCTGTGTCTTTATGCTGCAGCTGTTTCTTCTTCTCTCATTCTCTCTTCCTCTCTCCCCTGTTGTTATTTCAATCATGAAACTGATCAATGATCAGCTGATCGTCTCTCTTGTTTGTTTATCGCCCACTTTGTGCCAGAAAGAGGAAACCAGCGGATGTCGCGCTAAACAACAGCAGCACGTTTAAGCTTGATCAGCTGTTGTTAGAATTTATTTAATATTAATTTCTAGTATCAGCTGATGTTTGCTGGAGCCACAGCTGTAAAAGCTGCTGGTCATGATATCGGTTTGTATATCTGGTGAGAGGGAAACATGAAGATGAAACCAGGAGATGTCCTTAATGAATCATCAGAGCTGAACAGGTGATGGAGAAACAGGTTTACCTTTTAGGTGACATGAATGAGTTGAAGGGAAGTTATGAACTGTTTCTGAGAGACAAATAACACCAGGATCCTTTTTTATGTTGCTGACAGCTGGTAACTGTGCAGGGGCGGGTCTAGCAAAGTTTTGCCAGGGGGCCAGGCAGGGCATTAACAGGGAAAGGGGGGCACAAAGAAATACTTTTCTTTCTTATTCTCATTTAAAATGTCTATTTTTTAATAAATAATTATCTGAATCTTACAACAAACTTTTTCATCTGATCTAAAATGTATAGAAATCCATTATTGTACATAGTAATTTTTTTTCAGGGTCCCATCATAATTTCTTCAGAAATAAGTACTGTATATGATGCCAGTATTTTCCCAGATTCTGTACCAGTACTGTGTGTAAAATGCCATCAAAAAGTCAATTAAGTTTTATTCTTTCTCACCTGTCTTTCCTTTCACTTTTTAAAGGTTGCCATGTTAGAAAAAATATTTTACCCTGCCATGCTGTTTATTGATGTGGTAAATGAATAGTTCATGAAAATATATCTAAATCTGTCATTTATTATTTTTAATATTCAGTAATGATCATGTCTCACCTCTAGTCCTCTCTGTCTTAATTTCAGGTTTCCACCATGTGTTGTATATAGTTCAGGAGGTTAACTTGACCAAGCAGTCTTTGGGTTTCGGCTAAGTACTGTTTAGAATACCAGAATAGGGAGGATGGTGTAGTTTATTAGATTGATACATATATACCAACAGGACAGTGTACATCACTGTGACAACAGAGTTTGTTTTCATTCAAAAGCTTTATGGTTTTTCCTATAATACCTGGTGGGCCGGTCTCTAGTCAAAATGCCCAGGCCGATTTTTTTTGTCCCAGTCCAGCCCTGGTTTTATTACACTTAAGACTTAAATGTAATACAAATCCTTAAACAAAATGCACATTTTCTCATTGTGAATAGGTTGCATTTCCAGATTTGGTGAAATATGCCATATGGAAAAGAAATAGTAAAAACTTATAAAAGACTTGCATAAGATGTGGCCTACTTCATATAGTGAATCATATAAGGCTTATATGATTTACTCATGAAAGTGGCCACTTTCATACATTGTTTTAGTAAGTATCCAAAAGATACAAGTTTCATTTATATAATTTTTCAAGGGATCTTGTATCTGTTTTCACTCTTGTATGCTTTTCATACAAGTTTCACACAAGACAGATACAAACTTTATAAGATTTATATATATCTTTTCCATATGGGATGATAAGTCTACCTCTGCCATTGTGTGGACTGCAATTTAACTGCAAAACGAAAAGCTGGTCTGTGGCTGGATATGATCAAACTCACTGCAGTTTACAAACTTATATGCTTGTAATTCCAGCACTGTAATTTCTTGCACACCGGATTGATACAGGCATATTTACAACATAATAAATGATATTCGCTCAGCAGATTCACTGGTTTAGTTCACATGCAGAGTTAAAGTATGTGGGCTCGTTCTGTTGTCTGTAATAAAGGGACAGTTTGGGTTATAATTATACTGTTTGTCATTGTTTTCTCTTCAAAATTATTTTGATTAAGTGGCGGTTTGTTCATAGCTTGTGATTGTCTGACGGCTTGTAGCCTCTCAGAGTTTTTGATGTTTGCGTGTCCACCTCCTGGGTTTTGGAATTGCACAATTTGCTAAACAAAATGTCTTAGATTTAAATTGCTATGGCAGCCACCTCAGAAATAGAATGCTTACAGCATCCACACCCATTTAAGCAAATACAGGAATAATAATGCTCAGAGAGTGGGCATAAATAAATACAGGATATACTGTAGAGTCTGGAAAACATCAAGGAGTAGCAGTCACAGCTCCCCTTGGGACGAAACATCACTCTCTTTCTTCTTCTCTCTGCGAGAATGACAAACATGATTTAGTGACGGACGAGGGGTTTGTCTGCCGTTGTACATCTCTGTCTGTTCTTCCGCTCTCCTCATTGCAGAGTATCTTTACCCGACTTGTCTCCCTCTCCTCGCATCAGTATCTCTGTCCTTGCCTCTCCTAGTATCTTTTCAGTGTGTGTTAACTCGGCCTCTCTGTGTCTGTGTCATATTACTCAGAGCGCAGGATGCGGCTGCTGAAGCATGCTGACAAGAGAGCGGGAGATGATGCCAGCTCCCCAGGCAGGAATCGGACTTATCACCAAAATGGATTCCCATTTGATACTGACTCCAAAATCCATTTGAACCAATCTACCTTCTGCAGCTTCACACTTGATGCACTATTCCAGCGCGTTTTTCGCCTCTTTTTACGTCATGGGCTGAGTTTAAAAAAGCAGAAAGGATTTTTAAGTCTTTCGATTCAAATACAAGGGGAAAGGGAAAAGATATGACAAATATAAATATGTGAGAAAACCATAAAAAGTTATCAAATCTAAAAAGTCTCCTTTCTAAGCTTTAAATGGCTGGAACATTTGTTACAAGTCTGCAAGTTTTAACTTTAAATAAATAGAGGCATGTATGATAGATTCATTGTCTCCCAGGTTCTGTAATGAACTAATTTTGAGTATCTGTCTCTAAAATCAAAACTGTATCTGGCTAAACTGCAACTGAAAAGACTGGAAAGAAATGACACCTTCATATTTAAGACAGGAGGTCTTAAATATGAAGGCCGTGTTACTGGCGGATGAATTGCTCTGCGTTCGCTATGAAATAGGGTGAAGAAATCTCATGAAAACATGAGCTCTTCAGCAAGAGCTGTTTGTAGCTCGAAGATCAAGCCTTTTTCAGTTTGCCCAATGGAATTTAAAAAGGGTTTCATAAATACTAAAATGTACAGAACTTCCCCTTTTTCCCAAGTAGTGCTGAACTATTTAGAAAGCATCAAAAGAATTCCAGGGGAATTAAAAATCTCTCCTGTGAATAAGCAAATTAAATAACCATTTGAACCACATAAACTGATGCACTGTTTAGTTGAGGTCACCAAAAAGAAAAAAGCATGTAGAAAACCTTCTATGAGGTGGTGAGTAATGTAGCAAATCGTTGCACTTGAGCAGGAGGAATGAGTCAGGAAATTTTTATTGCATCCTATTTTCACTCAAGGAATACAGAACATGTTTCAGAAAGTAGCAGAAAGGATTTGTGTCAATGCAGTTACCTTTTGTGGGAAAATAATAGCCTGCAGGAGTTGGGCTAGGGAGGGAGAATTACAGAATAGTTGCAGGAAGGAGGATTTTTTGGGGGCCCATTAAAATTGAAGCTTAACAGCAGCCACTATGGCTATGAGTGACAATAACTAGATAATAAAAAAAAAACAAAAGATAAACACTGTTAAAAGTTGAGAGAAATTTAAAAAAAGCCACTGAATTCAGTAATTCACTGCCCTTCCAAAGATATACAGATGAGCCTGTTTGCTATTTAACCATAAATGCTATTTACTAGGAAACATTCAACAGGTCCTCAAAGTTCGGTATAGTTGTGATGTCTTACTCTAGATTTTTCTAGCTTGGAGTTTGGACATCACCTAAATTTTATTTGTTTATTTGTTTATTTATTTTTCAACGAGTTCCAAGCAGAACTTTTTGATGACTGAGCTCTGCATGTTTCTCCTGTTTGTACTGCAGCATCTAATGCTATTGCACCACACAGGTACCACACCAACACTGAGTAATTAGCACCGCGTTCTTGTTTTCTTGTGTAGTGTTGGTTGGCAAACAGTTTCGAGCTGCATTAGCGCCAACTTCTGTTTGTAGTTCCTTGCCACAATTCTCCTTCTGGACCTGGACGCATCATGAGATATGTAGCTCTGAAGTGAGAAGCATCTAAAAAAAATTGCACCTGTTCTTAAAGGGATATACCTCCACATGCATTTTCTGGAGGTAGTGAGTTATACAGAATATTTACTGATATAATTTTTACATTAAGTGGCCATAAAAGGGCCATAGTGAAAATAACCCACAGAGGTCTAATCCCTTAAATGTACTGCTGCACTATCTATCAATTCATCCATCCAAAAGTGCTCCCAGCCAGTGTGTCCAGGGTCTGCTCCAGGCATGACCCGGCCTGAGGCTGGATACACTCTAGTTGAGGACAAGTTTTCGGTCATGCACCCCTCACCTCACCAAAACACCTCAGTTGGTGTCGAGGAATAGTTACTCTGCTCTGAGCTCCTCACTGAAAACCCCTCCCCTGATCAGAGGAAGGGAGCCTGGGCTGAAAGCTTGTGAGTGTCTCCCAGGGTACAGTCTGGAGTTAAAAAATGTAAAGCTTCAAGATCATATTTTGTTTTAATAGTAAATGTGAAGGATTGAGTGTAAGCTGAAGGAATGAAAGAATTTGCTCACTTTATCAGCAGGCCCCCAGAAAACTGGCATTCAGAACAGCGCCACCTTAAAAGTCGAATGAGACATATATTCACTGGCCTGCAGCAAAAAATGGCTGTAATATATCACTGGGGTGTCTGAAGGTGTTATTGATGAATGCCAATGACTCAACAATTACTTCAAGGGTGATATTTCTGGCTTTTAAAGCTCACTTTGACATTTCCAAATTTCATCCTCATCTCTGCATCTTAAAGGCACAGCGCAGCGGTGAGAAATGAGTTTAGCTATAATGACACACCTATCGATTGTGCCTGACTACAGCTGGACTCGTGTGCTAACTTGTGATAGATGTTTAATATCGTGTAAGCATGATGGAGATAAAGGTTGAAAGCAGCACTGTGAATAGAGAGCTCAAAAGATCCTTTGATATTTGAGTCCAGGAAATGTGTCATTTTTTGTCCCCATAGACACACTCCATGAAATGATGTAAGACTGTGTGTTTATTCGAGTTTATGAATCAGGGGATCAAGCTACTAAGAACCCTTCAGGGCACTGTGTCCACACACACACACATATATATGTACTGTATGTACGCATGCCTTATTATTATTATTGTATGTAGTGAGTGAGTTCATCAAACCCCCAAAGGCATGAAGAGCCTAGCAGTGAAAAGGAACATACCTAAACAGAATCAGTGTACAGTGTTATTATTCCTGTTTCATCTTGTTCTTTGTCTTGCTCCCCATGCCTGACAGGCAACATGAAGATAATAAAAGAGGTGGCTGTAACATAAACAGAAATAACATAAAACTGAGAAGAGCAACAGCAGCAGTGACAGAGTGATGCAGATAGTTTAGATAAATGTGTGAATGCGGGAAGTTTTTTCAGTAAGGATGTTCAGTTTTAAAGAATTGATTATGAAATCTTGAACTAGCGGTTATAAAGACCGTGGTCACAAGGAAGGACTATTTAATTTAGATTTGGCCCTTTGGTCTGTTCAGGCGTGCCAAGGATTTGGCGGCACCTTAACAGCTGCTTTAAACCTTGAGAAAGTACAAATGTATTTCTGATCGGCCTTCCTCTTATGTTTATATATTCCTTCCTCATTAGTACAAAACATTCAAATAATATACTCGCATGTCCAGGTGCCCACACACGATGGAAAAGACGTGTAGGTATATAATGAGAGAACATATTGAGGTTGACATATAGCACAGGGAGGAGGGGGATCGACGTGATAATTCCTTCAAAGCTGAACAGCAACAGCATCATTTTTAAGATGAAAGCAAAGAGCCGAGTGTTAACCCTTTCCATCAAACATCATCTCAGAGCTGCTGTGAAATTTTCCCTTTAGGGATCACAGTTCACCCACTGTGGCAACTCCTCTGCTTGGAAAATGCCACCCACTCCCCTGGCTCCTGTAGCTGCTGGCTACTGTGTCATATCCTGAATTGTGCATTTTTTTGATTGTGATTCGATGCAGTCAGGAATTGTTTTTCTAGTTTTTCAGGGAATAAATGTTTAGTTAGAACGGCAAAATTCAAGTGTTTTTTAGTGCTAAAATGACTGGTTCATCAGTAAATGACATAGAGCATGTTTTTTTTTTTAATTACATATTTAAATTAAATCTGTTTATCACCTAACATACAAGATCCTTGGTTTAAGAGTCAGAGGAGACACAAATCTCTGGGAGGCATGACAATCTGCCAAATCAAATTTTCGGATTCATCCATTGTGGCGAACTCTTGTGAATAGGGGAGTAGCCAAAAGAAGCTTAATGACGAAAGGCACAGAAGTACTCTTTAATTATGAATACTTATGTTTGTTTGTTTGGGGGGGGGGGTTTGGTAGTTATGCACAAATGCCTACATGTTTGTATTTGTTTAGGAACAAATTTGTATCTTTATTCCACTAATTTAAACATTCAAGAGTGCATTTTTACTTGTAAATGGTGCTAAATACTAAAAAAAAAAAGGTAGTGTTAAGTTAACATTTAGTGGATCAAAATGAATGAATGAATAATAAGATGCAACAGAAGCCACACAAAATGTTCGTAATCATCTTCTAAATTGTTCTGAAGTAATTGCACCAGCCTACTTTCCCACTCTCAGGGCTGACAAAATGACAACAACAGATATTTCATTAAAGCTACATGCAAAGATGTAGAAGTTCAATAAGCATCGGTAAAACATAAGGCAAGACTGTAATCTGTCATGCTGTAAAGAGAAATTTTCTGCTCCAACAGCACAGAAGGGGGAACTGATTTTGTTTGAGCCCAAGTTTTTATGCTCGAATTGATTTAATTCCATAATGATAACAGACAAAAAAACAAATGTGAAAGTTTCTGTCTTGCTCATTAGAAATTTGACTGCTTGCGAGCACAAAATACACCGAGCTGGAGTAATATGGATCCGTTCTGCACCTGCCGCACTTACTTTATGTTAAAATCGAGTGCACTGACATTTAAAAAGACTCATGGCATTTAAGTCCATTAACATAGTAAATTGTGTTGCTTGTTCACAATATGTGTGTTGGAGTATGTGCTTGTGATTTTGTCAGTTTGCCGAGTGCAGGCTCTGCAAGAATAAATGTAGCAGATGGAGACATAAAGGCGGGAAATCATCAGCAATGCACAAAAATGTCTGAAATGTAAAATCCGTAAATTCTCCTTTAAAAAAACCAAAATATTTTTCAGTGCTTTGGTTGATACGGAGTCTGATCGCATGTGTTTTTATTTTGTTTGTATTTTTGCTTTTTGCTCTTTTTTTTTTTAAGAACAAAAAGTCAGTAAGTTAATTAGATGTTCCTTATCTTTATCTATGGCCCAGTAATGTTCTGGCCTCTTGAATCTATTTGAGCAACAAAAACAGAAAAGTTTTGACTCAACTTACTTTGAGGTTTGTTTCAAAGGCTTTCAAAGAAGATGCTGTATCCTTTGTTGACATTGAGGAGCAAGTACACAACAGCGTCAAAGCAAATTCTGCTGTATAAGGAAAAAATTAACTTCTAGTTTCATACATTACCGAAACATATACAGCATTATGTGAAAAGCACATGCCGTGGAGAGTCACTGAATGCAGCCACTTTGTGTAATTGACTTGTTTGTAAAAGAAAGAAAGATGGAGCGAGGCAAGGGGGTAAAATGAGAAATGAAAAGGAGAAATGGTTATTATTTGTAATAATAAAGGTGATAGAAATCAATATAACAGTAGCGTGAAGCAAGGATGTAATGACTTTCTAGTGGAACAGAAAAAAAGGAGGAAAGGGAAGCACAAAAGAAAGACTGCGAGAAGGAAGGAAATAAAAGTGCAGACTCTGTGAGTGACATTTTGAGATTGTCCATTTCAGGACACTGGAGCAGCAAAGGTTATTACATTTTACTGAATATCATATTCCAGCCCATGAATAGAAATCCTTTCTTGAGTTGTGGCCAAAGGGAATTGAATTATATGTAGGCACATAATGTACAGCATTGAATAAACTCATAATAGACGATGAGAGAGGGGGGTGAAACGCTCCTTTGTCCTCTACTGGCTCAAGTTGAAATGGACAGTAGTAAATCTTACAGACAGTAAGTGATGACCTATTCCTTTGAGCAATTCATTACCAATGAGCGTGGTACTGAGAGAGGGACGGCTTGCTCATTACAGCCTATTAGATCTTCACAAACCAGAGATTTCCCTGGACATGAAAAAGGTATGAGTCAACTTTCAACTTTAACTACTAATCACTTTGCCCGCAGCAAACAGAGTAAAGAGAAACAAAAACAGATGTAAAGTGTAAGTGAAGCAAAGGCTTACTAATGCAATATATGTGGAAGTGCTATTGTCATGTACAGTTTTTTAAATACGTAATTACTCAGTGGAGTTGAAATAGAAAACAATGAATTCCCAGTGACTGTAATATCCTGTGATAATTTGGTATTTTGTGACAAACAATAGAGAGAACACTAACTGCTTGCTCACATGGTCTACATATTATAGGTCCATGCAGGTGGTGTATTATTTTTGAAGTGGTTAGTCATTTAATGCATGATCTTTTATGATGGAAATGCATCAACCTCCTAAGACCCAAACTCTTTCATGCCATGCATTTTTAATTTCTCTTTGCTATTTGTGCTGATTGGGACCTGATGGATGTAAAAACAAAGAATTACCAGATTTTTTTTTTCCTGATTTTTGTTTCTGAGAAAAATGAAATCCACATATGAGGACATTCGCTTTAAAGAGATAAAGAGATAGAACAGTGGCAGTATAATGTCCTCGTAAGTGGATATCAGGCCCTTGTAGAGCAAAATGTAGTATTTTGGTCTAGACAACCCAAAATGTTATGTCCACATTTGTGGATGCTAGGTCCTAGGAGGTTAAATCTGATTTTGGCATTTTATTTATATCTTTTATTTTGAAAGCTGTACCACTGGCAAAAAAAAATGTGTGACCGGGAACCGTCTTGGCATTAATCAAATAATTCATAAGTGATGCGCCTGGATGCAATTGTTGTTGAAGTCTCAGTACTGCCAAAATTTGCCTGAAAGGTAAATGTACTCTTATATTAGCAAACCCTAAACCACAGCTCGGGCATTTAGTCAATGAATTGATTGATCAACTGGTAACAATTTTAAAATGAATTATTTCTTTTCTGCAGCTTCTCAAATATATCACGTCAAAGAAAAAAGACAAAATAGAATAAAATACATTGGTCTGTGAATATTACTGCAACTCTATCCCTTTTTTAAAAACCTTATTTGCAGACACAGGGCAGGGTGATCAATAATGAAAAAATTGTCAGTTTTAGCACAACTCCAAGAGCCTCAGTCTAAATGATATAATGTGACAGGTTCTGAATATACAACAGCTGATCATAATAACATCAGTGGTGCTTTAGGGGTAGACAGATTATTACCACATCCAACTGGAACATGCCATTAGGTAGTGCAATCACTCATAATGACAGTAGGCAGAAATCGCTCTCTCTAAAATCGCACTGAAGCAAAAGCCTCATTAAATATGTATGCATACGCCAGAGTTGCCATTTTGGAAAATCTGAAAAATCCTGGATAACAGGCCAAAGCTCCCTTTTACTCTAGCAGCAATTTTAACTCTGGAGTTAAAAAACGTCGTAGGTGTAGGTCTACACAGATTCACACAAAAAGCATTCAGAAACAAGCTCAAGGTTTGTCTCACATGGACTGACCATCAGCTTCGTCGGTCTTTTTCTTTTTGTGCCGAGTGCGCTACTTCTTTGTAACTGGAGCCCCGAAGCAGTCATTGTATTCATTATTAAAATGCAAACTTATCAAAGTCAACTTCTCATCACTTAAATCATTTCAAGGCTGAGTGGCTCCCATGTCTCAGCCTCCTCCATTTTTCATTTTCGCTGCTTGCCCATCCTCATTTCAGTAAGATGGTCTGCCAGTCATGTGAAATTGCTACCATTTGCATAACTGATGCAGGGTTAAGGGTGCAAACTGCAGCAGTGTTGATGTCACAAATGCAATCAGAGATGGTAGTGCAGCAATTAATTGGCTCGCCACATTATTTCCTTCACACGGACTTGCTCTCACCTTTGGTGTCGCCCCATGACTCAAAAAATGACAAGAGGTTCAAAAACTCTGAAACCTCTCAGCAAGGTGAAAGACAGGGTTGCTTTAAATGTAGATCCTTTTTAGAAACATTCCCGTGAAGTTGCATCACATCTGAAATGTTTGTTTTTAGCTGCTGTTGCACGTCAGTCAAAGTAATGACCTTTTCAAACAGCAAAAACATCAGCCTCAAGATAAGATACAACTAAACCTCTCATGATTCCAGGTTATTATTCTCAGCCCTTTAGCCTCATTATGCTATTGAACTGTTCAATATATAGCCATAATAACAAAATACTGATAATGACACTGATTTACTGATTTTTTTTAATCAAGGTAGTGTTGCCTTTTAGCATTTTTGTGCCGATTAGCTAGGATTCATTTTTGCTGCATGCTTTCTTTTTAAGTAGTAACTTACTTTTTAAACACCTTTAAGCAGTAAAATCACTGTAGTTTATGTCAGGATTGACCGGATTGTTGATCAATAGCAGTGTTTCCCAATTTTAAGACACTCCCAGCGTATAACAGCAAGTCATTAGTACAGTTATAGCTCCTCTAGGGAAGATTTTAATGTAGTGTAAGGACACAGTGTCACAGACAATGAAGCACCCTTCAGAGTTTAGCACTGTCACAGATGGGAGGTATGAGAATGATCTTGTTTCAATCTGTTTTGTGATAATAAAAATTATATATATATATATATATATATATATATATATATGTATATATATATATATTAGTATGGATAGCTTTCCACTTGTTGTTGTTGTTATTATATTTTTTAAATGTGTTTATCTCTTCAAAAGGGGCGAGGCCATCAAATGAAGTAACTGGGGCCATCAAATATACCAAATATTCAAAACTGCTGCTGTTTAACACATAGGTTTTGTTTGTTTGTTTTAAATTAAAAATAGGCTAGTTACAGTGTACATTTGCTTTCAG